>NW_027397087.1:2299048-2358330 GCF_003265705.2 Callorhinus ursinus | reverse complement strand
GTTTTATCAATTTTACTTTGTGTATTTTGAGGCTATGTTATTAAAAGCACACAAACAGAATTATTATACCTTCTTGATAGATAAATTTTTTTATTATTTAGAAATGTCTAGATATTCTTCTTGCCTTAAAGTCTGCCTTTTCTGACATTAGTATAGCTATACCAGCTTTCTTTTAGTTGCTTTTTGCATGGCATAATTTTTTCCATTCTCTTACTCAAAAATTTTTTTTTTAAGAATTTATTTATTTATTTGTCAGAGAGAAAGAGAGCACAAGTAAGGGGGAGCGGCAGGCAGAGGGAAAAGCAGACTCTCCGCTGGTGCAGGGAGCCCGATGCAGGGCTCGATCCCAGGACCCCCGGATCATGACCTGAGCTGAAGGCAGATGCTTAACCGACTCAGCCACCCCGGTGTCCCACTTACTCAAATTTCTATGTCCTTATGCTTAGGATGTTTCTGTCATAAGCAACATATTGCTGGGTGTGGAGTTTGATTTCCTACTTGTAAGCCAATACATTGAAGACGCAGAGCTCCCAGCTGATACACAGAAGGCTGCATCACTCATGGCACCACAAGCAGCATGGGCATCAGCATGCTTGTCTGTGTCAGTTCCTCTTGTTCCCCAAGTCCCAGAGATGTGATGTGGAGGGCCCGGAGGGATGCCTGCATGCTCAGTGGATTGTGTTATAGCAGAGGAACACTGGGGGATCCACCCCTCAGATAGCAAGCAGTAAGCCGGCTTGTTTATTGTCCCAGAGGGAGACTTGACCTCATCCATCAAGGTTGCTCGCCGCAAATTCAGCCCTCTTGAGAAATGGCCTGAATAAAGAGCAGTCTGGTATTCTTAGCATGCCTGACAAGAGCATGTCTGTGATTGTGAACTCATTTCTTTCTCCTTAACTTTCTGTCAATTCTTGCTTGATACATTTTGAGACTATGTTATTAAATACATACACATTTATAATTATTACACCTTCCTGGTTCATGGGCTTTTTTATCATGAAGAAATGGTTCCTCTTTAACTTTAGTAATGCTTCTTGCCTTAAAGCCTACCTTGTCTTATATTAATATAATTGTACCAGTTTTCTTTTGGTTAGATTTTTCATGCCATATCTTTTTCTAACCTCCTACTCAATCTTTCTGCATGCTTATGTATTTTTTTTAAGATTTTATTTATTTGAGAAAGAGAGAATGAGAGAGAGAGAGCACGAGAGGGAAGAGGGTCAGAGGGAGAAGCAGACTCCCCGCTGAGCAGGGAGCCCGATGTGGGACTCGATCCCAGGACTCCAGGATCATGACCCGAGCTGAAGGCAGTCGCCTAACCAACTGAGCCACCCAGGTGCCTCTCTGCATGCTTATATTTAAGATTTCTCTTTTGTAAGCAACACATATAATTAGTGTAATGATTTTTGTCTTTTAACTAGAGTAGATCATTTTACTTTTATATAATTGCTGATATAGTCAGGTTCATTTTAACCATTTAATTTTCCCTATGTTTTGTGTTCTTTTTTTCTCATCTTTCTTGACTTCCTTTGTATATATAAAGTATTTTTTATGGTTTTATTTCCTCATTCTCTTAGTTTATTAGTAATACATTCTTTTACCAGTTATCCAAAAGACTATAAAAGACATTCTTTTTTTTAAGATTATTTATTTATTTATTTATTTATTTATTTGAGAGAATGAGAGCACACGCAAGCAGAGGGAAGGGCAGAGGGAGAGGGACAAGCAGCCTGAGCTGAGTGCAGAGCCTGACATGGGGCCCGATCCCAGGACCATGAGATCATGACCCAAGCCGAAACCAAGAGTTGGATACTTTAACTGAATGATGAATGAGCCACCCAGGCACCCCACAAAAGACATTCTTGACTTATTACAGTCTACTAAGAATTAATACCTATTCCACTTCTCAGATGATGCTAAGACTTATAATACTAACTACATTAAATCATCCAGCTTTGTGTTATTGTTGTTAATACATTTTATTTTTACATAAAATTTTGTAAAAATTTTTCTATGTTAGATTGCTTCCATCTAGTTGGGACCATACCTCCCCCAGACTGGCTTGCTGTCTCTGGGAAAGTCAGGCTATCTCTAACTCACCCTCAGTCCTAGGATGTAGTCCTCTAGAGGTCCCAGCTGAAGGCCTGGGATATTTTTTTGAACCAGTCCTCTGTGGCCAGTCCTGAACTCAGTTTTTGTCTCTGTAGCATTATGAAACGACCCAGAACTCTGCTTTGCTATTTCACCCATTTTCTGTTTGGCTTCCAAGCCTCTTGTCATGCATAACTTAATAAATTACCTGAGGAAAACTGATGCTGATGGTGGGCTCCCATTTTTGCGTTCCATTTTTCTCTAGGATCTTAATTCTAAGTCCTAATTCCCTTGGCAGCTCCAAACTTCAGTATTTATCTTCCCAGTCCCATTAAATTACTGCTGACTTCTCACTGTTTACCCTGCACCAAGAATTGCCAAATGCCCTATTTTGTTGCGTTTGGACTGCTATGACAAAAATACCATGGACTGAGTGGCTTAAACGACAAACCTTTATTTCCTCACAGTTCTGGGAGCTAGAGAGTCCAAGATCTACATGCCAGCAGATTCGGGTCTGGTGATGACCCACTTTGTTTCGTAAAGTATAGTCTTTCCACTGTGACCTCACATTTTAGAAAGACGGCAAGAATGTTTTCTGTGGTCCCTTTTGTAAGAGCACTAATCTCATGCATAAGGGCTCCACCCTCATGACCTAATCACATCCCGCAGGTCCCACCTCCAAATACTGAGACATTGAGGGTTCAGATTTCAGCAGGAATTTGGGAAGGACACAAACGTTCAGTCCACTGCATGCCCCTAGGAGGAAAATACTGTGGAAAAAGTTAGGATTTCCTCCGTTAGCTTCCCTTCCCACAAGTCTTGAGTATCTCAGCAAGTTTCCAGTACCTTCTAACAGATTTTTTTCTTTAATCTAGCTTTTTAAGTGGTTCTCAGTGAGTATTGGTCAGGCTATAGCATCTGAGCTGGACTGGATCACACTTGAGAAACACTGATTTAATGCCTTATTGTACCTGTTTTTGTCACATCTTATTTCTTTTATTGAACTTTAACTTTTGAGTCAGTACCCCTCTAGTATAAGAAGAGAAACCATAAAGAGGGCACATTCTGCGTGGAGCACTGGGTGTTATGCACAAACAATGAATCATGGAACACTACATCAAAAGCAAATGATGTATGGTGATTAACATAACAATAAAAATTTAAAAAAAAAAAGAGAGAGAAACCAAACAAACACTATTTAACTTTAGCAGGCTCAGGAGTTGTATTGTTGCAGAAAAATTACCCTTAATCCTCAGCTTGGTCAGACCCTTCCTCATTCCTGATACCACTTGGCTCTTCTTTTCATCTAGGAACCTCTAGACCCATCTGCAAGCATGGCCTTATCCCTGATCTCTGACCACTCCTGGGACTCATCAGCAGAAGGTGGAAAGCAGACACCAGGGCTAGCCCTGTGACCCCCCATCTTCAAGTCAGCCCTGCTGCCAGGTGGGCTTACAGCTTATGAAATAGGAGCACTTGTGAGTTTTGGTGGGCCCGAAGCGTATACAATTTTAAGAGCCATCTTTAAGGAAAAAGGAGGCAAATTTATGAATACAAAATTAGGCATAAGGTCTTAGAAGGGGCCATCCAAAAGAAGAGTCTTAAAACTGAAATTTGATTAACTTCCCCCTAATTCTGCCTCCTTACCTGGAGTTCTGTCTTAAGGAAAACAACCACTCTAGCGAGATCTGTTTCTTCCACACAAGGTTTGGGGCCCTGCCATTGACTTGAGTTCTAATTCAACATCTGGCCTGACTACATCCTTAGAAGTGCCTGGCAGGAAGCAATGTTTTAAGGTTCTCCAAGAAGAGGGACCATGGAGCCAGGAGGAGGAGCCTCACAAATCAGTGAGAGACACTGAAGATAGACTTTTAGATAAAATATTAAAGATGTTTACTGGGTATTTACTGTGGTTTTATATCCTCTCTCATTTGATTTTTCTTAATAACCCTAAAACATAGGTATTACTTTAAAATCCCCATTGTACATTTGAGAAAACTTCTCTAAGCCTTATTTATCCAAAGTCAGAAAATGTATAAGTGAGAGAACTGGGATTTGAACTTTGACTCCAAAGTGCATCATTCTCCAAACTGCTTCAAAATAGAACCATTTTGTTATATTGATCTACAAAAGCCTGGCTCCAAGGTGGGTTGTACTGTCTGTGATGATATTAGAAAACTTGCTTTATGGTACTGAGATCACCATAGGTCATACTTACACTGTTCTCCCCATTAGATGGAGATGAGAAACTCTTTAGTCGGCGTTTTGCTTATAACAGGCATTGATCTCCTTGCTTCAGGCATTCCTTTTTTTTGGTTCTGTCCCCATGGTTGTGAGTGTATTTACACCATTCTTATTTAAACGTTTTTTAGTTCCTTGTAAATCCAGTGTCTGAGAACTCTCCATTGGCATTATTCCTGATTTGTACCATAGTATTTTTAATGGAGACTATCATAGGGATATGTGCTCATGATAATTTCATGATTTATTACCAGAAGAGTCAGTATTCCTCTAGCATAAGAAGAGAAACCAAACAAACACTATTTCACTTTAGCAGGCTCTGGAGTTGTACTGTGGCCTTTTGTCAGCTCTGCTTATGTAATACAGAGGAAGAGCACTTACCACTATTTAACAGACTTTTTCAGGAGGGCCTGGGTGTGCAGCACCCTGCCAAGTTTCCCATTAGTTATGGAGAAAAGCCATTTGTATTCTGAAATTGCAAATCAGCCAAGCAATCACCACACAGAAATAGCCCCCTGAAAATAAAGCAGTGCTATATTTGAAGCCTTAATCATGTATATTTATAGACCTGAGTTTAGTTCTATTTGGAAATTTTCACATTATACAGTAACATTGTGATTACCAACATGCTCAGAGGGGGAGGGGATGGGACGTTTGATCCATTTACATTTTCTGAGTAATGGAGAGTTAGTCACAAAGAATTTTTCTGTCCACCCTCTTTGCTAAATGCCTTTCAAAAATTGTGTTAGTCAGCTCATAAGGAGATGAGAAGGCCACAGTGAGGTATCAGGAGTAGAAGGAATAGGGGAAGTGTGTTCTCACCAGATTTGTCAGCAATGCATAAAAATCCACCATCAGAGATTCAGTCTTACGGCTTAGGACACTTTCCTACATTAAAATGAAAAGCATTTGGGTTGGCTAACATACTGTACATATTAGTGTCTTAGTACTCAGTATTGATAAGTTTATCAGGACATTTCCTGAGAAAAGATCTGAAAAGATGGTGAATACTTGAGGGCCTTGGGTACCTGGAGTGAGAGAGCAGTTTCACCTGTTTCCCGATGCTGCTCAGGGCCAGGGCCAGTGGTGACTATTTGCCCTTCTTTAGTGAATATGCGTCACTGATCTGTGATGACTCAGCATTTTGTTGGCCCCTCCACACTCACATCAGCAGAATGATTCATCAGCTTTTTCACCCTCACACCTGCTTCTGTGACATTCACTGTCTCCCCATCTCTTAGTCACTCATGCTGGTGAGGGAAGAAGACATTTGGATCTCCGGAAGAAGAATATTCTAGGTAGAGGGAATGGCAGGCTGAGGGCCCTGACCCAGGACCTGGCCCAGGCTGTTGAAAGAGAATGGGAAAGCAGTAAAAGGAGAGGGAGGCTAGAGAGGAACCCATGTGGGCATTTTCCAAATGAGAAAACGTAGAGTTGGCTTTGACTTCTTTCTCTGCCTCTATCCCCTCATGTAGTCCTTCCCTAAGTGCTCTGACGTATTTCTCACACTTGTGACCTCCTTTCCGTCCCCAACCCTACTGTATGAGATTGATTCCTCCCAGACCCTCCCAACTCATAGCTTTTCCCTTCCGAGATCTGTCCTCACCTTGCTGTTAGTTAGCCTTTTACGCCCCAGGTGGTTTCCCTCCTTGCCGTCCTCCATGGCACCCCATTATCTATGCCAACACTATCCAATAGAACTATCTACAATGATGGAAGTGTCCTATAATCCGTGCTAATGTCTGTATGTGCATTTGAAATGTGGTTAGTGAGATTGAGAAACTGAATTTCTAATTTTATTTAATTTTAGACAATGTAAACCACCACATGTAGCTAATGGCTACAGTATTGAACAGTGTGGCATTTCTATGGTTTTTGATCTTTTGAGAAAGTCATATTTCCCTTTGGGAATCTAATGAAAGCTTCATGTCCCTTTAATAGTTCAGTGACAATATTTTCCCTAGAATTCTAATGGTTCATGATTCCAAGGAGGCTGTCCATGTATTCCTAGTTAAGAGCTCCTGGCCTACAGAGTAAAGTCCAGGCCGATTTCTGGAACTAGGAAACAGAAGGCACATGGTTAATGTCTTTGGTCTCACGCTAGATTGGATGGGTCAATTGTCTTGACTTCTGGAAGCAGACTAGTTGGAGGGATCGATGCTGATCAGGAAAAGAAGCCAGTGGTTTGTCTCAGAAGGGCAGTATTCGGTGTCAGGTGGCACAGCACTGGGAGCTGAGGAAAGCAGAAACGGATTGGAAATGTGGCACCAGATGGGACAAGGCAACATGGTCTACACTGGAGGTCATGAGTGAAGTGAGGCGCTGGTCCCAGTGCTGGGACACACTAATCCACTTAAAAGGGACTAGAGCCCCATCCATGTGCTCAGTGCCACCATCACACTGGGCCACTCTGTCACAGTTTCCCAAATACGGCATGCTTCCACACCTTTGCCAACATGGCCTCTTGCTAAAATGCTCTTTCTTTCCTGTTGACCTGGCAAACTTCTTATTGTACAAGGTCAAGTTCATCTCCTTTGTGATGCTTCCTCTCTTCCTTGTGAAATCAGTCACTCTTCAGCCAGGCTCTTACCACCCCTCTCCCAGCCTCCTAGCACCCAGTGTGGATTAGTACTTTTGGAGTTGGACAGACCTAAATTACAAGTTACTACAGTAGCTCTACCACTTGCTAAGTCGGTGACCCTGAACCATATTGCATTAGCCTTCTCATCTACGTCACTGGGTAATAAGACCTTTCTTGAAGAGTTGTTATGAGAGCTAAATACGTCGCAACATGGGAACTGACTAGTATAATGCCAGACACAGAGTGGGAACTCAGTAAACAGTATGGTATTATCATCTCTCTGAACGGCAGCATCACCACGTGACATTACCGTTGCTTGCCTATGGATGTACTTCTCTCCCAGGGTAGATTGGATTCCAGCATGGCTTTCCTGTTTCCAGAAGATTAGAAGCCACCTGATACGAGAAGGAGCATATGACTTGATTTGCTAGTCAGAAAAGTTCCAGCCATCATTTATTTGGCTAAAAATTGTTAGGATGCCCTAACTGTATACCACACCCTTCCATCAGACAGATTAATAGTATAATAAATATGTACCATTGAAACCTGCTTTATTGCTTGGTTTAAAATGTTCGAAAAGTGGTGCCTGGGTGGCTCAGTCATTAAGCATCTGCCTTCAGCTCAGGTCATGATCCCAGGGTCCTGGGATCGAGCCCTGCATCGGGCTCCCTGCTCAGCGGGAAGCCTGCTTCTCTCTCTCCCATTCCCCCCGCTTGTGTTCCCTCTCTCGCTGTCTCTCCCTGTCAAATAAATAAATAAAATCTTAAAATAAATAAATAAATAAAATAAAATAAAATGTTCAAAAAGAGGGCACCTGTGTGGCCCAGTCAGTTAAGTGTCTGCCTTTGGCTCAGGTCATGATCCCAGGGTCCTGAGTTTGAGCCCCACATTGGGCTCCCTGCTCAGCAGGGAGTCTGCTTCTCCCTCTCCCTCTGCCCCTCCTCCAATTTGTGCATGCTCGCTCTCTCAAATAAAATAAAATGTTCACAAAGATCTGGTCAAGAATGTTCTTTTCTAGCTCTGGTATTGTGGGAATGCCGTGCTTTGGGCATACCTTGGTTTGGCAGACTGATGTCAGAGACAGTGCATGAGATGGAGCTGCTGTTGCTGGCTCTGTCCCTGTAAGGTGAGGCAGAAAGACACAGAGCAGGCATAAACTGAGTGGGGAAAAGACCTGAGAAAATGATGATGATGAAGATACTTATTGAGCACTTATGCCTCAGATACTGTGGTATGTGTTTCACATAAATGATTAAATGTGATTCTCACAATGACCCTATGGTCCTATATTTTCTGTTTTGTAGATGAAGAAACTGAAGCACATCCTTGCGGCACCTGGGTGGCTCAGTTGGTTAAGCATCGACTCTTGGTTTCGGCTCAGGTCCTGATCTCAGGGTCATGAGATGCAGCCCTGCATGAGGCTCCACACTGCACACACAGTCTGCTCAAGATTCTCTCTCTCCCTCTCCCTCTGCCCCTCCACCCCCTGCCTGCACGCTCTCTCTTTAAAAACAACAACAAAAAAAGCACATCCAAAGTTTATACGACCAGTAAGAGCCAGGATTTGAAGCAGGGTATTTGAGTACAGAGCGTATGCCTATGACTGGTTCATGCATAGAGGTGCTGCCCAGAAGGGTGGACCCAGATTTTGGGAAAGGGGAGGGACTGGCTGGTGTGTGCAGTTCGGTGCCACCGGAAGCAAGATGGAGGCACTAGGGATATGGAGAGGCGCCTGCTGAGAAATCCGTTTTTATCTATTCCTGAAATACATGTAGTACATAAGCTAGCTCTCTCCGGTCTCTTAAATGAGTAAAAGCCCCACTCTACTTTCTGAAATGTATTTCTAGGGGGTGGTGGTATGTTGACAAATCCTTATGTGTTGCTGCTGGACAAACAATATCTATCCTTTGCCAATACTGTCAGCAACATCACAGACAGACCAAATGTATTAAAGTAGCATTCGTTCCTCAACCCCACATTGGCTGCTCTTAGGTTGTGATTGCTTTTATTAATGAAACACATAACGGGTTCACTCATATCACTTCGGAAGGAAAAAACCACAGCTCCTCCTCAATTTTTTTTTTCTTTTTTTCAGAAATGACTAGAGACTGGGCTTCAAAAAATGTTGAATGACTGCCGGGCTGCTGACTCCTCACCCAGCTGCCACAGACCCAGCCAAGAGGGGGGCCTCCAGCAACTGCCCAGTAGCCATCTCCTGCTAAGGTGGTGCCCACTGGGGTAAGGCTGCTCAATTACCTCTCTTCTGCTTGTGGTTCATGGCCCACGGTCTTCCCTGGGTCCCGTTCTGCTCCTTTTCAGTCTTCGCTGTGATCTCCCAGTGTCAGAGGTCTTGAACTTCTCACTGCCCTCCCCAGATCTGTCCCAGTTCCCCTTGCCCTCACTGGCCTGTTTCTTCCTCCCCCTGAGCCTAGATGCCTCCATTCCTGCATGGGTCAGGGAGCCATTACTCACCTCCCTTTTTCTCCCCACTCCCGCTTTGGCCCAGCTGAAATGTTTTCTCCCTCCTTCACCCACTGTGATAGAGGTGGCCTCCAGTGGGATGTCACAAAGCACAAATCTGAATCCCAGCAGCCTTGATTTAGCCAGACCTTTAAGGCCATTCCAGCTCTGAGCAGCTGTGATTAAACCCTGCCTGGAGCTTCAAACAAGGAAGACCTTTGCCATCATGGACTAACTAAAACATCTAAAATTTGACCACTGGGAGAAAAAGAGGCACACATATTGACAGGTGTTCACATGGGGAGAGGAGCTGAGAGAGCTCATCCGCTAAGGTCACCGGCTTGCCGTGTGGGCCAAGGTTTGCTAGGATGTTACCACCTGCATTTCTTTTCAAGCCTGGGAAGCTAGCACAGTCCCATTTAACAACTCAGCAGGGGCATTTGACTGATCATGTGCTCACTTGTTTGGAGCACCTGAAGACTGCCAGTCATCCTGCAACTTTGTATGTAGCTCGGGGCAGGCATCCGTCATTACCTAGTAAGCTCCAAACACTCACTCACTTGAATGCAGTGATATGCAGAAGAATATCTTCAAGATGGGGAATTTACAGTTGGGTATCTTAGCTTCTCTGCAGGCTTTTTTTTTTTTTTTTAAGGTTTTGTTTATTTTAGAGACAGCGTGTGTCCGGGGGAGAGGCAAAGGGGGAGGGAGAGGGGAAGGGAGAGAATCCCAAGTAGACTCTGTGCTGAGCGCTGAGCATGGAGCCCTCACGGGGCTGGAGGCCATGACCACGATATCATGACCCAAGCAAAAACCAAGAGTCAGATGCTAAACTAACTAAACCACCCAGGCACTCCGTCTGCATAGGCATCTTTTAAAAAAATCATTTATTCATTAATTCCTATATCTGGAGAGCCAAAGAAATGCCATAACATTTCTAGGCCACTATCCTCACCACCATCTTTAGAAAGGGTGAGAGGAAACCAGTCTAGGGTCCCTCTCACAGCCTCCCACTGCTCCAGGCTGCTTGCAATGCATGTAACCCATAAAATTTTGGAAGAAAATTAATGAAATAGAAGTTCTGTGCAGTTGTTGATTGGAGGAGGCATAAAGGTGCTGCACAAAAGCTTCTTCAAGCAGTAAGACATTTTTTTAAAATATCTTTATTCATTTATTTGAGAGAGAGAGAGAGAGAGAGAGAGAGCACAGGTGGAGGGCAGAGGCAGAGGGAGAAGCAGGGTCCCCACTAAGCAGGGACATCGACATGGGGCTCTATTCCATGACCCCAGGATCATGACCTGAGCTGAAGGCAGATGCTTAGCCGAATGAGCCCCACAGGTGCACCACAGTAAGCTATTTTATAAGGAAACTAGATAGCAAAGCCTTTCCATATCTTTGTCCCAGGAAAACAGAATGAAGCCTACCTCATCCCCAGCTCCAGAGAAGAAGACCCAGCAAACCTGTGTTAGAAACATAAAACTGCAGGATTTCTCAGGTTAGCAAAATAACAAGGGCTCCATGTTTGAAGGCAATCTATAAATAAGTGCATCCTGCAAAGACCAAATCTTTTTTTAAAAAGATTTTATTTATTTATTTGAGAGAGAGAGAATGAGAGAGAGAGCACATGAGAGGGGGGAGGGTCAGAGGGAGAAGCAGACTCCCCGCCGAGCAGGGAGCCCGATACAGGACTCGATCCAGGGACTCCAGGATCATGACCTGAGCCGAAGGCAGCCGCTTAACCAACTGAGCCACCCAGGCGCCCTGCAAAGACCAAATCTTGAAACTACAATCTTTGAAGAGAAAGTCAACATTTGCACACAGATCTATACCTGTGTGACAGAGATTACTTGCACCATAAAGATGGGACCAATACAGAGGCTCTTATCCATCCAGACTGGTTAAGGGTTCTAACAGCTTCTTAATGAGGTAGAACAGGAGATTGATACTAGAATCCTCCGTATTCCCTTTACAGTATAGCAGAGTGTAAGATTGCCGTTCTCAAAAAAAAAAACAAAAACCCTTCATCATTATTAAATTTTGTTGGAGTTAAGCAACCCTATTGGGCATAGTTATGTGTAGAAATCTGGATCTTCCTGTGCCATTTTTAAAAAGCCATACATAAAAGAATACATACATTATGATTCCATTTATGTAAAATTCAAGAACATGGTGATAGGAATCTGTGGTGATTGGAATCAGAATAATTGCCTATGGATGGAGAGATTGCCTGGAAGGGGGCTAAGGGAACGTTCTGGGATGGAGATGTTCTATCTCTTGATTGGTTACATGGCTATATACACTTTTTTTAAACTCATCAAATTACACCCTTAAAATATGTGCACATCAGATTTATAATTTTAAGATAAGATTTATAGAAATTTAAGTCAACATAAAAGGAAAAATTATTCAAGCTCTTAGGTTACTGCAATGGATCGCTATTTTCTAAAATAGCCCCTTCATCAGAGCACATTCTTTTTTTATATATATATTAATTCCAGTGTAGTTAACATACAGTGTTGCATTCATTTCAGGCGCACAGTATAGTGATTCGACAGTCCCATATGTTGCTCAGTGTTCGTCAAGATAAATGTTCTCTCGATCCCCATCACCTATTCACCCGTCCTCCCACCCACCTCTTCCCTGGCGACCATCTCTTTGTTCTCTACAGTTAAGAATCTGTTTTGGGATTTCTCTCTCTCTCTTTTTCCCCCTTGTTCATTTGTTTTGTTTCTTAAATTCCAGAGAGGAGTAAAATCATATGGTATTTGTCTTTCTCTGACTGACTTATTTCACTTAGCATTATACTCTGTAGATTAACCCATGTTGTTGCAAATGGCAGGATTTCGTTCTTTTACTCCTTGTGTGTATATATATATACCATATCTTCTTTATCCATTCATCTATTGATGGACACTTAGGTTACTTCCATTTCTTGGCTATTGTAAATAATGCTTCAATAAACATAGGGATGCATGTATCCCTTTGAATTCATATTTTTGTATTTGGGGGGTAAATACCCAATTGTGCAATTACTGGATCATAGTTCTATCTTTAATTTTTTGAAGAACCTCCATATTGTCTTCCACAGTGGCTGCACCAGTTTGCATTCCCACCAACAGTTTGCATTCTCACCAAGAATTCCCCTTTCTCCATATCCTCGCCAACACCTGTGGTTTTTTGTGTTTTTGATTTTAGCCATTCTGACAGGTATGAGGTGGTATCTCATCATGGTTTTGATTTGCATTTCCCTGATGATTAGTGATGTGGAGCATCTTTTCATGTGTCTGTTGGCCATCTGTAGGTCTTCTTTGGAGAAATGTCTGCTCATATCTTCTGCCCATTTTTAATTGGATTATTTGTGTCAGAGCACACATTCTTACCTCTCAGGTTTTCAGTTCCCTCCACATTTTTAGCATCTAAGGATTTCTTCTTACAGAGACTTCTATACACTTACAAAAAAATACTGCTTTATTTTATCTGATATTTCTAGTTGTTTGTCATGGGATAGTTTAAGATTATCCTGGTACATTATCTCCTAGAGCCAGATATCTTTACTTTCTCTAATGACTTTTTCTATATAATTTTTTGCCTTGCATTGGAAATATATGTATATATGTGTACATGTATGTGAAAAGTTTATCTTTTCTTCTTAGCTTTGAAATTCTTATCTGGGGTTAAACCTGTACCTTAAAGTTTTAACCATTGTCCGAAATCTGTTAGGATCAGCCAGGGTATATATTAGGGATACCTAAAGTCAGTTAGCTATTATCAATACTGTCTGTCTCAAACCTATACCTGACTGTTGCTAACTGAGTAGCATGCTGCCCAATAAAGCATTGAAAAAGAAAACAGGAAACATCGTCAGGAAAAACCAACATGTCCTTTGGGAAGCTGACAGATGGCTATGCCATCTTCTGTTCTTGTTTATCTTTTATCCTTTGCCTTATATTTTCCTCCTGTGGCTAGGAGCCATGTTTAAATTTCCCCTCAAAATGTCACATATAACCTCTTTACTTTATTTAGAGTTTTAGAAAGTGATTGGCCCTAAATAATTAAAATTATATAAATCAACATAGAAATAATGCAGTTTCATTTGTGATATGATTTAAGTGCCTCTAAACACAGTGAAAATCAATGTTAAGATCATTCTTTATTGGGACGCCTAGGTGGCTCAGTTGGTTAAGCGTCTGTTTTCAGCTCAGGTCATGATCCCAGACCAGAGTCTTGAGATCAGGTCCCACATCAGGCTCCCTGCTCAATGTGAAGCCCACTTCTCCCTGTCACTCCCCCTGCTTGTGCTCTCTCTCTCTCTCTGACTAATAAATAAAATCTTTAAAAAAAAAAAAGATCATTCTTTATTATTTATATTCAGTCATTGTGTGCACATGTGATATTTAGAAGTTCTTCACATACTTTGGGAATTTCCCGACTGCTGCAAATTTAAACTCCCCACAATATTGTCACACTAAAATCATTGTTTGCACTGTAATATTTAAAGCATGGAAAATGGCACCCAAACTGTGGAATTGCATCACTATGTGAGAAGTGTGTTTCTACTGATGGCATGTGTTAGTCGGGATGTGAGATTGAAATATATTTACTGTGATGTTGGAGGTTTTCCCACATAGGTGGTGTGTGTGTTCATGTGTGTGTATGTGTGTGTGTGAGAGAGAGAGAGAGAGAGAAAGAGATGAACATACATATAGGTAATAGGTATGCTTAGGAGAAAAAATGTATTATATATGTATGTACATGCATGTTTATAAGAATATTATATTACCTGGATTCTAAGGTATACCTTTCTCTCTATTTTAACATTTATAACCATGTATACATTTTATAGAGCGGTTTCTTTTTCCCCAAATATCTGTTACTTAATCAATGGTGCGTTTCATGATCAATAGCTTCCCAGTCATGGAAGTACTGTGTGCACACACAGAAAACTGAGAATTTGGTGGAGAGGGTAACATCTTAGTGTGCATTTCATCAGATACCCAGATGTTCATATACTAACAAGCAGGGAATTATTCACAAAATCAACATTTTCTGTTTGTCAGGATGTGCTTTCTGGGTACTGCTTCAAACATGTTTTTTAGATAACTTAAGCCCCCCAAAAACACATTGGAGAAATATTTATTTTAATTTTTAAAAAGTTGGATTGGTTTGGCCAAAGTTTCAAAGAATTTGTGCTAAATGAACAAAAATGTAGCCATTTTTATGGCATTCTATGATATATAGATCGGATGCCTCTAAGAGAAACATTTATAGGTAATACATTTTAAAACTTGGGAAACTTGGAAAATAAATTTTCCATCTTTTCTTCAACCTGTTTTATAGTAACAAGCACAGTTCTTAGGCATAGTTGACATTCCAATATTTATTTAATGACTGCAAATATTTACTTGGCAAACTGTATTTACCTGTCCAAAAAAAGAGAAGAATTTTTATCTTTTGGTAAAAAAAAAAAAAAGACTCAGTCTGCAATATTAATAATTTGCTTGGTGCAGATATGATCTGAGATGCTTTTTATATCTTCTCTTCATTAAAGTGCACTTATAGCCAAAATTCTGGAATTCATGCATGCTGAGAGATGCTTTTGGATGACCTAAGACTTGGCCCCTGATCTTGAGATTAATTTCTTCCCATCCAGCTAGAGGACTGATTACTGAGCTACTGAAATCATGAGCAACATTGTTTTTTAAATACAAGCTTCATAAGTTGATTCAGTAAAGTGATAATAGGACAACAGAAAATAAAAGTTGATTAAAATGAAGTGTGGACAATTTGAAAACATTAGCTCTAAGTGGGAAATATAACTGTTGTAGAATATGGGTGATGGATTTTCTTATTTCAATGTTTGCACTAACTGCCTAAAGTATCTACCAAAATTAGCATTTCAGAAATAGGGCCATATGCTAAAATAACATAACTTTAGACCTCACTGCTTTATATGTAAATATAAGGGTATTTTTTAGCTGTAATGCTCAATAGAAGAAAAAAATGGGCTGTTAAATCTCTAACAGCGATCTAACTGATTTTTATAAGACTATTACAGAAAAACTCTACCTAGATCCAGCTGTCTTTCTGGTCTGTTGCTTGCAAATCTGTGCATTCTCCAGTTCAATTCAATTCAATTCATTCAATTCCTCCCATATTTTCAAAACTTTCTAATAAGAAGATAACTATTAGCTTTGATTCCTCCCCCTTTCCACACAATCTTTGGGTTTCGTAGTTTTATTATATTAGCAAAGCAAGTGGAAGTGCATCTGATTCACTACTTTGAAAAGAATTTGATTTCTAGCAGATATTTCAGTTACATCTTTTACTAGAATTGGTCTTTTTGCCAGTTTTACAACCTATATTACAAAAATATTACCTTTATGTTTAATCTGGCTTGGTGGTCTATAGCATATCCTGCAGAAACAGCATGTGTCTTTCTCTTTCCTTTTACCCCATAGCCAAATTTTCTCTGCTGTATGACTATTCACATTACTGTGCATTTCCATACAACTTAAATAATTTTTAAATGCAGTTCTATACAACTCAATAGCAAAACAAACGACAACAAAAAACAAATCCAATTAAAAATTAGGGAGAGGAGGGGTGCCTGAGTGGCTGTCAGTTGAGTTTCTCTGACTCTTGATTTTGGCTCAGGTCATGATCTCAGGGTCCTACAGCTTGTGTTGAGCTTGTGCTGAGCTTATCACATCATGTGGGAATATCTTTTCCTATTTTAGACTAAATGTGCACTTCTTTGTTCTGCTTAAGTCTGTGTGTCATACAGCACCTGGTCAACCCCACTATTCTATCCATTGCTGGTGGGGAGGGAATCGGGTCCTTATCTCACAGCAGGAGAAGGATGCATGCAGACCATCCCCTGCATCAAGTGCAGGATGAGATCTGCTGGCCATGAGGGACCAGTACCCACAACTGAAGCTGATCTTGCTCTCTTCTCTGTGGGAATAACGCATTGTTCTATCCAGTGCCTATGTGAGTTGCATCTTTCTTGGAGACCTTCAGCCATGGAATGTGTTGATATCTTGAACTGTTGCTCCTGGAGGAGGGGGAAGCCTCACCTGGAAGTGATAAGAGGTGTCACTTGCTCAATAGTTGTCATTAGGGAAATCTGGCTGTGGAAAGAGGGGACCCGGGCTTGAGAATAGGACTCCAGAGGAGGATTTAAACCTTTGTTTCTAGAATACTAGCAGATGCACCGTAGGTAGATGAATGAATGGGAGGACTCAGGAGAAGAAAGCACAACATTATCCAGCAACTTATGAGGATAAAAACCAGTGGATCTGGGCGATAAGGTCCCAAGAATCAAGCCAGGATCTGGGCAATAAAGTCCCAAGAATCAAGCCAGAACCCAGGCACTATTAATAGAACAAGAATATGAGGTTCTGCTTGATGCTGAGCTACTCTAAATTCCTCATGATTAAAAAATAAGTGGGCCCTAAACCACTTTATCTGAGACTGTGGCTGCCTGGCAAGCAAGGTCACAAGCCACGAAGCCTCCCTGAGGGCCAGTGCGCTCCTGACTGTAGGAAGCTGTTGCAATTAGTATGTTCATGCTATTCCCTTTTTTACAAAGAAACAATTTTAGACAGGCAAAATCACCTACCTGAGCTTGTATATCTAATAAAAGGCGAAAGTGGTAACAAGGCAGGACCTTGTTACCCCAATGTCTAGACTCTTAACTCTATGCTCCCTCGTATGACGAAGCTGAGATGGTTTGGGTCTATATGATATTACAGGACAGAGGAAAAAGAAGGTTGCAACATAGAGAAAGGTGCGTCACTGGTCAAGGAAGGACTTAGGAATAGGGAAGATGAGACACCAGAAGACACTCGTTGATACTTGTGAATGTCGTTTCCCTGGGGTGACCTATGTGACCGGGAGAAGAGGGAAAGAGAGAGAAAAGTCATGATGTCTATTCTTGAAGTGTCAAGAGAGGGTGTAAATAGACATTGTGTGCATGGGAACACAAATGGAAAAACAATACCACATAAAGAGACCAATTAAAAATGCACACGTGTTAAGTGCACTGCTGAAACTAGATTGGGGACCTGGCGGCAGGGAGTGTTAGCCTGGGAAGGGAGGATGAGCTGGGAAGGGAGGTGAGTTGCTGGGAAAGAACGGGTGGGCAGGAGAGATGCTTTGAAGATGACCATGTGAA
Organism: Callorhinus ursinus; assembly: GCF_003265705.2. Classification (NCBI taxonomy): domain Eukaryota; kingdom Metazoa; phylum Chordata; class Mammalia; order Carnivora; family Otariidae; genus Callorhinus; species Callorhinus ursinus. Next base: position 2,340,781 of record NW_027397087.1, on the reverse strand, counting down.
GAGCAGAGGATACTGACTGCCAGGATGGGATGCAGTTGAGAACAGAGTCAAGATATGACAAAAGATGAGGGCAGTGGGGTCGCAGACCTGAGAGGCTGGGAGAGACCCCTGGAGTCCTCGGAACTGTTGAGTGCAGATGAAAAGCCCCGCCCAACAGGCAGAGAATCAAGACTCCCCCTGGGGTGAGCAACCGCATTCTCCAACCAGAGTTGGGAATGGCCTTAGAGGGTATCAAGTCTGATCTCAAAGTGTAGTCGTTGGACTAGCAGCATACACATGGTCTCTGAACTTGTTAAAAATTCACTCTCGGAGCCCACCTCACTCCTGAATTCAGATCTGCATTTTAACAAGATATCCAGGTATTTGCATACACACTGATGTTTATCAAGCATTGAAGGGGAGTACATAAGAGAGGGGAGTTGCCTCTTGTCAAGCATACAAAAGAACTATGCCCAGGAACCAGGAATGCTAAGAAACCAGAATTTTGTTGAAGAGGGAAGAGGGTTTTTGATGCTTGTTGTGCTTCCCTAAGTCTTGCTAGAATATGGAACTTCATGAGAGGTGAGCCCTAACGTGTGGAACAGGAGAATATGTGGTTTAGCAGCCCAGAGGTCTAAGGTGAGTGATTGAAGGACACTCAGACAGCTAGCTGATCCTGGCTTTTGTCACCCTATTGTCAAGCACAAAATCCCTACAAAGGCCAGAGAGTAGAGGCCCACGGGAAGAGGTGTGTGAGGAACAAGAAGGAAGCACAGCACAACTCAGGGAGCCCACAGAGCTAGAACCGGCTCCCAGCCTGTCGGGTTGGCTGTTAACTATTTCAAGCTGGTGGTAGCTTGAAATCGGCCATGGTGAGAGTATTTATACCACAGGGGTCTATAAACACTACAAATCCATTGTGAGAGAGTAGATAAGTCAAAGAAGAAAACCCTGGAATTAGTATGTGTAAAGTATGGAAGGAGAAATTCAGGAAAGGAAAAGACAAGTGAAGTCCTAAAAAATGATGCTAGAAAACGTTGCCAGAGATATCTCATTTCAAACCCCTGGTAGTGACCAGGATTCATCCTACACCTCCATTTCTAAAATTCCTTTTCACAGCTCTGTCTCAAGAGTGGAAGTTTAAAAAAAAAAAAAAAGAGTGGAAGTTCACTGGAGGTTCAAAGACGATGGAAAAGTGGAGAATAAAATTCTGAACGGACTAGAGAAACATAGAAAGATGACTAGGAGCTGTTGCTCCATGGGGTAAGATGTCTCTGTAAGTTTTCATTTGCTGGGATATAAGCCTAGACAATGTGGATGGTGGGTTCATCCAGGGTGGGGGCTTTTTCTGAATCACATGGATATTGCATTTAATAATCATAATGATAGGGGCGCCTGGGTGGCTCAGTCTGTGAGGTGTCCGACTCTTGATTTCGGCTCAAAGTCATGACCTTGGGGTCCTGAGATCGAGCCCCGCATCAGGCTCCGTGCTCAGTGCAGACTCTGCTTACTTGTCCCCCTCCCTCCCCCTGCTTGCTCTTGCTCTCTTTCAAATAAACAAATAAAATCTTTAAAAATAATAATGATAGTTCTGGTGGCTTAGATTTACCCTTATACTTTTGGTATTAACATTACCTCTGGTTGAAAAACAAGTTTCTGATAAAGAAGTGTACCATTGGAATGCATCTCTCTCTTTTTAATTAAACTGTTAAATGTATTTAATAATACGTGTATTTAATATCCCTGAAGGTCTCTGCTTCAGCCAGGCTACTTTCATTAGCTTCCATTGAAAGCATCTTGACCATTCACAACTCTGTGGCTTTCCTTTTTCTGTGCCTCTTGTTTGGGATGCCATTCTCTTTCCCGTCCTCCTGGTGCACTCTACTCAGACCTTAAGACCAAATACTACCTCGTCTAGGAAGCCTTCCCTGATCACTGCAGCCTGTTGTAATATCTTTCTCCATTCAACACAGACTGGACAAAGGCCTTGGGGATAGTGTTTTATACTTTCTTCAAATGAATATTAGGAGGTGTGGTCTCTCCACTGCAGAGTTCTTGCTATGACGACAGGACAGTTAACAGTCACTTGCATAAAGACACTTGATAAGAATAATACATGTTTTTCCCCTTTGTAAATTTCCTCTCCACCGTCAAATTCCTCAGTAGTCTTCTAAGTATGCCTCTCCTGTGCTAGGTTGTACTCTTCTCTGTCGCTTTCTTCTAAAACTAGACACTGAGAAATAGCAATGGCACCAGAGCCCCTTCTTTCATCATGCCTCCAGCTCAAGCCAGGCGAAAGGACCAACTGGCTTTGGTTCCAATCTAAATCTTTGCTTTGGATGATCAAATTGCAGAAAACCTAATTTAAGTAATTGAGAATAGGTGCGTTAATAATACAATAAGCTTACCCTCACTGGGGTAGAGGGAAAAATAAATATCTTGATAATCCCAAAGGAGTCTCTAATTAGCTGAACAGATCTGGGGAGAAGGGAACAACACAAATATTCGCAGAGACCCTCCCTGCCACTCCAGGACACTCCAGGACACTCCAGGACCTACGGCAGCACAGTTGGGTAGCAGGCTGTCCTGATCATGTGGGCTTTTTCCTTGAAGAGAGGATTTTTTTTTTTATCCTCCTGGTGCCTCATGAAATGTTCACACTCTATCCTATCACACATGGACGTGATCAGATCTCTGGAAAGAGCTTCTAATTATAAGCATGGTGTTTATTTTCCTGGCCTTGTGTCATCTGATTTTCTTTTCATTTATATGAAATACAAAACATCAGTTTTGAAGACTTGCTGACACTTTAATGAAAAGAAGTTTGTGAGCTGGTTGCTCTTTATCCTGTTTCCGTGTATTTTCTAAATCAAGTATCTCAAATTCACTTGGGTAGGTGAGACTCACATCCTATTTTCTACTAGAGAAAAATCCATAAATCAGCACAGGATCGGAATCTGAGTGTGAAGGCAGGGCAGAGTGATAAGTCCAGCATAGGTCTCTGATACGCTGGCAAACTTTCCCTCCTTTTTTGGCCAAGGTTACATTTTTTTCCGTTGTATCGACAAGGTGTTATATGTAAGCACCCTAAGCCCAGCACCCTAAGCCCACAGCAGAAGCTATGTATCTCTTTCTTTCCTTTCCACAGTTTACAGGGACCTTAATTTTTTTTTCAATGTAACAACAGAATTTGTCACAGGATGAGAATTCTCCCTCAGTTCATTGCTCAGAAAATATATAATCCTTTGGTTCTCAGGGCCAAATTCCTAGGTTTTTGTTTTTGTTTGTTTTTTGCATGCAAACACTCATAATCAAAATATAGAATAATCGTTCCTTTTAAAAATGGGTAAGATAAAGTTCTTAAAGACATTTCGCTTTTCTTAGCTTTACACACTCAATATTGTCACTCATTAGTAGGCTGTGGGGGAGATATACACTATGGTCCCTGGCCTTTGGAAGCCTAAATTTCAAAAGGAGAGAAAGGGTAAGCACCGAGAGTATATTAAAGACACCTGACTGAAGCTCATGTGTTTATGATCTCCATATACATAGAACAAGCAACCTGTATCTGCTTAGAAGATGGGAGTTGGGGAGAGCAGGAACTGGCTGGGGATGAAGGCACAGGAAGGACTTTATTCTTGCTTTGGAAGTCAAGTTGGCTTGGTGTTGGACTGGAAAGATTTTTTAAAGGGGAATGCCGACAGAGATTAGAAGAAAAGGAGAAACATGACTTGGCAGGAAAGATTAGAGATGATATTCTGGGCAGAGAGAGAGAGAGAAAGAGGGAGAGAGAAAGAAATATTCTTGGAGATTAATTTGGTAGGGTTATCTGGCTAAAGAGGTAAAATTCTGAAGTCAAGGGATAGAGAACAGCAACGCAAATGTTATGTTAATACGTCAGTCACTTCCTTCACTACGTTTGGTATTGTCGGTCTTTTAAATTTTAGTCATCCTACTTCTCTGTGATGGCAGCTCATTTTAATTTAATTTTTATTTTATTTTTTTAAGTTTTATTTTTATTTATTTTAGAGAGAGAAAGAGAGAGAGTGTGGCAGGGAGGGGTGGAGGGAGAGGGAGTCTCAAGTAGACTCCCTGCTGAGTGTGGAGCCCAATGTGGGGCTCCACAAGGGGCTGATCTCAGCATCCTGAGATCACCACCTGAGCCAAAACCAGAAGTCGGAGGGTTAACTGATTGTGCCACCCAGGCACCCCAGCTCATTTTAATTTTAATTTGCTTTTCCTGTTGCTATTGAGACTGAGTGTACTTTCAAATGTTGATTGGCTGCTTGGATATCCTCTTTTGTGTAGTGCCTCTCTAAGTCTTCTGTCCATTTTTATATTGGCTTGTCTGTCTTTTTCTTGATTTATAGGAAGTCTTATATAGTCTGAATCTAAGCCCTTTGTGGGATGTATGTATTGCAAATATTTTCTCCCCAGGGTTTTCTCCCCTAATAGACTCTTTGTTGAAGCGAAGTTCTTGTTATTTCTGTATAGTTAGTGTTTTCTGTTTGAGAAATCTTTGCCTAGGGGCGCCTGGGTGGGTCAGTCGGTTAAGTGTCTGCCTTCAGCTCAGGTCATGATCCCAGGGTCCAGAGACTGAGCCTTCTTCCCGCCACCCCACTCATGTGTGTTCTCTCTCTGCTTCTCTATCTCAAATAAATAAATTAAAAATCTTAAAAAAAAGAAAAATCTTTGCCTATTCCAAAGTAATCAATATATTATCCTGTGTTATATTCTAAGAACTTAATTCTTTCAACTCACTCATTTAGATCTACAATTTGCTTAGAATTGAAATTTGCATATGGTGTGACATGAGGTCAAGATTCATCGTTTTCTTCATATGATTATCCGACTGATCCAGAACCATTTATTAGGAAGATCATCACTTCCTCAGTATTGTTCAAGTTAGCATTTGTCAAAATCAATTATACATTTATGTGTGGGTCAGTTTCTGAACTATTTGCCTAAAGTTGCACAAATGCAGCACTCTATTATCTTGGCTTTATCATAACTCTTGCTATCCAGTAGTGTATGTCCTTCAGCTTTGTTGTTCTTTAAGGTTATCTTAGCCATTCTCGGCTCTTTGCATTTCTGTATAATTTTAGAATAAGCATTTCTGTACACACACGCACTGCTAGTAATTGGAGGGGATTGCATTAAATCTAAAAATCAGTTTAGGTTGAACTGTTATAATGTTGAATCTTCTGACTCATAAACATGACGTGTCTCTCCATTTACTTAGGTCTTCTTTAACTTATTGCACTAATATTTTGTAGTTTTATCTGTGGTGGTCTTATGTATCTTTAGTTGGATTTAATCCTAGGTACGGATGCTTTCTGGTGCTATTTTAGATGGTATATTTCAAATGTTATCTGTTCACTTGTTTATTGTTAGCACATAAAGATAAAGTTAACTTGTATTTTGTCCCTTAATTCACTTTGTTATATTCACTTATTAAATTGAATAGTTTGGCTATAAATCCTTTTGAATTTTTTACACTCACTATTAATGACAGCTTTGTTTCTTCCTTTCCAATTCTTATACCTTTTATTTATATTTCCTGCACTGTTGAGGAGCACTGGGATAATGTAAAATAGAAGTGATGGAAGCTGACATCTGTGTCTTCCTCACAATCTCAGGGAACAAGAGATAAAATATAATGTTGTCCATTTATTGTAGATACTCCTTATTAGATTAAGGATTTTCCTTCTATTTCTAGTTTGCTAAGAGTTTTTATTATGAATAGACGTTAACTTTTATCGAAAGTGTTTTCCGCATATTGGACAGATCATACGATCATTTTCCTATGTTCTGTTAATGTGCTGAATTATATGAACTGAATTTTATTTTTTTATTAAAGATTTTATATATTTGAGAGAGAGGGAACACAAGCAGGGGGAGTGGGAGAGGGAGAAGCAGGCTTCCCGCTGAGCAGGGAGCCTGATGTGGGGCTTGATCCCAGGACCCTGGGATCGTGACCTGAGCCAAAGACAGACACTTAACGACTGAGCCACCCAGGCACCCCTGAACTGAATTTTAAATGTTAAACCAGCCATGTATTCTTTCGTCCTCTTTGCTTTAATCTGAATATATTCTACTAACCCACCCTAAAACTCACTGATCCTCTCTATGTCAATCTGCTCATAAAATCATCTATTGAGTTATTAATTTGTTATATGTTTAGCTTTAAAATTTCATATGATTCTTTTTAAAAAGATTCCAATTCCTTGATGAAATTTTCTATTTTGCCGCTTATTTTCTTGAGTTTTTTAAAAACATATCTAACATGTAGGTCAGATAAGTTCAGTATCCAGATCTCCCGATGGTCTCCTTCCATTGCCCATTTTTTTCTTGTGGGTTTTCCACAATTACATGGTCTTGCCAAGTACTCCTTTATGTATATGTATGTACCAGACGTGGTATATAAAAAACTGCAGAGATAACTTAAAGCTCTGTAGGATGTTAAATTCCTCCAGAGGGTATTTCCTTTTGATTTTGGCAGACAGGTTAAGACCAATCACTTTACACTATCTTGGGACTGAGCTGACTCAAAGTCTGATTACTGTCCATCTCTCTTACCTGCTAAGGTGGAGCTTATTGTGGGTCTCAGCTGACGGCCTGGACTGTTTACCAGGGTCACTCTTTTTTGGCAGGCCCCATACTCCAACGCTGTCTCTCCCATACCCCAGCCCCATGTGTGGCCAAGGTTGAGAACAACTGGCCTAGATTTGTGTTTGCTTGATAACCCCTATCTGTAAAACTGAGTTATCACTGTTCCCTGCATTCACACGCTCCTATCTTTTTGAGGTTCCCACGTCTGGCATTTCCAAGAGTCCCTGGGGGGCATCTTACAGACACTCAATGTAAAGTATGGACTGTGCTACTCTGGCCACTGCCATGCCCCATCCACTCTGGCTGTCATTTGCACAGCCTTTGCCGCTTCCTCCTGGCTGCCAACAGCCAGTCCTCATAGCCACCTTCTGGTGCTGCGTCTCAGGCTAAGCCTCGGTCGCTGTTCAGCTGTGGATCTGGACCAGAGCAGGAAACTAACTTCCCATCCTTTACCTTCTGTTCTGTTACCGTGTGCTCCCAGCTGAGGCCTTCAGGTGCCAAGTGGTGTGGGGCAGCTCTCTTTGTTTGCAAAATAGGCTTTTTGGTTCAAAGTGTTCACCTGCTCCTGGAGTAGTTTCATTTGGGATGGTGTCAATGGCTACCATGCTGAGTCCACTCACTGTGCCAGATTCCACCTTAAGTAGGTATCAGTTCTCCTGCTGGGCTCTTTCATCACCCTGTAGTTTGCCTACTGTCATCGACACCTGAGTCATCAACATGCCCATGGACCTTGGAAACTCGTCAGCCCAGCAGTGCCTAACTCCACATGCCAGACCTATCCAGCCAGTACTCCTACTATAAATATAGGGCATGTGATATATTTAGTGCATCTATGTAAATTTCATCAATTATGATCACCTGGATATAAGAACTAATTCACTCAGACTCAAACTGACTGGAAAACTCAAAAAACTGAATTTTTTGTACAACTTATACTTGATTTTTAATACTTTTACAGTTTAAGATAATTGTAGATTCACATGCACTTGTACAAAATAATCCAGAGATCCCATAGACGTTCATCCAGTTCTCCCCCAATGATAACAACTTGTATAACTAGAGTACAATATCACAACTAGCAAGTTGACATTGATATATCCCATCAACCACATTCAGATTCCCCCAGTTTCTGTATATGTCTGTGTGTCTATTTAGTGCGAGGCCATTTCACTGCACACACAGATTCAAATGGCCACCAAAATACAAAAGCGTTCCACCACAAGAAACCTTCATTGCCACCCTGCTGACGCCACCCTGGTGAAAGGTGAGGAGCACCACCTGCTTCCAACTGGCAGAAAATGGAAGATTGGTCCCTCAGTCCCACAAACACGACTGAGCAGACCTGGAGCACCACCCCCTGATTCTGCAGGGGTGGCGGGTGGGGAGGATGATCAGCTCCCTATTCTGCCCCATTGAAACTAGGGAGAGGGGGATGCAGTTTTCCTATTAGGGCATTAATGTTTGGCCAGAGTAGGGAAGGTGGCCAAAAAGGCTTTCCGTGGTGGGGCCACTCCTTTGTTGGTTCTCTGACTAGAAGGAACAGATTTTTCTTGTAGCTTACTTTAGCCATGCCTATTGGCGATTCCCGGATGGCGGCTACTCTAGCACCTAGCCTGGGCTATATGGGAGGCAGTAAGGAAACCTACACTCATCACCATGTTGTTTCTCAAGTCCCAGAGTCACCAGGCAGTCCACCTTCTTCTTTCCTCCTTTGAATCTTCCTATGTTTGTTTGATATATTATGTCCACAGTTGTAACAGGAAGCACCCGGAAGGAATAGGGTGCTCCATCTTGGCTAGAACCAGAGGTCTAATCTATACTTGATTTTTAAGAGAAATAAATAACTAACAGGTATGCTGATGCCAACAGTTAACTCATGTAAGCAACTTTTCAGGATGTTATAACTTTAGTCTAGCTCAGTATTCTCTGTCAACATTCTGTGTCTGATATGTAGATGTGCGTGTGTGTGTGACAAGAATTTGTGTTCAAAATAAGAATATTCTGTAAATAACTTCTGAAGCATCAAGGGAAATGACATTATGTTCTCTGTAGTTTTGTGTGGGTGTATTTAGACGAGTTTAATTCTCTAAACAATGGTTGTTTTCCTGTGTCAGAAACTCAATACCTAACCAATCTGGCTAAAATACAATACCAATCTGGCTAAAAGAGATTTTATTGCACATAGGTATCTTGAAGCAGAGTTAGATGATTAACCAAATATGAAGACAGTTTTTTTTTTTAAAGATTTTACTTATTTATCTGACAGAGAGAGACACAGCGAGAGAGGGAACACAAGCAGGGGGAGTGGGAGAGGGAGAAGCAGGCTTCCCGCCAAGCAGGGAGCCCTATCCGGGGCTCGATCCCTGGACCCTGGGATCATGACCTGAGCCAAAGGTAGAGGCTTAATGACTGAGCCACCCAGGTGCCCCAAATATGAAGACAGTTTTAAAAACAGCACCACTGGGGGCACTGGGTGGCTCAGTGGGTTAAGCCTCTGATTTTGGCTCAGGTCATGATCTCAGGGTCCTGAGATCGAGCCACATGTGTAGCCCTGCATTGAGCCCCATGTGGAACCCAGTGCCATGCTCCACACTCAGTGGGGAGTCTGCTAGTCCCTCTCCCTCTCCCTTTGCCCCTCCCCCGGCTCGTGCTCTTTCTCTTTCTCTCTCTCTCTCAAATAAATAAATGGAATCGTTAAAAACAATGAAAGTAATGGGCGCCTGGGTGGCTCAGTTGGTTAAGCACTGCCTTCGGCTCAGGTCATGATCCTGGAGTCCCGGGATCAAGTCCTGCATCGGGCTCCCTGCTCAGCGGGGAGTCGGCTTCCCCCTCTGACCCTCTTCCCTCTCGTGCTTTCTGTCTCTCATTCTCTCTCTCTCAAATAAATAAATAAAATATTTTTTTTAAAAAATGAAAGTAACACCACTGGTGAAAAAGATCCTAAACATCTCTCAGAGATGCAGTATTTTTCTTCAAGTATGTGGAGGTTATTATGTAGAAACCCCCAGTTGGGTAAGCAAGACAAAAACATGCCAGACTTTAAGCAAGAGGATGTTAAATTAGATTGTTTTCCTCCTTTCTGATATTTATAAAAATGAATACATGCTTCTAGGAAAAATATTAATACATAAATATAAAATGGGAAATGTAACAAGTCCCTTGCTCTCTTGCCCTTCAATAATACCCTCCCCTCTGTTAACAGTTTTGGTGTGTTTGGTTAGATTTTTAGAAAGAGGCTTCAGCAGTCAAAGTTTTTTCTACGTACAAGCAAACTTGAAACTTCTCAGTCCCGGGAGATTTTTACAATCAATCATGGGAAATGAGATGGTTTAGTGGGGAAGAACTCTCTCTCAAGTCTGCTCCAGCTTTCAATGCATGAAGAGAAAGACGTGGCTGCCCTTTAAAACGTGCACAGGTGCGCGCACGCGCGCACACTTTGGCACTTGCAAAGGCTATTTCAGTGACGCCTTCAGTAGTGTGCTCATTTCAGACTTTACATGGAACCTTCTCAGAAGTACAGCATGGGCTGTGTAGCGGGCATTCAATGCCTGCCTGTTGAACACACTATTCCAAGAGGGAACAATGGATCTTCATCTGTGTGCTCCACTTTTTTGAGCAGTAAAGAAACTAATTTCACAAACAGCACAATATACTAAAGCTTGCCAGTTTTATACTAAAGTTCCAGTTCTGTTGTTGTTTTCTTAAATCTTCGAATCCTGGCCTTCAGTAATCCTGTCCCCCTCTAAAACTCATTTACAAAATGATGCCAAACTGGAAGGAGGGAACTGTTGAATCCATTAGTCTATATAGGCTCAGCTCAAAATCCATAGACTATGAAGCCTTGCCCAAGTGCCATGACAAGGACTCTCTCCCTTTTTCCAACATCTTCCCGCCTTGGCGAAATATCTTTGTATGCTGCTTAACACAGGTCTTTGTGGCGGATGGTGGGGTTTATGTACCATCTAACATAATGTACACATTTTCTTGGTATGCAGGCATTGTCTCACTCATTGTAGTATTCTTGGCTCCACGTGGTACAATGCCTTACCCAGAGAAGGCATTTAATAAATATTGATTAAATGGGCAGATTGAATAAGCCACATCTTGATTTCAAGGGAACCCCAGTTAGCTACAAAATTGGATTCTTCCTCCTGTTCATAGCTACATTTGCACAATAAGCATCACTACTTTGATTCTATTTAGTTAAAAATAATGCTTTTTCAAATCAATGAATTTCTTCATCTGAAAAATTTTGCTAAGTGATTTGTAAAATGAGAGACTAAGGGCATATTTGAGTTTCCACACAGGTGAAGCCTGAATTTCCCAGGGAAATTATTTGAAACCCTTTGTTCAAAGCCAGTCACTGAGAACAGGATGCTTTTTTTGGTTGATGCTGAGAATTTAAAACACCGTTCAGAGAGACAAGGAGGGTAAAAGATACTTTTCTGGAAATGACATGGGCTCTGACAATCAGGCACCATATTTTTCTAGCATGCCACATTTGGGGGGAAAAGCTGTATTCAGATGTATCAAAGTCTCAGTGTGGTGACATTATAAAATGTTATCTGGAACTTCTCCACCCACAAATATCTGAAGAAACAAAGGGCATCTGTTCATTCTTAGCTGCTGCTCAACACCAACCTTGAGCTTTTGAAACCCTGTCTATGTGATTGTGACTGACTCAGAGGCTTTGGAAAGGTATACTCCACCTATCCATGTGACATCTCTATGAAATCTAGGAAGTAGAAGCAATAAATCTTCTACTCATAACTGATTCTCTCTGATTCACACAAGTATGTTCCAGGTGAGAAAGTAGGCAAGCTTAACATTTAACTTTTCATATGTAGTCAGAATAAAGGTTAGCTTCCAGATCAAAGAAAAATCGGACTACATAAAGTTATAAGTTATGCAACAATATTTTAGGGTTGATATTTAAGCCAGAAGTGTGGGCACTTCTAGAACACTGGAGCCGTTCTAATAAACAAAGCTTTCTGCTTCCTGGGATCAGTTTTGAATTTCCCATTGCTATTTTGGGGCCCACGTCTCTGAGTTGGACGAAATGAGCATAGCTTACCCTAGGTTTTCTACTGCCCAGTGTGAAAGCAAAGCGTCAGTCCTTGTGCCAGTGTCTATATGTGTTTCTGCTTTAACATTGTCGGGTTTCATGGGAAGGGTATAGGGGTTGTAGGTCACTCCCCCATTGCCATCTCCCTGCCCCCTCTCCTCACCCCCACCCACCATCTTGAGCCAGCAGCAGAAGGATGTGATCCTCGGATAGACACCACAAATGATGGATTACACCAGTCTAAAGGATCAGCTTGGTGTAGGGTTTCAGAGGTCCCTTTTTGTACCTCTGAAGAAGAGCTCTGGACTCTCTTCTCATTGGACAGAGGACCCAGAAAGAAGATGGCTGTATCCACTGGTGGGGAGATGAACCTGTCATGAATATTTTGTGGCAGTTAGAAATATTGAGTTCTAATATTAAACAGCAGCTAGAATCTCTCCCCAGAAAACTGCATACTCAAATAGAATTTAACTGAACAGGGGACACCCTTCTTGTTCATCCATAAAGAATGTTCTCACCTGAGGTCTATCCAGTGTTTGCGGGTATTTCTTTGGTGATGTAATACTTTACTCTGTTACATCCTTTGGGTCATGCCCGAGATCTTTCTGATCATTTTTCAAAGCCACATCATGGTTTAATGGCTGATTCTTTTCCCTTCTCAGTTATCAAAGCCTGGCTCTTGTCTCTGAAAGGTCAGAGGCACCTAGTCCTGGTTATTTATGTGAGTGCCGGCTTTCACACTCAAGGACTTGGGAGGGCTTTTCAGTTGTTTTTATTTTGGAGGCACGCTCTCTGTTTCCTTCCCCGAGTTAATACAGATCGCTGGCTTTAGGCAAAGCCTTTGTCTTTATTACTTTTCTAATTTCTGAAATTAAATTAGAGGCTGTGGGGGAGAAGTGAATTGGTTATCTGTAGTCTTAACCAAGAGGACCTTGGAAATACTGATCATACAATCACTGTAAACATGTTCCCCAAAACAACTGCTCTCCAACCCCCCACATGAAGACAAAGCGCTCAGCAACATATTTATATGGTTTAGTTTTATGTTAGCAGTGGATCTCTGCTTTTAGATGGCAGTTTTGGAAAGAGTTCAACAGCTGAGTTGGAAACTACCACCTGCCCTCTAAAATATATAAGTGAGATATGGATGGTGGAGTTTCATGGGCCGACCCTGCTCCCAACTTGGCATTCTTTGGTTCCAGCTGTTGACCAGGGATAATTTAGATTACGAGAGTAAAACCAAGAAATGCTTTAAATGTAAATTCCTTGCATTGCATGTCTCTCTTTGAAGAACAAGTGGACATTCTTGCAAACTACCAGAATAGGAGGCTGGCTTTCTTCAGTCCAGCGGCTGTTAAGTAGATATGGAAGCCAAGGCCTCATGAATTTTATATCACATTTAGTTTTATTTTAGGGAGGTTAAGATACAGGCCTTAAAAAACTTAACCAGACATGTCATTTCCTTTGTACTTTTCTAGTCGTGTTGTCTCGTTTGCCACAATTAGCACATCTTATTTTTTTAGTGGAGGAAATATTATTCCATGTTTCCAACTATACCTATCATGATGTTAAGAGGAAAACTGACACAATACTATACTTGCACTGGGATGAAAGAAACCTACAGACATCTACAAGTCATCTGGGGCTCTTGGCCACCTGTACAATCAATGATAACTCTGACTCCAATTTCAAATACTCTCCCCACTGTCCCCAGAGTTCAATCTTATCTATTTGTTCATTCATCCTTTTTTTTGACCCTCAGAAGGTTTATGGCAGCTTACAAAGATAGACAAAAGTTAAAAATGGAAGACAAAGAAAAAATGAAATGTCGAACTGGGTTGTAAAATGGATCATAACAATTTGGTTTTGTTTGTTTTTTTAAGGTTTTTTTTTTTTAAGATTTATTTATTTAGTTGGCAGAGAGAAAACATAAGCAGGGGGAGCTGGAGAGGGAGAAGGAGAGGGAGAAGCAGACTCCAGGCTGCGCTGGGAGCTGGACACGGGGCTTGATCCCAGGACTCTGGGACCATGTCCTGAGCCGAAGGCAGACACTTGACCCGACTAAGCCACCCAGGCACCCCAGATCATAACGATTTGTAATGATGTTAACTATTGGGCCACATGGGTGGCTTTCTAAGATTTTTCTTAGCCCCTGCCAAAAGAAAAACCTGGTGAGTCACTAGATTCAGGATCTCCAGGATCACAACAAACCAGGTACTTGATGGAAGTGCTACTGTTCTTGGGACTAGAGCCAGCATGGACATTTTTCTAAGAAGCTCGTAAAGGAGACCATGTCTTCTGATGAACGATGAACGCCGGTGACGGCATTTTTGCAAGAGAGGCGGTAATACCTCCGTTTGGGACAGAGGTGGTGTACTCCTTACACAGCCCCTTGGTGTAGGCTGGTGACATCACATCAACGAGCAGTTTTGCCGATGCTGCAGCTGCCAGTCAGTCCTGCTTCCCTCTAGGAAGCTTCATCCGGACCATGCCCCCGTATAGTCTCAAGCTAGTGCGTGGCCCCTAATAAGTGCTCAGTAAATGTCAGTGATTAGTATTCTGACGACTATCCTCGCATGTCGGATGTGGGCCCAAACCTGACTTTTCCTGGGAAGGAGATGGGCTCCACAGTATGCAGGGGAGTGAAAGGAGCCCAAGTCTCTGAGCTCACAGATCTCGCCTCCGCACTCTCTGGCACTTGTGTGAGCACGAAGGGCGGTCAGGCTTGGGTTAGGCAACGCCACACCTGGGCTCTCCAGGAAAGGTAGGCTTGCCCCAGGTAACACCTGAAAAATTGAAACTCCATAAATAGAGTTCTGGCCGGCATGGGGAGCAAGCCAACTCTGAGCTAAGATGAACACCTTCCAAGCAGAAACCTGTGAGCATCAGCATTTCGTTCTTGGAGGGCAAAGTCCTTTTAAGGAATTTTAAAAAAGGCTCTTAGAAATCCTTTTGTGAGTTCCCTGACTTACATCAGGAAAGAAGAGAGTGAAAATGCGGCTTATAGATGGGTTAGGCCCATGTGACTCCAAGATCCAGAAGAATCCCCCTTCTACCTCCTGCTTCCCCTTTCCTCTTGCTCCTTGCTTTGTCCTCCTTTTCAAAATCTCACTAAATGGTTCATCACCTATCATGTCAGAAGGCAGTCACTGCCAGAATCGGCCAAGAGCAGAATCCATTTGGAGTTGAGCTACCCTCCCCCGGAGTTAATCTCCTGGGTGGTTGCATGTGGAACAGGGGAAGCATGTGGCCGAGATTAGGCATGCATTGGTATTGAATTCTGAGCACCAGGATGTGTGCCCCGCCGCCCCGCATCCCTCACAGTCACGTCACTTTCTTCTTTTAATGAAAACTAAAACCCAGCTCCAGCCAGAGGGCAGTGGGAGCGAACAAATGTGCAGGGGAAAGAAAATAGAAATGTTTCGGAAGGTTGGCTCCCCCACCCCTGGTTTGGTCTAGAAAGAGCCTCTCCCTCCCTCCTAGCCCGAGGAATGCAGGAAAGGCCACAGAGGAGTTGGGGAGGCCTCATGGGGAGGAATTAAGTGTGGCTCAAGTCTGTTTCTGACTTCTCTGTAAATACTGCGACACCTCCAAAGGAGGAACAGCTGAGATAAGTGACTGCTAATCCCCCAGTGCCGGGAGGAGGCTGGCCGCTCCCTTCCAGATCCCAGCAGATGGTGGATGAAACAGGCTTCCCTCGAGGCAAGGGCAGCGGGAACTATCCCACCTTCTGTTCCTTCAGCTTGCCCTGCATGTCTCCCTCATGGCCTGTCCCTGCCCAGAAGGGCCTCGAGGGCCCTTGAGAGCCCTGGGGACATACCCCTGCTTTGCCATCCCGCTGGGACGCTCCAGGTCAGCCAAGCTGGCCCCCAGCCAGGGCGGGCAGCTTGGGCAGCATTCAGCAGAGCTCCGTGGGCAGGGGCAGAAACAGCCAGGCAGGGCTGCCAAGTTTCTTCCTCTGTGAATCACCTGGAGAAGAGGAGTGGTGACTTACTTAAAATGCAGATTCAATCTTCCAAGGTGGAATCCGGGAAGTTGAATTTCTACTAGGCGGCCCAGGTCATTTGGCTGCGAGTGGTTCTAGCATATTCCACCCTGAGAAGCCGCAGTCCGAGGAGACGGCAAAGCATTTCGGGTGGTGGTCAGAGCAGAGCGCAATCAGGGGCCTGGGTTTGAATCCTCACCCTTCCCTGTGCTCAGCTCTGTGACCTCTAGCAAAAGAGGCCCCATTGGTTCCCTGCCTCAGAGGATACAGAGGAGTCTTTCTCAAACTGCAGGATGCAGCCTCTCCTGGCTTTTGAAGTCCCTTTCGTCAAAATTTTCATCAAAAATGCAAGTGGGAGATTGATTGCACACCAGTGTGAATGTACTTAAGACTGCTGAACCGCACAGTTCTAAATGGTGAAGAGGGTAAATTTTAAGTTCATTAAATTTAAATTTTTTTTAATTTTAAAAAAAGGAATATCTAGACTGCACCACAGAGGATAAGTCATTTTTACATAAGTAAACGTGACAGAAGCCAATCTCAATTTTCAAATTAAATGGATCCCTCAAAGACTGTATCAAATGAAAATAGTCATTGATTCTTACTTTCCCATTGACTTGTATTTTAAAATATATAAAATAGGGTCTAGAGTTTTAAAAGGTGGAAATTGAGCAGTATTACAATGAACAGATATTGAACTATCATACAGCTTTAAGGGAAAAAAGTGTTCTTTCTTACCATAAATATAATGCATCTCAAAATACGTTTTGTTTTAGGTGGGAAAGAAATGAAACTGTTCTAAAAATATTTTGAGGGGTTGGATGGTCTTCTGAAACCGGTCTCTGTGCTCCGACCTACCCACCTCCACCAGGGCAGACTGATCCCAAGGTGGGCAGGCTGGAATCGGCCTCCTGAGCCCTGGAAGTATCTGCAGAGGATTCGGGTCAAGAGCTTCGGTGCTCAGTGACCCACTGGACTTTCCAGGAGCTCCCTTTGCGCAAACGGCCGTGAACGTGGCAATCTGCCATCTGCCACTCCTAGGTCGAAACTTTCTTCCACACAAATGTTCATGAACTTCAGTCCTACTCTACTCTAAAGACAATAAAGTGATATTCTTCAAGAAGGCTTTCTCTGAGCCCTCTTTTGGATCCCTCTTTTCATGACTATCCGCATGATTCCCTTCTTTTTCATCCCAGCATGTACCATAAGTGGCCCTGACTTTTCTGTAATTGTCCACCTCTGCTTTCCTTATCACTATATTCCTGTGACTAGCCCAGTTCTTGTCCCATAAATATTTGCTGAGTCAATAAATGAATGAAATTGACCCAGTTCTTCCAAAGAGAAAGCTACTGCTGCCCCCAAGAGTATCTGAGTTGCTGAACTGCAGTAGCGACAATGTGCTTTGTATCTTCTATGTGGATGCTATCACTTGCCCCTAATTATTTTGATAATTAATGACCCTTGCCAGAAAAGTGTTACTGTTATTGTGTCCTTTTTTGAAGGCAAAAATTGAGGCTCAGGAAAGTGAAGTGACTTGCCTGAGACCAAATGCACCATAAGTGATAGAAGCAGGATTTGAACTCAGGGTTGTCTGGCTGTACCCCAGTCCCATCTCTCATTTTTCTTGGCTCTTCTGCATCTGCATGAGCTGAAGCACCTCTTCTCTTTGCATCCTGTCAACGGGCATTTTCTTTGCAAAAGGCCTACTGTGTGGCAGGGCATGACCCCCGCCAGACCCTCCCCCCCACCTGGCTCCATCATCCAGCTGCCTCCACAGTTTCTTCTCCAGAACGACCCAAACATGGTTGGGGAGTTCAGCGGGGAGGGCCCAACATTCCCCAGTCCGGACAAATATCTAATCAGTAGACCTCCTCAGCATATCAATCCAAGACCACTCTAGAGATGAATGCCTGTGCCCAGTTTTCTATTTTTAACTGGTGTGAGCGGGAGGGAAAACACAAGCATTAAAAATCAAAGTGCCAGTCAAGAACGGAGAATACGGGACACCCCAGAGCAAATCAGTGATCTGTGTCCTTATGTCTCCCTGTTCCTTTCCCCTCTCCCCAGTTCATGGCATCTTTCCGTCCCCTTTTCCAAAATCCCAAGATCCTTCTAGATCTGTTTCCACGAAGGAGCTGATACCATTTGTACGACTGCTTCTCCTACTCTAATGTGTGTGTGTGTGTGTGTGTGTGTGTGTGTGTGTGTGTGTGTGTTTATATATATGAATCAACTGGGCATCTTGCCAATTCCGATTCAGTAGTTCAGAGGGTGGGGGTCGGGTGGAGGCCCGGATTCTGCTTTTCTAACTCTGCTGTCCTGTGATGTGTTCATTTGGTTGAAGCTGCTGTTATCTTCTTGACAAGAATACTGCTCTTCCAGTCTTGTCTCCACTTGGAATAAAGGTCTTTTCCCCCCAGTTTACAGAGGTTCATCTATTCACCAGCAAGCGCATAGGCAGCTTTTGGCATTGGGTCCTTCATGCACTTTGGCAGCAGGGGATCCTTTTCTGGCCTGAAGACAGGAGTCTGAGTTTGAGCAAAACCTTGGCAGCAGGAGGAGAGCTACCTGATATCCATGCTGGGGTAAACCTGGCCCCCTTCTCCAGCAAGACTTGGCCAGGCTCTCACTCCAGTTCTTGTTAGCCTCTTCCCTAGCCAGACCCTAAGCCATGCATGAGCTGCGGATCAAAGGGGCCTTGGTTAATCTCTGCTTTCTGACCTAGAGGAGCATGGCCCCAGCAACCTGGGTAAAAAGTCATCCAAGCTGGTGGGGACTAGACCAGAAAGGTGACCTGTCCCGGGTGCCCCCTTTTCTGGCCACCCCAAATGTGCTGCTGTTGTGCCCTTGGGGTCCACGAGGACTGCCAGGGCTCTACTCCTCCAGCTTCCAGTCGTGGAAGATGAGAAGCTGCTGTCACTCCCCTGCCGCCCTGGTCCAGCTGTCAGGACCCCTCAGCAGAGGGCAGAGGGCCAAACCTTCCCGCTTGTCTGTGGCTTATTGTCTTAGACTGGCGGGGCTGCGGAGGAACAAACCCACAGCGCACCCAGGGTGCACCTCCATCCAAGAAGGGGGAGGAGGTGAGCTGGCGTCACTTAGTCTTCCCCTGCCCCCTACCCCTCACCGCCTACCCCTCCCTAGCTCCCTATTTGGCCATCCCCCTGGTTGCCCCCTCCCCTTCCTTACATGGTCTGGGAGCCCCCTGGCTGATCCTCTCCCTTGCCCTTGGCTCCATGAATGGCCTCGGCGCTCCTCAGTGGTGCGAAGGAGACCAAATAAGGCAAGGTGGCCGACCAGGCCCCCCACCCCTGCCCCCGGCGGCTGCAACTGACCCCGTCCATCAGCACACTATAAAGCGGCGCGCCCCGCGCCCGGCACCCAGCGCCTGCCGCCCGAGCCGAGCCGAGCCCGACCCGCGGACGGTGAGTCAGCGCCCGCCCGCCGGGTCCGGCGCCACACCCGACCGCAGCCCGCCCCGAGCCCGTGGCCCCCTAGCCCGTGGCCCCCGAGCCGGGCCCGCCGCCACTTTAAAAAAAAAAACAACCAAAAAAAAAAAAACAAAAAAACAAAAAAACCACACTTTTCGATGCGGTTCTAACTTGTTTGATCCTGGGTCGTCACAGGAGAGAGACGCGCAGATCGCTAGCCCTGCGCGCCGCCCCACCCCCACCCCGTGCCCTAGGCATTTGGGGTCCCTGTTCTCATGCTCGTTTTTCTCCCGCTGGGGCTTGGGCATGGGGGTGTTGTTGGGGCCCAAGTGGGCTCTCTGGTTGTGGAAAGGCAAAGCTGTGAAGGGCTGGGGAGGCCTTGCTAAGGGGTGACCGCACCTCCTTGCACCCGGGGCAGAGGGTGCCTCCTGGCCAGGGAGCCTGGGTGGGTTCCTCTCCCCTTCTCCACGCACGTCCGCCTCGGTCTCCGCAGCCTCTTCCCACCCTGCCTACTCTGCCCCGAGGGGAAGGGAGCTGGCAGGCTTCCCTCCTCCGACCGCGAACCCTCCCCTGCTCCGTCCCCTCCTGGGGCGCGAGAAGGCCAGCGCGAGCGCGGGCACTGAGCGCCGGCCGCCCTGCTCTCCACCTGCAGACCCCGCCGACGCTGCGCCAGGATGTGCGACGACGAGGAGACCACCGCTCTGGTGTGCGACAATGGCTCCGGGCTAGTGAAGGCCGGCTTCGCGGGGGATGACGCGCCCCGCGCCGTCTTCCCCTCCATCGTGGGCCGCCCGCGCCACCAGGTAAACTTCCCGCCCTGCCTGGCCGGCTCTGGCCCGGGCCAGTCCCCGGCCTGCCACCTCCTCAGTCCATTCATCTAAGAAATGTGTCACCCGCCTTTCCTGTTGCATGAACTGCTCAGGTCAAATAAGGAAAGGATGCATTTAGCCTGAAATCCAAGCCCGGACAAGCAGTGCTCACACCACCAGCAACATACCACCAACCACCGCGGCTCGTCCCCCTTCCACTTTGCAGGGACACAGCCCTCCAGGGGTCGCACGCCCTGTGTGAAAAGCCGGCAGCTTCTCTCCTCCACCCCTGCCCTACATTTTTAGTACTGTCTTCCCTGCCCCTTACACACTTCAGTTTCTAACTTGGCCTCCCTTGTCAGTCCCGATCAAGACGTGTAACACTGTAACTTATCCCAACCTACCAGGACCCAACCCACATTCCTCCCTCGTGTTCACAGCCAGCTCACTGGGCTCCCAAAGGATGTAAATCTCTCCGCTTCCTGGCTGTTGCATTTTTAGAAGCCGGGGGTGACAGAGGCAGCAAGTGCCATGGTGATAGTGACATACCACCTTGTTTATTAAAAGAGATGCCATGCTCTTGGGCTCCGCCGCCGGCCCAGCCAGACGAGCCGCCAAGGAGGAGAGCTGTGTTGTCGTGGCTGGTGGCTGAGGGGTTCCGCAGGACAGTGCTGGGCCCGCCTAATTTCAGGGGCAGAGTGATAATGGCATAGCAGCCCATCTTTTTATGTTCACTTGATGAATGTCAAAATCTTTTCTTAGGAGAAACACAGTGTGTCATTAATTCAGTCATTCCACAGGGTAGTCATTTATATTCTGGTAGACATGGGTGATGAACTTAATAATTTAATGAAGGCATCATGGTATTTTTAAAATGAGGTGAGGCTGTACTTCTTTGGTGAAATAGCTTTATTCCCCTCTCCCCAGTTATATTCTAAAGGACAGAATTGTACCTGGGGAGTGTGAGTGGGGGTGGGGAGAAGGTACTAGATTGATTTTAAATGATATTTCTAAACTGGGATAAAATTCTATTTTTTATTATTTCTGGTATTTCTAAGATGTGCCTTGACTTGGGCAGTTAGAGGTAAATTTATAAGGCATCAGTTACATTTCTAAAATAGTGGAAGCTTGATTTCCCCATCTTTTTCTTCTTATAGGGAGTCATGGTGGGTATGGGTCAGAAGGACTCCTACGTAGGTGATGAGGCCCAGAGCAAGCGAGGCATCCTGACTCTCAAGTACCCCATTGAGCATGGCATCATCACCAACTGGGATGACATGGAGAAGATCTGGCACCATACCTTCTACAACGAGCTCCGCGTGGCCCCTGAGGAGCACCCCACTCTGCTCACGGAGGCCCCACTGAACCCTAAGGCCAACCGCGAGAAGATGACCCAGATCATGTTTGAGACCTTCAATGTCCCTGCCATGTATGTGGCCATCCAGGCGGTGCTGTCCCTCTATGCTTCTGGCCGTACCACAGGTAAGTTTGGGCTGTGGGGACACTCACTGATTCACCACGTCCCCAAGTCACTGACCTTGCTATGAATCAGCTTCCCTCACACTCCCTGGGAAGGTGTCCTTGAGAAGAGAAGGAGGTAACAATAGTTTCAGATCCCATGCATTTCTACGAGTTGAAAGCACATGGAGTTAGATCTCTACCTCTCCTAAAGTATGTGATACCACATACTTAAGCCTCCACACGATGTATAAACCTGGAATGTAGCCATCACTGGTATGTGTTCTATACCAACACAGCCCCCGGGCACACGGCCCCAAGGAGAACCGACATTCCCTACAGGGTCTGAGTCAAAAGAGAGAGAACGTGTGCAAGTCAGATGGGAGGAAAGAAAAACACGCCTGGATGCTTCCATAATGTGCCAATGGCTGGTAAAAGGGATGGTCATTTGAAAGTGTCCTGGGGAAATTTTTCTACTACAATATTTAAAAGGGTGAGCTGTTGCTGCCTTCAGATTTAGCCTTCATTATGCTCATTTTTATTCTTTGTGTGTAAGGAATCTAATTTGATCTGGATCCATGCCCAGTGCGAGTATCTTTTAGCCAAGATTGGAAGTGGGCTTTGACACAACTAAAGCAGTGGTGTCCTCAGGGATTTACTTTGCTCCCGTCTGTTTCTTCCGACAGGCATTGTTCTGGATTCTGGGGATGGTGTAACTCACAATGTTCCCATCTACGAGGGCTACGCTTT
The DNA here is from genome assembly GCF_003265705.2 of Callorhinus ursinus. Classification (NCBI taxonomy): domain Eukaryota; kingdom Metazoa; phylum Chordata; class Mammalia; order Carnivora; family Otariidae; genus Callorhinus; species Callorhinus ursinus. The sequence continues at coordinate 2,318,695 of NW_027397087.1, read as the reverse complement.
GCCCCACGCCATCATGCGTCTGGATCTAGCTGGTCGGGATCTCACTGACTACCTCATGAAGATCCTCACTGAGCGTGGCTACTCCTTTGTCACCACTGGTGTGTGTGTGTGTGTGTGTGTGTGTGTGTGTCTCATCTGCCACAGCATCGTGTCTGCTTTTTTCCTCCACCAGAGAATCTACCTACCCCCTTACAGCTGACTTCATTCTCCAGAGCTTGACTCTGCTACCCTTTATCTCTGCAGCTGAACGTGAAATCGTCCGCGACATTAAAGAGAAGCTGTGCTATGTTGCCCTGGATTTCGAGAATGAAATGGCCACGGCTGCCTCTTCCTCATCCCTGGAAAAGAGCTACGAGCTGCCCGATGGCCAAGTCATCACCATTGGCAACGAGCGCTTTCGCTGCCCTGAGACACTATTCCAGCCCTCATTCATCGGTGAGTGGTAGGGTCTGGCGCAGGGGACTAGCTCTTCCTTAAGAAATCTAGGGGTCCCCCAGAGTAAAACTGATTCTCATCAAGAAGGATTAAGGGGCCCTTGAGTTAAAAGAAGTCACAGCTCAGAGTCCCACACAGCTCAGCCTCAGATCCTGAGGGCTCATTAAAGGGATGGCCATCCTGTTCTGTTGCAGTGATACGATAAAGGATGACACGCTGACTTCATGTCAAAATAAAGAATGAGACAGGATAGTAATTGAAGCATCTGTATCTGCAGGAAAGGAATGGTTACTCAGAAGTGCTGACTTATTGCAGTAAGTCCATTACCCGGTAGCTGGACTTCCTCTGAAGTTACTCATCATTAAATGCAACCATACGAATCATACTCGTGGTAATAACTGGACCCTGGTAGTTTACCAAACATCTTGCCCCAGGAATGATTTCTAAGAGGAAGCTTGTCAGGATCTGATTTTAGCCCATCAATAAAAATTGCATTAATCTAACTCTAATGCGTGTCTCACCCTTTCCAACATATCTCTATACATCTGATGCATGTGTTCAAGTGTTCACTCCAAACAGGTGCTAAACACGGTGGTTTGTGTCTCGACAGTCTGTTGAGGATTAACTGTGAGAGACACCTGTTCTGCAAACGTGTTGCAGTGTATCTTAAAGAAGAGCACATGTTGCAGAGACAAATGGGCGACAGTTTATCAACAAAAGGAGTCCTGTTTTCTTCCCTCCACCCTCGGCCCCTGGCCCGAGTGCAGTGTGATTTTTTTTTTTTAAACTTATTTCTAGGTATGGAATCTGCTGGCATCCATGAAACCACTTACAATAGCATCATGAAGTGTGACATTGATATCCGCAAGGACCTGTATGCCAACAATGTCCTATCGGGAGGTACCACCATGTACCCTGGTATTGCTGATCGCATGCAAAAGGAAATCACTGCTCTGGCCCCCAGCACCATGAAGATCAAGGTAAAGAACCCCTGTGGGTGGGAGAGGCAAGGTGGGTCTTAGGATTGCATGCAGAACTCACACTGTGTGCTTCCCGTCTCCTATACGCTTTACCTCTTAGCTTTTCTAGCACTTTTCCCAAGATAAGAGACTTTAAAAAACATTTTCAAGCAGTGGATAATAATAGATGTTGGAAGAAAAAAAAATACCCTAAATCTTTGAACACATTTTAAAAGTCTCCAACTTTTGGGCTAGCCTCCATCACACATTTAGCTTGTTGCCACATTATACTCTAGTTCAGAGAAGTGGGGCAATTCTATTTTGTAGAGTCTTTGATAATGGACAGAATGAGCCAGAAGAAAATGCATAAAACTTGATTCCGCCATATTCATTTATGGTATGAAATATCTCATACTTTTCTGTGAATCTCTCCAGCATGTTGCTTGATCTGTTGCCTGGAGTGTCAGAGTTCACCGGAAGCATTTGTTTTCTTTCTGCAGATTATTGCTCCCCCCGAGCGTAAGTACTCTGTCTGGATTGGGGGCTCCATCCTGGCCTCCCTGTCCACCTTCCAGCAAATGTGGATCAGCAAGCAAGAGTATGATGAGGCAGGCCCATCTATCGTCCACCGCAAATGCTTCTAAGGTGACTTCTCTCTTAGTCTACATTCAGGATGACAGTATTATGCTTCTTGGAGTCTTCTGAACCACCCTCCCTTATCTCTCATCAATCATTGTACAGTTTGTTTACACATGTGCAATTTATTTGTGCTTCTAATATTTATTGCTTTATAAATAAACCAGACCAGGACTTGCAACGTACAAAAGCCTCTCTCCTTTCTTTCCCTGGGAGGCATGGGGTGGGGCCAGTGTAGGCTTACTTCAGTGTGTGAATTCAAATGCTGGTGGCTTGCCCCCAGGAGCACTGTAATATCACAGTACCACAAAGTGCATCAGATGAATTGGTGTGACATTTAGCCGGGAGTTACACTACTAAATATCAATTTTACACTTTGGAATAGAATCATGAATATATGTCGCATCTGAAAAGTAGATTAGCTTTAACTCTACATCAGCAAGACACAGTTCTTTGGGATTAGTTACTGTGAATGACAATGAAAGTTGTAGCATATGTGCCAGGTGTTTTTGTAACTTTGTAGAAACCACATATATATTAGTAATGAGAAAGTCAAAGATTATTTTAAATAAGTTGGCTTAAATTCTCAATTCTAGACTCCTCAGTTGTCTTCCTGAGGGCTATGCGTGTCCATGGTGAAACACAGAGGCCGGCTGACCGTTAGGCCCAGCCATGCCCCATTCCGAATACTCCCGAAACAGATCAAGACCATTGTGCATGTTCGAAATAAATGTGAGGAAACAGGCACTGCACCAGATCCTTTTGCCTCATCAGTAACTAACTTGTGGGACAGAGGTCTTTGGGTTCTTCATATCTTTGAAATCTTGGGCCTTGGAGTTGAGTGCAGTGAAGGCTATGAAGTCTGCCAGAAGGTGAAGAGGAGTGAAGCCACAATATTCCCTTTATTCCACTCTGGACTCTCTGCAAAGTATGTTCTGAGGGCTGCTGGGGGCAGCATCAAAGAATCAGTCATGCTCTGTCCTTGAGGGGCTCACATACACTACACATAGACTCCCAGTGTGTGCGGTCTGGGAAGCTTCAAGGAGGTGGACATGGGTCTGGGTCTTGAAGAATGGTTACGAATCACAGAGGTGAGAAGAGCGGATGGAAATCTCAGCAGAAGTGGGGCAGAAGCCAGCTAACAAGGCACAGGGCAGGCTGGTGGGAGCTGAAGACTTAGGAAATCAATTTGGGAAGGTAAATTTCCACCAGATTGCGGAAGCTCTGAAATTTTTCATTTTCAAGTTAATTGTTCATGAACTGTTGGAGCATTTGAATGGATGTAATTAAACTTTTATCTATTGATGAGGGAATCAAGACAGAAAGATGAAGTAAGTGGTGCAATGTTACACAGCATGTGGAATACCCAAGACGTGAAGCCAGATTTTCTGACATCTAATTTAATGGTGTGTCTCAAACCATCTTTAGTCATAAAACTTCAGTCTTAAACTATACTCATAAAGTTATAAACATAAACATATAGACATAAAGCTTTAGTCATGGTCTTAGTGCATTTTATCATACACCTTTTGGGAGTCTGCGTTCAAAATTTTGAGTATTTGGGGCTCATCGGACATCTTTAGTAAAGTTGCCAATGTCATTATTCAGGGTCATAATTTTGTCTTTATATTATTCATTTCAAAAGTATCTCTTGATCCCTGACTCTGGGCTAAGCACAGTAGTAGGTGCGGGGGACACAAAGATGGATCAAAGCACATTTTCTGTGCTTAAGAAGTTCAGAGTTTAAAGTCTGTGCTATTATGTTATAGTAGACTGAGCAAACTAACAGAAGATTTTCCCACATGTTGGGCATAATGGTCCAAGATTCATGGTCTAGCAACTTAGCAGCCTCTGGAGCAAAAGAGTGTCTTGCTATGTGATTCTGTCAAAAACTCCAGGAAGTCTAAGTCTGGCCAGGCTTGAGTACTGAATCATTACCATCCTTACCATGGGAAGGTATGAAAGAGAACTAAATGGCATGAACACCATACCTAATGAGCTCGAGCAGGAGGGGAAATATGGTAGTTTGTGGGCGAGGGCTCCAACTTCCAGTTTGAGAGTTTTATTTGATTTAACAGGTTGTGAGAAGAGCTTGAGAAGAGCAATGACTTCACTCACACAAAACTGGGGGGTAAGACTGAGAAGCTTTGGATGGTGGATGTGTGACTGGCCAGATTTTTTCCAGACTCTACTGTGGAGACCCAGGAACCCAAAAATCTCTCTATGACCAGATTAGCCAGGTGTTTAAGAAGAAATAAGTCAGATAAGAGAAGGAAGGAAGATTCTTTGTGATTAACATGGTACAAATGCTATAAATATTTCCTGGTAACTGAGAGCTACTGAAGAAATTTTGAGTCTTTTAGGCCAAAACCAGCAAAGATCAATACTCAATTTAAGGTTGTTAACTTTAAATAGAGCAAATAGTAATTTTATTTCAGCAAAAAAAGCCCTGAGTTTAATCGAAAATCACAGAGGAATTGCAATTTGGGACAAGCGAGCCATGGTGAACCACCAGCCAGTCCAAAGGGACAAAGGGACGGTCAGCTTTTATTGGGTTTTAGGAGGACATTGGGGAGGATTGCTTAGAACGAAAGTTTTTTGGAGAAGAACAAGAGTTGGAGGTTGTAGTTTCTCATTGGCTGCACGTGGGGGTTAGTGCGATGCTGCTGGGGCAGGGAGGGATCTTCCTTCCTTCTCTTAAAAGCAAGAGACAAAATTCCTATGTGAAAAACGTCCTCCCTTGCTGGAGTAATTCTTATCTTCCCTCTTCCCCCGGTTACACAGGCTGCAAAGCGTGCTATATGCATGAGAGCTCCCCCTTCAGGGCTTCTCAGCTCCATTTTAAATGAGATTTCCTTTATTTTCACAAGGTCTTCGGGGGGGCTCCTTATACTAGGGATTTCTCCTTCTGGCAGAGATTGGCTGTTGTTATGGCAACCAAACTCCCATGAGGAAGCTACAGGATAAAAGATCTTGGAGAGATTACAAAAGTATACTTTTGGTCACTGGTGAGCCCCATGGTAGAAGCAGTTCCGTCATCAGCTCTGTGTGTAATGAATGATACGAGCAAGACTGACCCGGCAGATAAAGAGCTTCAGTTCAAGAACAGCCTCTCAGTCATCGGGGTTCTGGGCCCTGACTCCTGCAAAGGAGAGCTGAGTCAGGTGAAGCCGGGGTGGTCTGCAGGACTCCCAGCAGTGTTGTTTGCTTATGGCTCAGCATTGTTTCACTGCAGCTTCCATGGCGATCAGGGTTGGGGAGGGGAGACAGAAAGGAAACAGACCCAAAGGAAGGTTGCAGTAAAGGTGAATTACAATATGGCATTAGTAGTAGATGAGAAATGGACTCTGCAGTGAAGGGTAAGCAAGGCCTTGGGTCAACAGGTTCACTTGAAGAACTTTGGAAATACTACTGGGTAATTACAGGGTAGGCATCATGTAGGGTAGGACATGAGAGAGCAGGCATTATGCAGGAAGTTTAAAAGCAAATCTGACTTAGGCACAATAGTGAAATTTTTCCAAGACACCTTTCACTCTAGGATCTACCTTGTGGACTTCTTTTCCAGGGTCCACCACCCAATGCTGGCTACCAGGGACACTCTCCCTACCACTCATATCTTGATGACACTTAACCTTTACTTACATTCCTCTAGAGAAGAGACCATGTTAATTAACATGTCAGTTACCTAATCTATGTTCCTGGGGGAAAGTAAGAACATATTTTCCCACTAGAGAACATACCCATAATTTAACAACAGTTTTCTGTATATCATTTATTATTATTATTATTATTATATCATACTAACCTGAAGTTTTGATGTTGCATGAGCTTTCAATCAAAAAGATTAAGTTCAAATCCTGGTTTTGCCACTGACTAGTTGAGCGTCTTTTAAGGAAATAGCAACCTCTCTGAATCTCAGAACAGAGGGGCTAACTTAAATCATGCTCCCAGGGGCGCCTGGGTGGCTCAGTTGGTTAAGCGTCTGCCTTCGGCTTACGTCATGATCCCAGGATCCTGGGATCAAGCCCCACATCAGGCTCTCTGCTCAGCAGTAACTCTGCTTCTCCCTCTCCCTCTGCCTACCGCTATGCCTACTGGTGCGCTCTCTCTCTCTGTGTCAAATAAATAAATAAAATCTTTAAAAAAAAAAAAAAGATGGGTTTCATAAGCAGCAATGACAGCATGTGCTGTGGGTTGGATGGGGCAGGCAAGAAAATGAAGGAACAACTGAAGCTACCCAGACTGCTGGCTTGAATGGACCATGTGTTTTCAAGGAAATTAAAATTTCAAGGTAATTCAAATGCAGCTCCAGTCCTACACTGGAAAAAGGGCATCATCCAAGATGGGATTTGCCCTGAGTCTTGGAAAGTGTTAAGGGTTTGGGAGAAAGGGAGGGAGACTGAATGAGCAGAGAGTGGTTTGGGGGACATGAAAGTACTGGGGAGACCTGACAGGAGCAGAGAGTATGTGTGGGGAGGCAGCAGTCAGGTAGATTGGGATCCAGTAGGATGAGGACTAAGGCGTGAGCTTTGGAGACACAGGAGGGCAGTGTCCTTCCCTAATGAATACAAACGATGATAGAACGGCCCTACAAAGTTGCTGTGAAGATGAAATGGGCTGAAGTTGATACTATGCTCGGGCCTTGACACAGAGTAGGACCTTCACTAGTGCTCTATAATCATTGTTATTAATTAGTATTTTTACACTTACATATACTTCTTTATATATAGTATATGTAATATATATTATACATTATACACACGTGTGAGTGTGTGTGCATGCACACATAAGAATTGAAAGGCCAGTATGGAAATTTGGATTTGATGTGAGAGAAATGTGTTTTCTGCTGAGATGTTTCCTGAGAAATGATCCACTGAATAATATTTAAAGAAGGTGAACTCTGGGGGCGCCTGGGTGGCTCAGTTGGTTAAGCGACTGCCTTTGGCTCAGGTCATGATCCTGGAGTCCCGGGATCGAGTCCCACATCGGGCTCCCTGCTCAGCAGGGAGTCTGCTTCTCCCTCTGACCCTCTTCCCTCTCGTGCTTTCTATCTTTCATTCTCTCTCTCTCTCTCTCTCGAATAAATAAATAAAATCTTTAAAAAAAAAAAAAAAAGAAGGTGAACTCTGGCATTTGGATCCCCAGAATGGGCTAGTGAGCAGAGATACTTGCTGAACGACTCAATAGTCCAAGAGCAACTAGAGAATTCAGGGAGCACATACTCCAAAGGTTGAGAACGTAAAGCTATACTCTCCTTCATCTGCCGAAGGAGAGATGGACCTAAATAACTTCATGACTTCAGGACATAGGGTTCAAAGAGTTCAATTAATAATCACCATGGCCTTACATTACAGGGCCTTTTAAAAAAAATCTAAATTGGCTTCCTGAATTCTCCTGTAGGAAGCCCTTTTCGTAGCACATTGAGCCCCCTCTCAAGTTGAAGCAACTTATTTTAAATCTGTTTAAATCTTACAGTAAAGAGTAGCCACATTCTCTTTTATACCCACTACTCTGGAGTGTCAATGGCATTGTGTTATAATAACTGGTTTGATTTTAATACATAAAAGGGAGCTTCATCACTGAAATATAGTATGAGGATTCTAGTTTTTAAGAAGAAAACCGTCGGTTGGTAGGGATGAGAGTTTCAGCAGGAAGAACTTGATGAGTGTTTACTCCAAATATAAATCTTAATAGGAAGGATATAAAATATAAAATACATACCCAAACTCTTAAGAGAAAGAAGCATGATACAAGGAATTAAAAATCTACTATAATACTCACATGTTGAATTGAAGCCTCCATCAGCCTGGGTCCCCACAGGATTAGAATGAGTAGTGCCTCCTGCAGACACAAAGTGTAAGTGAGAAATACACTGCTAACCAGAAATACATAAGTTAACCATGAGCTTGTTTGTTACCACTGCCATAACCTAGCTTATTCTGACTGTTAGCACCAGCTTCCGACCCTGACCTCCCCAGGATTTCACTTGGCTCTGGGGCTCTGAGGCGATTGTATACCAGCTGAATAATACGTTTACAATAATCACTGTAACCCAGGATTTTTGTTAGTTCACGTGGGACGGTTGTTCACGGTGTCCAAAGTGCCACACTATCAGAAACGGAAGTCTGGTATTGGGTAATTTTATTCAATTTTGGGGGGAGGTTGTTTTTCTTTGGCATATGAATCAAGTAGAAGATCTATGGGAAGTTACATCTTATTGGTTCAACATGTGGGCAGCATGCTCAGGAAGTAAAAATGAAGGGTCTCATCCAGGTTACTTTGCTGTATTTTGTGTCCAAAGTTTGCAACCAACCCTGCCTCATCATTGAATTGGATTATCTTATTTTTTTAAACAAAAGCTTTAAGATATAATTCACGTCCCATACAAGTCAGTCATTTAGAGTATACAATTTAATTAGTTTTTAGCATACTCACAGGCAGATGCAGCTATCACCACAGTCAATTTTAGAACATTTTCATCATCTTAAAAAGAAATCTCATACCCTTTAGCTCCTATTCCTGTGTACCCACATCTAGAAGGACTAATGAGATGATCCAGATGCATGGTCCTTCTCTCCAGGGAAGAGTAAAATTATGACCTTGTCTTAATAAAGTCCCTCTATTGCAAGAAAAATAAGGGAAACCATCAGGGCCTTTGCTCATGGGATTCCTTCTGTATGGGCCTCTTTCCTCCTCATGGCCAAGAACCTCCTCTGCACACAGAAGACTCCTAGAAACACTCATTTAAGTTAGACTCCTGCTTCATTGCCACCCTTGGTTCATTTCCTTTGTATCACATATTATATTATCTTTTGTTTTACCTTTATTGAGGTGGAGTTTATATACAATAACACATGTCCATTTTAAGCAAGCAGTTCAATGACTTTTGACAAATGTGTATACCCAGTAACCCCCACCCCAATCAGAACATAGCACACATTCTATCCCCTCTCAAATTCCCTCCTGTTCCTCCAAATTCAGTCCTCTCCACCTTAATCCCACGCAATCCTTTCTAGCACTATAGATTAGGTTTTTTCATTTTTTATGTTCAGTTAGCCAACATATAGTACTATAGATTAGTTTTGTCTGTTCTTGAATTTCGTACTAATCATAATTAAAATTGTTAGCTTACTTATTTCTTTTGTCTCTATTACTAAACTTTTTTTAAAAACCATGATTTTCTAGCACAGCGTGTCTAGCACAGAGCCAGACAGTGTCAGAAAGAATGAATCCCAAATCATTCTATTTCTCAACTTTAATTTTTTAGGAAATTGAAGCATCTAAATATTTGACAGTAACAGTGAGGACTTTTTTGTGAGGGCAACAAACAGGAGTCCCTGGTTCATCTCTTTTCCTTTCTTGCCCTCTCTGCCCTCCCCTTTTTCATCACAACAATGTCAATAGTAGCCAAGTGGGGGAGAAAGCTGTGTAGAAGTCACATTCTTTTGCCTTTGGGAAAAATGTATTATCATTTTGAATGAAAGGGTGGAAATAGCCTCATTCATTTGTAATGTTTTAACTTTCAACTTTGAGCTTTCCACTTTGTCAATGAAGACCGGTTCTCAGGGCTTCTTGCAAATCCATCCATGCCTTTGGCAAAAAGATATGAGATCCAACTCAAACCACATCTCTATTTCTGAAAATATATTCAAGATTGGGGTCCCACCAGCAATGTCATGGCAGCTCTGTTAATTTTTGACAAAATATTTCTTAAAACCCTGCCTACCCTAAGGGGGAGAGCCAGGGATTTTTTTTTTTAAGACTTATCTATTTATTTGAAAGAGGGAGTGAGAGAGTGAGTAGGGGGGAGGGGCAGAGGGAGAAAGAATTTTCAAGCAGACTCCCCGCTGAGTGAAGCCAGACCAGGGGCTCTAACCCAGGACCCTGAGATCACGACCTGAGCCAAAATCAAGAGTCAGATCCTCAACCTACTGAGCCACCCAGGCACCCCAATTTTTGACAAAATATTTGTTACTATAATATAATCAAACTTGAAGCACATACCTATGAACTGGCACCTTTCATTCATGCACAGGGGAGGATGGGGTCACGTTCGGCATCTCTATCTTATAGATGGAGGAGCTGAGGCACACAGTCCCTTTTACGAGGTGTTCTTCCTTGCTTCTTTGCACGCATCCACTGCAGGCAGTATGTGCATCCCCCTTCAGCCGAAGTTCTAAATCTCTTTCTCTCTCAACTATCTAGGACACATGAGAATTAACCTACTCATGTAGATTACAGGGCCCCAGCCCTCATTAACCTTAATATTGAAAGAAATACAGCTTTTGCGGTAGGGGAAGCGGAAATGCCCTTCCACTCAGCACAAATAGCAACATTGGCACGAGCCGAGGAAATGGACTTTTTAGGAGATAATTTATGCAATGGAAACGTTTGTTTGCAGTCAGTGAACATTTCCCTGGATTTGTGGACCCCTTTTTAAGGTGTTACAAAATTTCATCCCTAGGCTTGAAGTTGTGAATATTTCAGATCAATTGAGAACCTTACTGAGAGGCCCCAGGAAACCCCTGGGAAAAACAAGTTTGGAAGGAGAACTGAGGCATACCTCATAGATGCTGCTTGCACCAGCACTATGCCTTTTCTGGAAGAGGCAGTCACATTATCTGGTTTAGTTCACAGTTCCCTTCCCCTATTCCCTTTTTACCTCATCCCCCTTTAGAGAACACAGAAGGAGAGCGCTGGGTGGAACCTGAGAACTTCTAGTCCAAACCTTTGTTTCACAGATGAAGAAACTGAACTCTAGGGGTGAGGACTTAGGTACCCAAGAGATCGTCTCTTGTCATGCTGTCTGTCAGGACAGACAGGAAACCAGGATACAAAGAAGTCAAGCTTCACACGCAGAGCCTCTGACAATATCATTAGTGAATGAGGAATAAACACGGACGCTCCTCCTTCCCTCTCAGTACTTTACTTCTTAGGATTGGACCAAGTAAGTCAACATTTAGATGGAGTGTGTGTGTGTGTGTGTGTGTGTGTGTGGTGGGAGGGACCAGGACAGGGGAGCCGCCAATTTACTTTGTGGTCCTGTGCCTTTCTCCAAGGCCACTTCAAGCAGACAGAGGTGGCCCTACTGCATTGTCAACATCGTCCCATGCACTTGTGCAAGCTTTTCCTGCTCCACTAGACCACACCACCCAGCAGGTTCCCAAGAATGGCTCTAGGTGGTTTCAGACGTTACATACAGGACTTGGCCATCCCTTCACAAACTCCAGCTTCAGGTGCAGTGTGGAATTTGAACTAGAGACTGAGCTCCTATGGAGAAAAAACTAAACTGAATTAAATGAAGACCTTATAAGGTAGGAGAAATCATTTGTGCCCCTATGTAAGGAGACAATGCATTTAAGGCTAAAGGCTAGTATAGTTCCTATATAGAGCACATATCAAGTAACCAGTAGCCATTTTAAACCTTCTGCATTAAGTTTTTGAACAATTACTCCTACTGTTCTCGCCAACTCTTCTTTGTCCTTCATGACTTGCCCTGGCCAACTTCAAAAAGAAAAGATAAGCCAGAGACTGAAACTCCCTCAATTCTCTACAGCAAAAGTGCAAATATAAGTCTTTCCATTAGAAACCACTCTGCCTCAACCCAACATTCCATTGGAGTTATTGTTCTCTTTCTCTTTTCCATAGTCAGACCCCTCAAAAGGGCTGCCTCCTTTTCCTTAGTGCCGGCTCACTTCTCAGCCCGCTCCAACCTGTCACTTCACCCCACCGACACAGCTCTTGTAAAGGTCTCTGATGATGCCCACGGTGCCCTGCCCAGAGAGCCTTTTCCAATCTGCATCACAACTGATGACTGCCTCTTGTTGAAATATCTTCTTTCCAGGCTCTAGTCTTGGTTTTCCTCCAACTTGTTGCTTTTCCGTATCCTTGGCAGGTTCATCTTCCACCTACCAGCCATAACGAAACTTGTCAGGACAACGACTTGGGCCATCTTCCCATGCCACAGTGCCTCCCTAAGTTACTTTACCCGTGTGCCCAAGGATTGATTCCCACCTTTATATTGCAAACATTTATATTCCATCACCTCCTTGAATTTCTACTCGGATACCAAAGGCACTTTAAATTCAACTTGTCCAAAAAGCAAACTCAAAATCTTCCCCTCTAAACCTGGTCTTATTCTCATCTCTCTGAGGTGGCAAGAGTCCACACAGGGATGCCAAGGACTCATCTTTGCACCTCTTTCTGCCTCACTTCTCATGGCCAATCTATCAGCCAGTCCTTTTGAATGTTCTTCTAAAAATCTCTTGATTCTGGTGGAATGAATTTCACCTCCACCTCCTCCTTTTCCTCACAGCCCCAGTGTCACCAGACACTACAATAACTTCCACATATCTTCTCCTGCTCCCGCATCCTCCCTCTACAAGGAATCAAGAGCAATCTTCTAATACTGCAACTCTGATTAATCTCCCCCTGCCAAATAAAACCTTTCAATGGCTTTCTGCCACTTTGAAGGTAAAGACCAAGCCATTCAAGCATCCTGGAAGACCTAAATAATCTGGCCCTCTCTTCTTGTCCAATCCCCTTCTTGTACCCCTTCCCCAGCCGTAGCCCTACTGTCTTATATATGTCTACATCCACTGCCACGGTTTTGCATATGGTGGCCTCTCCATTTAAAGTGCTACCTTCCTCCCCACTCCTGCACTCCCCCACCGCCCTCCTTGAATTTACCATGGTTAAAATTTATGTCTTTAAGAATAATTATTTGATTAACATCTGCCTTCCCTTCAGACCATTAGTTCTGGAAGGACAGGAAACCTGTCTGTTTCTGCTCATTGTATCATCTTCAACACTTAACATTTGGCTTGCCATACAGGTGTTTAAAACATTTTTCAGAAAAAAGAAATTTCCTTTCAGTACCAAATTCCTTTGTACTCCTCCTCAGTCCCCTTCTCTGGCTTTTGGTTTTGTTTTGTTTTGTTTTCCATTCTCCTGAAACTGGTGCCTGTTCTTCTGATCCATGATTCTGTGTTTTTTGTTTGTTTGGTGTTTTTGTTTTTGAGCAGGATTGGGGGGCGGGTACAGGGAAGGGCAGAGGGAGAAGGAGAGAGAGAATCTTAAGCAGGCTCCATCCTCAGTGTGGAGCCCTACATACTTTTTCTCAAAAACATGTTTTGCTCTCCCTCTCCCTACCTGGGGCTCCATCTCACGACTCTGAGATCATGACCTGAGCCAAAATCAAGAGTTGGACGCTTAACTGACTGAGCCACCCAGGCGCCCTTGATCCTGTGATTTTTTATACATTTCCCGAATATCCATATATCTGCTAAATATCCCTGTGGAAAACATAGGTTATGGATTCCTGCGCTTAACATTTATACAAATTAAGCCATAGTCTACTCATCACCCTCTTTTTTCACTCAACATTTGGTTTTTGAGATCTATTTTTATTGATAGATATAGATGAAGATAATTTCATTCATTTTTTACTACTAGATACCATGCACCAAATGAATAAATCACATTTTGATACTTCTATCACTGAATTTTGCAGTTTTGTAAAAATTACTATGCGTTTTGTTTTGTTTAGTTGCCTTGTCTTCCTTTACTGACAATTTAGCCTGAATGTTTGTGTTCTCCCAAAATTCATATGTTGAAGCCCTAATCCCCAGTGTCATGGTATTTGGGGGTAGGGCCTTTAAGGGTAATGAGATTTAGATGAGGTCATGAGGATGGGGTCCTCATGATTCGATTAGTGCCTTTATAAGAAGAGACACTGGGGAGCCTGCTTTCTCTCTCCTCCATCTGAAGCATTAGCAAGAAGGTGGCCATCAGCAATCCAGGAAGAGAGCCCTTACTAGGAATTGAATAGGCTAGCAGCTTGATCTTGGACTTCTAAGAACTAAGAGAAAATAAATTTTTGTTTAAGCCAGCCGGTCTATGTGATGGCAGCCTGAGCAGACTAAGACACTGACTTCTAGTGAATTGATGTTTTCTCTACTAACTTTTTTCTCTAGTAGTCTGGAAGTTTTACATTCCATTTCTATTCGTGTTTGCTCTTAAGCATTTAATACACATTTAACTGAACACAGTCAAAGTTTATTTTCTATGTCCCCTTGTTAGGGTTGTTTTTTTTAATTTGTTTTTATCCCCACTTTGCCCAGAGTAAGTATTTACAGTATATACTTACCTTTATAAACAAGACTACCTTTTTTTTTTTCATAATTTTTTTTCTCACATTCCACTCTGGACTTAATTTCTTTCTTGACTGATAGTTTTTCATAATTCTTTCAGTGAAGGTCTATGAAGAGGAAACTTTCATTCTTTGTCTCAAAAACCTATTTTGCTCTGCCTCTCTAATAGAGTTGGGTACATAAGCATAGAAAAATCACTGCAAGGCAGTGCTTCTATGTGGATGGAGAACCTACTGGTAGTTCTCTCTAGCTACTTGTACACTCTAATTCTTCTAAGCTGAATATTATTTGTGTAATTTCTCAAAAGCTAAAAAGTACCCAATGAAACCCAGTAAGACATGAAAGACTTTGACCACTGGCTCATCAAGTCAATGCCAAATCTTCATGTATTCTGATCATGTTTCTGCAAGATTTTCTTTAGGAGAACCACTGAAGGTGATACCGTTGCCATGGTACCATACAAGTAATTCCCTTAGATATTAAAATGGAAGAGTCACATCACTCTGGGCTCAGGTTTCAGTTACTCGGGCTGCATTTATTTGCACAACTTCAACACAAATGTGTATTAATCCTGCTTTCTACGTGATATTAGAAATTCTCCTCAGTGATGGAATGGAATGGGACTTGAGGCTGAAGTGTGAAACAATCACAGCAGGCACCCACTGTACTTGGGAAGTGTGGCTACATCCCCTCTCTGCTTTCAAAGCAGATTTTTTTTATGCAAATGATGCTCCAGTTGGCGTTGAGAGCAGCATCTATGCATGGGATGGAAATCCAGAGCAGAATCCAGGTCCCCTCCAGAGTCCCCAGATTTCAAAGAACAACAGTGAAAATTAGATTTCTAGAGAGATCGCAGCCAGTGACACTGAGTTAAAATCATTTTTCCAGTTGCTTGAGGAACTGGTCAGCTGGAGAGCTCTGAATTCTGTTCACACAGAATTTCAGTTAGTCAATTAGTCCACACTATTTTAATTTTAGCAGATTATGTTTAGATTCTTGTTTTCTCTTGGGTTTAGGTTTAAAAAAAAATTTTTTTTTCTGACTCCTATCATACTGCATCCTGCAGATTATGTCGGCTCCAAATCAGCTCATCATTGTAGTCAGTAGTTTCTTTAAGAGAAAAAACAAAACAAAACAAAACAAAAATAGCCAAACCACTCCTGATATCAAAACTCATTTAGTAACATTCACTTGCAAACTGGCTATGAAAAAGTCAACAGAATGCAGACATTTTACCTTGAATTCAGTATAGATGCATTGTTTTTGGGATTCTCTTATTGGAGAATACCAATCAGTGCTTCAACATGAAAAATACAATTGTGGGACCTCCACATAATAGATGGGGGGGGCACATGCATTTACTCTTGTGCCCTTCTGAGATCTCACTAATAAGATAGTAAAGGGATTTTTAAGAAGACATAACCTATAAAGATAGAATTGAAAACTGGAAAGCAGATAGATAAGTGATAATATATCTAAGCAGTCATCTGTAGAAACAGCTGAGCACCAACTATTTTATTCAGCAGAAACTCCCCTCCCCTCTCCGCCTCATAAGGGTTGAGGAGCTGGGAGTGAAGAGGGGGTAAGGATGTAGCTAAAATCAGAATGATTGCCTAAAAGTCTATTTAAGAAGAAATTTAAATTCTATTAGCTCCTTCCCCACTCCAAACAGCCAAGTAACTGCCTTTCTTCCATTCTGGCGGAAAACTGGATGAAAACATTTAGCCTCTGGAAAGGGTCTATGGAGTGGGGGAATTTAGCCATAGCTGATGATGGGGAGACAATATTGCCAATGGAGTGATCAGGTGACCTTTGCACTCTGACTATTAAAACTGCCAGCTCACCTCTGTCCCTTGGCCCCCAGAATGCTGGAAGCCAGGTCTAAACCCCTCAGGCAAGATTCTTGGTGGCAGAATCTGACCAGCCCAAGAAAAAGAAAAAACAAACCAAACAAAACCAAACCCAAATCAGAGGTTTTTAACTAAATGGTCCGATGAGTTACTAAGGATTTTTCAGCCAAGACTACTGACATTTTGGACAGGACAAGTCTTTGTTGTGGGGGGCTGTCCTGTGCATGTAGGATATTTAGCAGCCTCCCTGGGATCTGCGCACCAGATTCCAGGAGCACAACACTACCCTGAAACCCAGGTCAGCAGCCCGACTCACTCACTTGGATTTTCCAGTCTGTTTCATAGTATTTCATTCACTCTTAAACATGAGCTGACCACCAAAAGTCACAGGATACCAGAGGAGGAAAGCCTGTAATGTGAAAAATGATGACAAAAAAAACTTTAAAAGAAGTTAAGAGGAAACCCAGACCACACAGGGAAAAGAAAACCTCAAAAATTATAGTTATTATCCTGCAGAGAGAGAGAGAGAGAGAGACAAGACAGTGCAAAAAAAAAAAAACTCTTGCAAATTAAAATTATGATTATAGAAATTTTAAAAATAAAATAAATTGAATGCAAGAAAAAGTTGAGGCAATCTCCCAGAAAGCAGAACAAAGAGAGAATTAAAGAAGATAAAAGGTAGATGACAGGTCCAGAAGGACCAATATCCAAGTGATCAATTCTAACAGGAGAGAACAGAAAAAATAAGGGTGGAAGGTCAGAAGTAAATCATCAACAAAGTAATCCAAGAACTTTTCTCACAACTGAGATGCATGAAATTGTAGATTGAAAGGGCCTTCTGAATACCTAGCACAGTAGATGAAGGAAAGATCAACATTAAGGCAAACTATTGTGAAACTTAGGAACATTAATATCAAAGAGAATATCTGAAAAATCTTCTAAAGAAAAAGTTGCACACAAGAATGCAAGAATGAGAACGTTCTTGTACTTCAGATGTAATACTGGAAGCTATAAGACCACAGAGGGATGCCTATACATTCTGAAGGAAATGATTATGCAATAGGAGATTGAAGTCAATTACAGACGTGAGAGGTCTCTAACATTTTCCTCCCAGAGGCTCTTTCTCAGAAAACTATTAGAGGAGGTGTTTTACCAAAACAAGGGAGAACACCACAAAAGAAGAAAACACAGTGCAAAACTTTGCCCACAGGAGAGAAGGGATGGGAATTCCCAGGATGATGGTGAAGGTACCTCCCAGCATGTCAGGTGTTCACTTCTCTAATCACTCCACATTGGAGAAGTCAGAATGTTCCAGAAGAAATTTCCCCAAGAAAATGTAATTGACAGAACATGTTGTATTCAAGTATTTTGAGAGGTAACTGGGACAGAGAATTTGGGGCTGAAGAAAGGATAAGACTTGATAAGGCTTGATTAGAAAATCAAGCCAACCAAACAAAAGTGTTCAGACCAGGGAGAATAAAATTTTGCACCAAAAAAGGAGAAATTATGGACTATTACAAGACTAATTTGGGAATAGTAGTTACACAACACAATATTAACTCTATCTGCTCAACAAAATAATGATAGAGTTATTTCAGGAAGATGGTAGAACAAGAAGAGTGAAATATGTGGTAGGTC
Source organism: Callorhinus ursinus (assembly GCF_003265705.2). Lineage (NCBI taxonomy): Eukaryota > Metazoa > Chordata > Mammalia > Carnivora > Otariidae > Callorhinus > Callorhinus ursinus. The sequence continues at coordinate 2,301,025 of NW_027397087.1, read as the reverse complement.
GAAGTGGTAGTGATGGATGTAAATACTGAATCCTCTTCTTCCATTAAGGGAAGTTTGATTGTGCCTAATACTTGATCAGTCTTTGAGAAGACATGCCTGTGTAGATGTGCACAGATTCTATTTCATAGATGCATGTATGCATTGATATCATGGTTTCATGCAGTTGGACCAAAAGGTATTGGCTAAAGGATTAGATTTGTGTGGGGTGCCTGGGTGGCTCAGTTGGTTAAGTGTCTGCCTTCGGCTCAGGTCATGATTCCAGGGTCCTGGGATTGAGCTCCACATTGGGCTCCAGCCCCTCACTGGGCTCCCTGCTTAGCGGGGAGTCTGCTTCTCCCTCTCCCTCTGCCCCTCCCCACTCCCACTCATGCTCTCTCTCTCAAATAAATAAGTGAAATTTTTTTTGTAAAAAAGCATTAGATTTGTGTTGTGGTTCTTGACTTAGCCATTTTCTACCTGTATGAGTTGAGTGGGTCATTTTAATGTCTCTAAGCTTCTGAAATGGAAGATTGTATTCAATGAACAAGCAATGATTGAGCAATTCCCATGAGTCCTGGGGTAGGAAGATGAAAGATACAATCCTTGACTTGTAATCCAAGGAGGGAGGCAGACAAGGAAGCTGATGGGGTATGTGCAGAGTGCTGAGGAAGCACAAAGGGGGAAGTGCAGACTGACATTTATTAAGCATTTACTGTGTGCCAGGTTATATGTCATGTAATGCTCCCAGCAACCCAGTGATATTATCATTCATTTTTCAGTGAAGGAAATCAACACTCAGAACACAAGTGGTACAGCTAGAAACTAGCTACGGAGCAGGATTTAGGCCCAAATCTTTCATGCTATCATGACATTCTCTCTTTAGAAACATGTGCCCCCTAGAAGACATACAAATGACTAACAGATGAATGAAAAAATCCTCAACATCATTCAACATCAGGGAAATACAAATCAAAATCACCATGAGATGTTACCTCACATCTGTCAGAATGGCTAAGATTAACAACTCAGGAAACAACAGATGTTGGTGAGGATTCAAAGAAAGGGGAACCCTCTTACACTATGGGTGGGAATGCAAACTGTGCAGTCACTCTGGAAAACAGTATGGAGGTCCCTCAAAAAGGTAAAAATAGAATTACCTTATGACCCAGCAATTGCACTACTAGGTATTTATCCAAAGGATGCAAAAGTGCTGATTCAAAGGGGCACATGTACCCCAATGTTTACAGCAGCAGCATCAATAATTGCCAAATTATGGAAAGAACCCAAATGTCCATTGACTAATGAATGGATAAAGAAAATGTGGTATGTGTGTGTGTGTGTGTGTATACATAAAATGTCACTTTATATATATATGTATATATATAATGTAATTTTATATATAATGTAATTTTATATATATGGAATTTATATATATATAATGGTGTGTATATATGTATATATACGCATATATATATATATATATATATATATATGTAGGAATGTTACTCAACCATCAAAAAGAATGAAATCTTGTCATTTGCAGCAATGTGGATGGAACTAGAATGTATCATGTTAAGCAAAATAAGTCAGTCAGAGAGAGACAAATATCATATGATTTCACTCATATGTGGAATTTAAGAGACCAAACAGATGAATATAGGGGAAGGGAAGGAAAAATAAAATAAGATAAAAACAGAGAGGAGGGAATCCATAAGAAACTCTTAACTACAGGAGAAAAACTGAGGGTTGCTGGGTGGGGGGAACAAGGTAATTGGGTGATGGGCATTAAAGAGGACACTTATGATGAGCACTGGGTGTTATATATAAGTGACAAATCACTAAATTCTACTCCTGAAACCAATACTACACTGTATGTTAACTAACTTGAATTTGAAAGAAAAAGAAGAAAGAAAGAAAGAAAGAAAGAAAGAAAGAAAGAAAGAAAGAAAGAAAGAAAGAGAAAAGAAAGGAAAAGAAAGGAAAAGAAAGAAAGAAAGA
>NW_027397087.1:2252760-2298948 GCF_003265705.2 Callorhinus ursinus | reverse complement strand
AGGAAGGAAGGAAGGAAGGAAGGAAGGAAGGAAGAAAGTGTTCCCTAAGGGGCACCAAGCCTAGGCAAGAAAAATGTTAAGGTCAGAAAGGATTCCTGAGAAGGTAGTGCCAGAGGTGAGAATTGATGGATTCTGCTTGCCATGGAAAAACCTGGATACTAAATCTCTCTCTCCTGGACCAGTATTCTATGGCTGCTCTCTTTATGAAGTTTTACTTAGTAAATATTTGAGTGCCTATTACATTCCATGTATTGTGCTAGGTACTGAAGGATATAAAGGTAAAAGCAAAACAAAACAAAAATAAAACAGTTCCTGCTCTGGAAAAGTTTACGGTCTATTGGTGAGGATGATTATTATTCAGCATGGGAAATTATATGCTGGGAGCACCTAACAAAATTGTGCAGGGCATATGGTGGGGAAGGAGGGGGTCTTCCTAGAGGGCACATAGCTGGGCTGAGTCTGGAGGAAAAGTAAGAGTCAGGAGAAGACAGAGGAGCAAGGTCAGCCGTGTGGGGCATCACAGCGCCCTATCAGTGCACAGAATATTGCAGGAACTCACCTACTGCTTGTTGTATTTATTCTTGGCCTGCCAAGTAGGTTTGTGAATATCTTCAGTGATAACAAACCCATTCTTTGAAGGGGAATTTGATTTTGTAAAAAACCAAAAGTTACTGGATATTTATGGATAACACAAGGAAACCATCCAACTTGTATGCTGGAGAAGCAGAAGGAACCCGAATCCCAGCTCACAGTTGCCAAGAAACTCTACACGATGCAGGTGCAAATCATTTTTCCCCCTCTTTTAAATTCAGATTCATTAAAATATGTATTTTCAGAAGGCTCTAATGAAAATAAATTGAGTAATCAGGCTGGCTCACACAACTTATAGTAAAAAACGAGGTGCGATTTTTTTCAAGTAATGAGAATCTTTTTACATGCTAACAAGGGGTTCTGGAGACAATTCTAAAAGAGGATTCTCAGAAATAGTTTGAGTTATGGCACCAAATTTGGAGTATATTTATATTCTCCCAGGAAAACAACTTTCATCTGTGTTCTTTTCCCCAGGATTTGTTTATCAACAGCAGTGTTGATCTCCTTAGTTTCATTTGATTGCGGAGCCATCTTTAAACAATATTATTCAAAATAACTGGGCAAAATCGCAAGAATTTCCTGAACATTAATGTCCCTTTCCTCTCCCAAAGAACCGTACCCTCCACCTGAACTTTTCTCTGGCCTCTGCTGAACCACAGAACTGAGGCAAAACATGGGTTTCCAGGGTAAAAAAAGCTGCACAGGAGCCCTGGCCTCCTTTACTGGGGGGCCGACTCTTCCCATTTCTTTGAAATTGCTTGGTGCTAAGAGGCTGCCTTCCACAATTTGTTTACTGTGCTCAGAGACAAATGTGTTTGAAAGAGGCGTCACAATTAGTAATGCCCTTAAGATTCAACTAATCATGGAGATATTTATGTTGACCATTACAATCAGGGCCTATTTATTTCCTTCATAATTAAAGAAGATTATTAATTCAGGATGGTTCCTGAGAAGTCATCTAGCTCCTTAGCCTGAGAACTGACAGGGTTAAATACTAGAAGTGTTTCCCTGGTGTAGCCTCATAGTCCCTGAGGGATCAGAAGGTAAATGCCTGAATGGGTGTTACTTGAGTTTAACCCTTCACCAGTGGCTTGTTATCCCTAGTTTACCTGCATCTGCTTTTGCCCACCCTCTTCAGTCTATTCTCTCCATAATGCAAATGGATTGAGCTTTAAAAAACAAACCTAATCATGTCACTTCCTTCTTTCCGAGCCCTCCAAAGCAGCACATTACTCTTAGGAAAAATACCAATATCTTCACCCTAGCCTATAAGGCTCTGTTTGATGAGACCCCTGCCTGACTCTGCAGCCTGGTTGCATGCCCCTCTGCTTCCCACTCTATGAACCAACAACCATGGGGGCCTCACAGTTCTTTGAATGTGTTACTCTCTCCCACTCCAGGGTCTGTTCACTGCTGTTTCCTGAGCTCAGAATGCTCCTTTTCCACACCTTCCACCTGGTTTACTGTTACTCTCCCTTTAGATCTCAGCTAAAAAATGCCTTTCACTCCCCAAATCTTACTCACAAAGCAGGGCAGCCCCTGCCTGCCCCATTATACACTGGGGCTGCATATTTCAGAGCTATCCATTGGTAGCTGTTATCACAGCTTTAAAATTACACATTGCTATTGACTCATTTGTATATATCTCTCCTACTAGATTTTAAACTCCATGAGATCAGGGACTATATCATTTTATTCATTACTATATCCCCCTGGCACGTACTGGGCAATGAGTAAATCTTCACTGAGCAAACAAATGAATGTTTGGGCTAAGAATCTATATGTGCAAAGATCAAAGATCAAATATTAATGGGTTGGTGGAATTTGGTTGTAACAATGTACATATATATGTGTATATATATGTCTGTATTTGTTGATTTTTAAATGTTTACTCTAGTAACATAAAAGGGTAAGAGAGAATATAACTAGTTGATAAAGAGTGAGCACCATCCTATTTATCGACTTATCCATTCTTCATTCATCTTTGTTCATTCAGATGTCACAAGATGGAAAAACATCCTTTTTATTTGAACAACTGGCATTATAAAATTTCCTTAGGAGACAGTTTTGGTTGCAAGACTGTGATTAAAGATTTAGACTAAGAAGTGGGTCCCCTTCCCCTGACCCTTCCCTACTCCACCAAGCAGTGGCAGAAAAGTACAGTCCAGGCATATGGCTTTCTGACCATCTGACCTTTGCAGAGAAACTAGAGAAAACAGCAACTAACTCAGCTCTTTGGTGCGCTTAGGTGATCTCTCTTGTATACCAATTGTCACAACTTGTTTATTAACATGAATTATGTGACATTTTTATTTTTTTTAAAGATTTTATTTATTTTAGAGAGAAAGAGAACACATGAGAGCATGGGGAGGGGCAGAGGGAGAGGGAGAGAGAGAGAATCCTAAGCAGACTCTGGCCTGAGTGTGAGCCCACCTCGGGGCTCAATCTCACAACCCTGAGACCATGACCTGAGCTGAAACTGAGACTCAGACACTTAACCAACCGAGCCACCCAGGTACCCCTATGATGGGACATTTTTAAATGGAGACTACTAATAAGTATCTAACCCGGGGAAGTCTATGCTTTTGACTGATATATCTATATTATATCTATATTATAGATAACAGGAAGCAAAGTTGAAATTTTATTATGAACAATAACATATTTGATGTACACTCTTACTTTAATGGAAGACCATCCCACCTCTGCATTGAAATAGAAAGAATAACTTAATTATTGACATCATGAGAGAAACAGTGATGCTGGAGAACAAAATATATGGACTGTTCTTCTTGTGCTCTGAATAAAAGATGTAATCGGATGCAATCATTTCATTAATACACACATGGCCCTGTGCTGAAAATACGAGGACCAGATGGTCAGGAGTGGCCTGAGATGAAATGAGATGGGTGTTTGCAGTTTAGCAACTAACTACCTAGCCCATATGGATTATACTAAGTACTTACAAAACCACAGGAACACATTTTCAGAATGAAATTCTGGCTTTATGTCCAGAAGCACCATTCCCAGCATGAGGAGAAAACCTATTTTATTGGGCTCCCGCAGGGCTGTTGTGCCTAAGAAGTTGGTGGTGGATATTACTGCACTAGTGCACAAACCTGACTGCATATGGAATCACCTGGAGAGTTTTTTGTTGTTGTTGTTGTTTTTAAATATCAGTGCATTGGGCTCCCCTCCAGAAACACTGCTTTAATTGGTCTGGGATACAACCTAGGCATTGGGATTTTCCAAAGCTCTCCAGGTGATTTTAACGTACAGTAAAGTTTAAGAACCATTGTGTTAATGTAATTCCTGTATTTCCACAAGTAGGACCACTTTACAGATCAATAAAAGAAGCAAGTACTTGTGTGGTGTGATTTGAGGAGGCTCAGAACATCCCTTACGCCCAAATAGCTGTTCTCTTCTTCTGTACAATGTTTGGGAAACTACCTAGAAAATTTCATTTCTTTGAATACAGGCTTTGCAAGTTAAATGAGGATAATTCCTCTGAGAAGGATAATACATTAAGTGGTTATCAGTTATTAACACCCTGGTATGCTTGTTTATCGGATTACTTTCCTTTATGGTGGTTGAGTAAGGGGTGGGGAGTGGGTGAGGTACACGGTGGGAGGCTCAAAAGTCACGAGGTTGAGGATTCCAGGGGAGTTCCAGGGATGGGAGGTATGACCAAAGGCCATCTATAGTCAAGGTGGGCTGATGATTTTATAACAAAAAGAAATTTGGTGTGAGATTTTGCAGGTCAGCGAAGATTGTGAACCGGATCAAATGGGCAAGTTGGGAGTCTCTGGTCTTGACAAATCCTTGGCTGACTATCAAAATACTGCAGTGAGGGGGCTGAACATGCAGTGAGTAATGAGTGAGTGATAGCTTCTTTCCAGTCTCACCCCAGGTCCAGAAACAAGAGGCCTTCCATACCAGACTCGGATTTGGTGCCCAAAGGTGATCAGAAGGCAGCTAGGTAGACAAGAGCTAGAAAATCACAAAGGCCTCAGGGCTGGGTAATGCCTGAGCCCCCAGAGTCTTGGCAAAAAAACAGAAATTGGCTGATTTCAGAGGGTCAAGATAGCAGGCAACCAGGAGAATCCCAGTATGATTATGAAAGCAAGAAATAACCTTGAAAATAAGATCTTAGAGAAGATTCCTTTTGGGATAAATATCAATTCCACATAATTATCTTGACCATGGATATGAAGCACCAGGATGAATCCAACTTTTAGCAGGAGCACACTGATATGGAAGACGTGCAAGAAGGGTGCATGAGAGAACTAACTTCTATTCTCCCAGTTTAACAAATGTGTCAGGGGCAGGTCCTACCCCACGTGCATCTCCCTTGTCATTTCCTCATCTCTTTTATACAGCCTGGAAATGCACTCAGCTGGAAGCCCAGCTATATCCTCCTTGGCTGGGGTGCTGGCTGGACAGCAACAATGAGAGTGTGAAAAGGTGGGGTGCCCAGACCCCAGGCAGGCTCTTCTGCACTGTAGCTGAATGACTTTTGAATAGTGTTGACTTAAAAGAAATCTCTTCCTGCAGGTTTAATAAGCCCCCCTGGGAAGCTCCTGATGTGAATGGGAATCACGACTTGACATAGATGTGAAAGATTATGTGTCAGCAGGGCTGATTCAATTCTAAATGGAGTGTTAATTTATTTGCTGTGATTTCACTCATCTGCTTTGGCCACAATGTCATATTACATTAATCCCTGAGATGTTACTACACATAGGTATATTCTCTATATACAAGGTGGGTGGGGAATGGGGAATTTGTACGTGTGGTTTTTAAAAAGGGAAATATACCCTTTTATTAAAAGGACTAACACACAGAAGATGTTCAATTTCCCCACTATTTAGATACATGGTCTCCTGGGGCTAAGACACAGCTTCACATTTGGGATCATGAGATTGAGGAATAGTTCTGAAAGTAACAGGCTCTGGGAAGTCCTAAGCCACACAGCAAGCCACCATATTCAGGGCTACTTATAACTGTGGGTTGGACAGCTTTACTCCTACAGGAAACATTACTCTGTAAATTTTGTCTGGACAGCAAAAACAGAAGTACTTCCCTAAACATTTGGACTGGGGCCTATATGTGGGTAAGGAAGCACAAAAGCAAAAAAAGAGAGAGAGAGAGAAATCACTTCGCAGCAAAGAGGAGTAGATTTCATTGGCTGCTTAGGTTTTTTAAGTCTCACAAGACAGGTTGGGTTTGCCCCCCCAGAAGAAAATTCGATGGTTTCATTAGGAAACAGATGTATGTAGGCCACTGGGGGAGATAAAGCTCAGTTAATCTTAGCTGTTTGTGAATGAAATGTGGAGGACTTTAACACAAAAGCCAATCCCAAACTGAACGCAGTCCCTTCTGAGCCACACAAATCCTGGAGGCTACAGATGCTGGCGCTTCCCAGCATCTGTGTATGCAGGGCTGTGATCAGCCTCCTGGGCTGCCTTGCCTCTCTGATGGGGCAGCACAAGTCTTGCAAGCTCAGCAGCATTCCCTGGGTTAGTGCAGTGGGTGATGGGACCACAGTGAGTGAAAGCAGCACCAAGTCAGAGCAGGGGGCTGGTGGTTAGCAAAACAGCTTTTTAGTAAGGGGCGCAGGCGGCCCCAGGTGTGAAGGGACTTTCCCTTGGCAAAAGGGAACCCTTTCTCCTCTCAGTTTGAATGTAACTTATGATCACAGGGGAGCCAGGACGCACCTCTACTCAGGGAATGTGCTGGTCTCCCGGACTGAGGAGACTAGACAGCCAGAATAACCACCCTACTCCTTCAATGAATTTAAGTCTCCACAATGCTAAAGACACTGTGGAAAGTACCATGACCTATATAAGGCGTACCTTCTGCTCCCCAAGAATTTACAGTCCAGTAAAGGAGAGGACAATAGATTCACTTTCCTTCTTACACCTTCGACAAAGTGCCTGGTGGGGGTTTCCTTTACCAAATGTTTGAAGCTGCAAAGCTAACAGGTTCACCTGGGAATCTGTGGTTAAGAAGAGAATGAAATCCTAAACACATATAAGATTAGGAGCAAATCCAGATACACCCATGTAGTAAAATGAATCATTGTCAGTAACTCTCTATTCTCTCCTTATATTAGAATATTCATGCCCTTTGCTATGTGCCTTTACAGTTTTCTCCACCTAATTGTAGAAAATGTTTTTCCTGTTTCTATTAATGGAAATTACTGTTTAGTAAGACATTGGCCTTTGCAAATCCAACAATCCAGGTATTACTTTCCTGTAGATACGTACTGGTTGGTATGTCCCCATGACCCAAACCAGTTTAATTCCTTTTTTCTTCTTCAAAGATCATATCTTCCATCCTTTGAAATTATTTGGTCTTCTCCTCTAGGACTCTTAAATAGCACTTTCTTCATAGTTTTTCCTTACTTGTATGACTTTAGGCAATCCACCTAATCTGGGGGTCAATTTTAACATCTGTGAAACAAGGTGATAGGATTTCCTGATTTTTAGGACCCTCTCTGCTCTAATACTCACAGAAACAAGAATTCTCAACTTGTTACTGTTACCAGAAACACTGGCAAGAATTAAATTAAAATGCAGGTACTTAAACCTCACTTCCATAGATTTTAATTTAGAGATTTGGGGTGGACTCCAGTATCTGTTTTTTTAATGCATATCCCCCAAATAGTCTAATGTACAAGAAGGTTTATTCTATGAGCTCACTGTTTTTCATCTAAAACCATGACTTTTGTAGAGGAAGATGAGTTTTAAATAAGAGCCAATGGAACAAACTTCTCAGTTGACTTAAATGGGGTCTTTGCTCAGAGGGGAATTGAGACAGTGAGAATCAGTGGGATGAGATAATGCTCTGAGGAAATTCAGAAGTGTCTGGCTCTACATAGAACCTCTCCATATTTAATGCAGCACTCTCGGGGCAAATTACTAATTGAATGTGGTATTGATCAGGCTCAAAAAAGGAAATACAACATAGGAAGTAAAACATCTTATGAGTGATTTTAAAAAAATAAAACAGCTCCGGGCACCTGGGTGGCTCAGTTGGTTGGGTGTCCAGTTCTTGATTTCAGAGTCACGATCTCAGGGTCCTGGGATTAGTTCCACGATGGGCTCCCCGCTCAGCTGGGGGTCTGCTTGGGGGTTCTCTCTCTCCCTTTCCCTCCAGTCCTCTCCACTCACATTCTCTCTCTCTCTCAAATGAATAGATAAGTGTTTTTTAAAAAATAAAACAGCTCAGGGGCGCCTGGGTGGCTCAGTCGTTAAGCGTCTGCCTTCGGCTCAGGTCATGATCCCAGGGTCCTGGGATGGAACCCCGCATCGGGCTCCCTGCTCAGCAGGAGGCCTGCTTCTCCCTCTCCCACTCCCCCTGCTTGGGTTCCCTCTCTCGCTGTGTCTCTCTGTCAAATAAATAAATAAAATCTTAAAAAAAAAAAAGGACCACGCATTTAAAAAAATAATAATAAAATAAAAAAATAAAACAGTTCATTGTTTTCAAAGTGTGGCGGTGAGAAGGTTTTCATATAAAAACAGGCTACCAAATCTAACAGATGAGTCTTTTAAATTATAGGTTCTACGTATAGATGTTTTTGTGTGTTTATATGTGTGTTACCATGTTGAATCTATATGACATATTAAACTATTTTAAAATAACCAACTAATGTAGTCATAACTTAGTGTTTGAAAACTGCATTGTAAGAATATTTAAAATGTATTTCCTGCATTCTATGGTCTTAGGATCATCATCTTCAAGGGTTTGATAAAACCACATGTATAGAACATAATGATTTTGAGTTGTGCAGCTTATTTTAGGGCAGTTGAAGATGTTAGACAGATTTCCTATGGGACTGTCTCACTCATTCACCCCTGTCTAAGATCCTTTACTCCAAAAGTGTCTGCCAAAGGAGAGAATACAGGGAGCCAGGGTCTAAGGAAGCAGGAAGGAAGTCTGAGAAAACCCAAAGTCTGAGCCGGGGGATCACCATTCCATCTGGAAGCGGATTGGATAATAGCATACACATCCAGCCTCATCTTTGTGTCTCTTCTCTGCCCAGCAGGAAAGAAGGAGCACCTGCCTTAGCCCTAATGTTCCACTTATACCCTATACCCTTCCCATTTTTAGTAGACTCTTTTACTTCTCTGCAGTGAAAAACTGCTTCCTTGGGGTAAAGATGTCTGGCCTAGGAGAAATCTCTCTGATCCCTCTTGCACTGAATATTGAGTTGTGCCTTGAAAGTCATTTAACACAAAAGTGCAGTGTGAGTGGACTCAAGCCCATGCCTGGTACCCTTCCTCCCAGTCCCTGGGCCACTTGCTACCCAAACACCTTGGTTGCTCTAGAACTGAAAGCTCATAATGGTGTGATTTATGTAATACACTTATGTGCTATGATCCTTGTGGATAATGAAGGCTCCTACAATGAGTTAGCAACCCTTTTACAAAGTTGTGTTTTTCAAAGGCTGACAACCACTTACCCATTGTGCTTTGGGTACATTTATATGAATCACTCCCAACTACTGTGTCTCTTAATACTGACCCCTGAGCTAATTAGCAGCCTGGTGTGATTGTTTGTATTTTGTAGCAACCAATTAAGCAGTTGCTCTGGATAGAATGGACAACAAAATGTAAATTTAAAGACAGAAACCAAGATCTGTTAGTTGAGAGGAGAAAGCCAAGACCAGATAAGTGAAGTGAAGATGGGGTGAGGTTGTCAGCGGTTTTGTTTCTGATAGTAGAGTACTGGGCCTCCTTAAATTCAGATTCAGACCAAGTTTAACCTGAGATGTACACCCATTAGCAAATAAATAAACACATAAACAAACAAATAAATAGATATAAAAAAAAAAAAAAACCAGCAAAGCATCTGCGTTTGTGCTGGGGGAAGCCAGACCTTAAATCGTGGCCACCCACCAGCTCACGCGAGGCACTTCCTAAGTATAGACTTGTGTCCAGACCCCTTCCTCAGAAGCAGCTTCACACCTGCATTTAAGCTTTGGCCTAAATGGACCCTCCTCAAGCCTTCCTCATCCCAGCATCGGACCCACGGAGGCACCGAACCGCAGGCTCATTCTCCGCCACTCAGGCCTCTCCAAGGGAGATTTAAAAGTGTCCTACCGTCGCTCCCATTCACCTTCCCCCAACCAGCATCCCCATTTAGACAGGGAATTTTAGTGGTCTTCCGGAAGACAAAGAGCAAAAAGGTGAGGGACGCACGTAGGGAGGCCACACGACCTACTCCCGCTCCTCCGCACTCACCCACGCGTCTGCTCCCGGCTGCCCGTCCTCCTGCAGGGCACTGGCGGTCAGGTGAGGTTACCTGTGCGCTTCGAGAAGCCCCGAGGGGCGCTGCGATCCTTGCTCCCGAGGTCGCCCCACTCCCCGCCGGGCCCCCAGGACTCTTGCCCCCCTCTCCCCGCGCGCGCGTCCCCTGCCCCTCGGGCTCCAGCGCGCAGCGACAGCCGCACGCCGCGCTCGGCTCCCCTCCGCCGACCTGGCGTGACGCAGGCAGAGACTACTTAAGGGCGGATTAGAGGCGGCGGCCGCGGATTCCCGAGCCCGTCAGCCAGCTCCGCGCGCTACGCCCGGGCCACGCAGGCGGCAGTCCAGGGGCGCCCGGTGCCCGCTGAAGTGCCAGGTGCGGGGGCTGGTGCCCGGACCCTTCGCTGGCCCCCAACCCCGGGGGTGAGAGCTCTCTTGGGCGGGCGAGAGCTCGCGGACCTGCTCGCTGCCACCCCCGCCCCGCCCCTCTCCTGGGCATCCGCGGGCTCCGGACCTGATCCCGGGACGGCGCGGGAGGTTCGTGCCCGCTCTCGCGACCGCGCCAGCTGCCCCATCGGTCGGGGTGCGCTACGATTTCTTTTCTCATTTCCCTCTTTTAAGTGCAATAAAAGGGAGAGGGGATTCCTGGATTTTTTTTTTTTTTAATTTGTTTGCTTCTTTGATCCGGGGTCAAACGCTCCCAGTCGGGAGGTGCGGCCCAGGGAGGGGCCAGGAGCGGGAACGTGCCCGGTGCTGCCCAGTCTTTGTCTGCTGCCTCCGGATGCACAGCGATGGGGGAATGGACCATCTTGGAGAGGCTGCTGGAAGCCGCGGTGCAGCAGCACTCCACTATGATCGGGAGGTAAGGGCGCTGAGCCGGCCGTCAGCGGGCCCCGTCGGGCGACCCCCGGGAGTCCCTTCTCACGTCCCAACCGAGCCCCGACAGCCCCCAGCCCATCCACTGCCCTCTTCCCATCCTCTTCCGTCCGTGCGCCTGTGTCCCTGTTTAACTGAGCACCCCGTGTCCAGTGATGCTCCCCTCCCCCAGCTGCTCCTGATCAGCTCTCCATCCCTTCCCGCTGAAGCACCACCGGGGGGTTGACTCTTCTCCCCTTAGAAAAGGAGTTGTTGGCTCAGTCGTGGTACCCCCACTCTCCGGAGTCAGAGCCAATCTCCATCAGGTTCCCTAAATAGAATCTACAAGGAAGGCAGGGTTGTGTTTGGACAGAGAAGGGCAAATGGGGAGATGGATTTGCTCTTCGGAGCAGATGTATCTTTCCCCCAAAAACATTTATTAAACTAAACTGATTTGGTTGTTAAAACTTACAGTATCAGAATCCCCCACTCCCAGTTGATACTTTTGTGTCGTTATATATAAAGACACATATATTCATATGTATATACACTGTATATATATCTATGTATATATGTGGATAGATATCATAGCTATCCGTTTATATAAAGCCTTAAGTTCAATATTTACACTGAGGGTAAACTAAATATCCACTTGGGATAGTTATATGCACACTCTGTATATAACTTTGAAACACATACTCTCTGTTCAGATATTCCATGTGCATTTGCCATATCCAGAGTGAAGGTGGGTGTCTTTTGCCTCTGTACATTCCATGTATACAGGTGAAATCTATCTGTTGCAATACACCATGTCCAGTGTATGGAGGTATATACACTTGAGACCCTTGTAATATGAAGTGTTCTCAGTCTACCAGCAAAAAGATTTCCTAGATTTCCAGCTCAGTACCACACAGGGATGGACAGCTCCCCAGTCAAAGGACTGGCAAACATAAGGAGCAGGGAAAGGAGGAGCAGGGGTTTCCCAAGTCAGTGACTCAGCCCTTGAGACGGTTCTCCCTCCCTCTTTCCCTGCTCAGGATCCTGTTGACTGTGGTGGTGATCTTCCGGATCCTCATTGTGGCCATTGTGGGGGAGACGGTGTACGATGATGAGCAGACCATGTTTGTGTGCAACACCCTGCAGCCCGGCTGTAACCAGGCCTGCTATGACCGCGCCTTCCCTATCTCCCACATTCGTTACTGGGTCTTCCAGATCATAATGGTGTGTACCCCCAGTCTCTGCTTCATCACCTACTCTGTGCACCAGTCTGCTAAACAGCGAGAACGCCGCTACTCTACAGTCTTCCTAGCCCTGGACAGGGAACCCCCTGAGTCCATGGGGGGTCCTGGAGGAACTGGGAGTGGAGTCAGTGGTGGTGGCAAACGAGAAGATAAGAAGTTGCAAAATGCCATTGTCAATGGGGTGCTGCAGAACACAGAGAACACCAGCAAAGAGATGGAGCCCGATTGTTTAGAGGTTAAGGAGCTGACCCCACACCCATCAGGGCTGCGCACTGCAGCGCGATCCAAGCTCCGAAGGCAGGAAGGCATCTCCCGCTTCTATATTATCCAAGTGGTGTTCAGAAATGCCCTGGAGATTGGGTTTCTGGTGGGCCAATACTTTCTCTATGGCTTCAGTGTCCCAGGGTTGTATGAGTGTGACCGCTACCCCTGCATCAAGGAAGTAGAATGTTATGTGTCCCGGCCTACCGAGAAGACTGTCTTTCTAGTGTTCATGTTTGCTGTGAGTGGCATCTGTGTTGTGCTCAACCTGGCTGAACTCAACCACCTAGGATGGCGCAAGATCAAGCTGGCTGTGCGAGGGGCCCAGGCCAAGAGGAAGTCTGTCTATGAGATCCGCAACAAGGACCTGCCCCGAGTCAGTGTTCCCAATTTTGGCAGGACTCAGTCCAGTGACTCCGCCTATGTGTGAAGGGGCAGGTTTGGGGAAGGCCTGGGGAATGAAAAGGAGCCCCGAGGCAGATGACTGCTCGGAGAGTGACTGCATCTGCCCTCATTTACTATTGAGATGTAGGATAAGACTGGATAAGAGAGGACCTTGCATCAATGGGAGAGGAGAGAAAGTAGAACCATTACCACACGTCAGGTCACACCATTGGTTCCAACAGAAACCATCGGGTTAGAGTGAGGAGGATGAGTGGGGCTTCTTTGGGCCCTCTTCATTTATGGCCCAGTCTGATCCTAATAACAGTGTACTTGAACAGCTAACAAGTAGGACTTAGCTCTGCTGAGCTCTATATCCTGGTGAATGGCGTGAGACAAATACTTCATTGGTACAAAATTTGTGACCTATCTAAACACATCCCTTCATCCCAGGCTGCAGGACAAACATCCCTGAGGCATCTTCCATGTACCTACCCCATCAGCATGCACCTCTCCCTCAACCCAGGATAGCATGCCAGCTTTTTTTTCTGAATCTGGCCTTACAGTAGACCTAATATGGTTTATCTGCAAGCTAGAGGGAATTACAGGGGGGGTGATTTTGGAGAATGGCCATGGCAGAGGTTTGCATTAAAGCTCCATCTGACTAGCCCTTGGTCATTATGAAAACCTTCGGAATGTCTCAGTATTTCCAATTTTCTAACTCAAACTGCACTGGTGCTGTTTCTTAGGGGCAGGGGTTGGGTGGGAGGGAGGGGATTGCAATATGCAGCTATAACACTTCTGTGAAATGGTTGTTGCACTGTTAGGCATGTGGTTATGAGCTTTGGGATATTTCTGCCTTCCAGCTTGTGGACTTTGGCTAGCATTAAAAATATTTTGTCGCTGTTGTTAATATCAAGGGTGTCTACTTGAGCCACAGAATTTCTAACTGGTGTATTTCATTCATTTTCTTACGTAGTTTCATTGTGCAACACAGCTGCACTTCATTTTGCCATGGTTTGAATTTATCTGTGTGCTCACACCAGAGACCTTAATCAGCCCATGTGAATCCCAATTTATTATTTTATCAGTTATTTCTGCAACACACACACGAGCCCTAGCTTGAGAAACCTGCAATGAAACACTATTGGCTAACATGTGTTTACTGATGTTTATTTGAGACATATACCAAAGGTTCAAAAACCTATTTCTTCGGACTGTGAATATGTTTTGTTCTCTTTGCTCTTATTTATTTAAGTGCCATACACTACCTTTCACTTCCACTGTGTATTTAGTTCAAGCATTGGCCAAGAATAATATTTGGATAATTGCTTTTATGAAGCCCTCTATTTCCTTTGCATTATCATTTATGATTTTTGATTTAGGTATGGACATGATGTAACACACAACTGAGGATTTGTTTAAATAAAGTTCTTGCCTTTTTTTGTAACCTGGGAAGAGTCTGCATTTTTCTACTTTGATTGGGGTTTCTATTTATTTAAATACATGTTCACAAATGTTTTGTTGCATGTTCAAAAGAGCAGACATCGGGGGCAGGAAGTGAGGAATGGATGACCGATAAAGTCCAATCAGCCACTAACAGATGAGTAGAGGCTGGTACATTTTGGAATGCTTAGAAGAGTGTGATGAGACATTCAGATAGTAGTATTTACTAAGTCCATTCCATTGTAGCCCAAGATTTCTCTGCTTGTCTAGGGATATTTCTTGTAATAAAATGCCAATACTCTATCCTATTAGCTCATTCCAGGAGTAGAATATTTTTTTCCTTTCCATAGTTCTTTTCTGTCATGGATTGTCACATCTGGCAGGTATGCTGTGCTCCCCATCATCTCTTTAAGGTCTGATGTTTAAAATGATGCTAACATCATAGTCAAACAGAACGTTCCAGACCAGCACTGCCCAATATAAATTTGTGAAATGATGGAAATTTCTACTCTGTGTTGCTCAAATTGGGTACAACTAGCTACATGTGGCTATTGACTCTTAAAGTGTGGCTAGTACAACTGAACGACTGAATTTCTCACTTTATTTAATCTTAATTAATTTAAATAGCCATATATGGTTAGTTGTTACTGTCTTGTACAGCACCGTTTTAGACTTTCAGTCAATCATTTCTTGTTGGATTCTTTCAAAGGAAACTGATCCTCTGCTTATAGGTCATAAGATATTGCTTTTTAGTCACACATTTCACTATGATTTTTGGCATTTTCTCTCTACATGTAGTCGCATTAGCTCAGGAGGCTAATGTTCTTCCTCCAGTACTTTAGTGCTATTCACCTTATTCCAGTGAGCACTTGGTCTGAACATTGTGAAGCAACATAGAATTTCCTGGATTATTGTTTTTCAAATACAATTGTGGCACCCTTTAATGATAGCAGAACAGATGCCAATTTTAGAATGAAAATATGTTTATTTCAACCTATAGGTTTCCATCTGCAGTATAAATAGGCAGTTGAAAATGATTATCCTTGAGTAAAGAAACAGATCCTCCTCTGTTTTCTGTTTGGTGAGCTAAAAATGTTTTAAGACACCTCCCAGAGATGGAGGAAGAGTGTTGTTTGAGAGCTCTTAGCATATGCTTGGGTGTGAAAGAAGTAGGAATCTGTGTGGAAAACAAGGGCTGTTGTATTTATGCTGTGATATAAGATTAGAAGAACGATAGTGTATCAGTGGGGCTGATCTATTTCAGTTCTTTGATGTTTCCAAACACCCACAAATGGAAAGATTATTAATTCACTTGTCAGAAGTGGAGGGGGGGAATACACCTTCCTCTGGGCATATAGAGTCATCCCTCAGAATGACTGATGTATGTCAGTTTGATTCTGTTGCTTTCTACTTAATGAAGAAAATATACCGATGATTTGATGGTTCACATAGCTGTGTGATGGATGTGACCTTAATCTAGATGTACTTTGTGAGAGGACAGCACCAATATATTCTCTTAGATTTAAGAGCCTTTTGGTGAACTGCAGGCCCTTTTGGCCTGCATATGAGCGTGTGTATGTGTGTGTGTGTGTTTGTGTGTGCGTGCGCACATTGGTAGGGATAATAGGTGCCAATCTATGAACTGGATTTAAAAATTTGGAGAATACCCTGGACAGACTGAAGTTACTTAGTCTGGGAAAAGAAAAGCTGAAAAATACAGAATTTATAATTTTTAAATCTCAGATATTTAAAGGATTAAAAAAGGGGGGGATAACAGCTGTGCTCTCTAGCCTCTGAGGACAGAGACAAAGGACTGTATTTAAAAATTGAGGGTGCAGGAAGTTAGGAAAGGACCAGAAAGAACATGGTTTCTCCTTTACCTCTCCTTTTTTTTAGAGAGAAAGAGTGCACACGGGGGAGGGGGGTTGAGGAGGCGGGTTGGGGCAAAGGGAGAGAGAGAGAGAGAGAGAGAGAGAGAGAGAGAGAGAACCCCAAGCAGGCTCCATGCCCAGAGAGGAGCCCCGACCGGGGCTTGATGCTGGGTTTAATCTCATGACCCCAAGATCATGACCTGAGCTGCAATCAAGAGTCAGACACTTCACTGACTGAACCCAGGAGACCCTGCTTTTTTTTTTTTTTAAGACTGTTTTTCTGCAGGGAATACTTGTCCCACCACCTACTTTCACTGAATTTTCCTGTTCACCCATTAAAAACCAGCTTGAGTGTCCACTTACACAGGAACCCATACTAAATTCTTCTCCAGGCTGACTTAGTGACCTTGCACTGAGCCTTCATAAAATTCAGTGTTAAGAGCTGCATGGAGATGAGACAATTCTCAAGCATTATGTGGCTCCTTGATGGTAGGAACTAGGCCTTACACACGGCAGCCATATGTGACATTTATTGTCAGTCTTCCATCTGGGAACAGTCTTATAGACTCAGAGTGTATGAAAACTAAAAACATCCTGTGAAGACATGAAGTCAAGTCCTTTATGATATGGTTGAAGAACCCCAACAATCTAAAATCAAGACAGTGGGTTTCTTGGAAAATGGTATGATCATTCATCTTGGAGGATTGGAATATTTAAGAAATGATATTTAGATTGGTTTTACTTTCTTTATATTTTGCCAAGTGTGTTTTTTGTTGTTGTTGTTTTGGTGGTTTTTTTGTTTATTTACTGCTGCTGCTACCGTAAGAAAATATTATAGACTCGATGGCTCAGATAACAAAAATGTATTTTCTCACAGTTCTAGGAGTCTAGATGTCCAAGATCAAGGTGTCAACAGGTTTGACTTTTTCCAAAGGCCTTTGTCCTTGGTTTGCAGGTGGCCCCCTTGTTGTGTATTTTTGCATCACATGGTCTTTCCTCAACACACATGGGTGAATCCCTGATGTCTCTCTGTGGGTCTAAATTTTCTCGTCTTGTGAGGACACTAGTCAGATTAGATGAGAGCCCACCCCAATGGTCTCATTTTAACTTAATCACCTCTTGAAAGGTCCTGTCTCAAAATACAGTCACATTCTGACCTGGGGGAACACAATTCAGCCTATAATACTAAGTGTTTTCAAACTTTTAGGTACCCTTATGGTTAGAGGGGCTGTATAATTTATTGCACAAAACGGGATACTTTAGAGAAGGAAAAGGGGCAGGATAGCTGATTGAATGGCAAGCCAGAACAATGGATGTAAACTGGATCTGTCCTGAGCAAACCAAGACATGTAGATACATCATTTAAGACAATAAATGGCCACTGAGCTCCTGTTCCAGGGCCTGGAAGCCTGGAGATAATAATAACCTGCCTCGGCTCTTGAGAAGGGCTGTTGAAGCTACATCCCCAACAAAAAGATGAAAATTTATGTCAATAATAATGGGAAACTAGTATTAAAAAAAAAAAAAAAACAATGCCTTTCATCCATTCCTGACCACCTGGATTAGAATCTCCAATGCAGGAGCCTAGCCATCAGGATTTTTTTATTTTCCATACCCAGGGGATTCTAATGCATGGTCAGGGCTGAAAACAACTGAGTCAGAGACGTGAGCATAAAATGATGAGAATCAGATATTTGGAGGGGAAATTAGGAAGGGAGGAAAAGGGCAGTATGAGGTTCTCCCAACAGAGCCGCCCTTGTTTATGTTGTATGTGAAGTTAGTGATGAAAAGTTATAGATGGAAGACTAACAACAATTCTCAAGTCTTCTGGAGTGGAAGCAGTGGCCATGGTCATGAGAGGGCCTGGGACTGAGGGTAAATCCTGGAGTCGACAGAAGAGAAGGAGCCAGGATGAAGGTCGGAATAGAGCTGGCTAGCAGAAGATAGTTGCAAAGTGGTATCATAAAGTTAAGGGGGGCAGAATCTCCCGGAAGAAGATCTGCTATTCCTTCAATTCAATTTAAAAAATAGCTAAATAAAAGCTAGATAAAAGCCTCGAAAAACTCCATTAGATTTGGTGAGTGAGTGGGCTGTGAGAAAGTAGAAACAGTGAGCACAGACTATCCTTTGCCTGAGCTACTTCCAGATCTCCCACAGCTTCGATGGAAGCAATTAAAATTCGAGCGGACAAAGGGTAAATCATCAGTCCTGTCTCAGCTAGGGCTCTGATATTCAGGCAGGCATGGCTAGCTAGCTCTGTCACCACTCAAAGGCTATGCTCATTTAGAAGATTATTGCACACCAGCTAGATCGACCTGGTGGAACCAAGCCCAAATGAGTAGTTGTGGCTAAAATGTACTCAGCTTTGAGCCTTGAGGGCTGTAGGCAAGGTCAGTGCATAAATCTGGAGATCTCTGAGGAACACAGATGCCAAGTATCAGTGCATTACTGCTGTGAATGAAATCCATTATTCACCCAAGACGGAGTTCTAAGTCTCTGACAACGGTGGCAAATGGAGTCGTGTAGAATGGACCAGTTCTCTCTGGCTCCAAAGACCACAGATGCTCTCTCAAACAGATAAATAAAGGATCTATCATCTATAATTACACTCCAAATCCGAAGTTCCCAAACCCCTTCCATGAAAGTCCCAATCTTCAAAACCAACAAGGAACAGAAAGTCATTCAATCCAATTCAGTGCTTTCTTGAACTTCAAGAGTGTGCAAGGGCCTGGACCAGATGTTAAAGGACGTATAGACAGATGTGATGCACTTCCTACACCCACAGGGCCTGCAGCCTACCTGAGCAAAATGAGACAACTTCATAAGACAGAGTTTGAACTGCGCCTTACTCAAGGCTCAAAGTATTCTGAGATCCAAGGAGGGAGACATCACATCCAATGTGTGTGTGTGTGTGTGTGTGTGTGTGTGTGTGTGTGTGTGTGTTTGGGTAGAGGGTGTGGAGCAGAAAAACTTCACCAAGATGGCACTGTAATGGGTCTCCTGGAAGAAGAGAGAAGTAGGTAGGGACCAATATAAATGTTCTCCTCTGGCAGAGAAGCCTAAGGATACATGAGGGATTTTGTTTTTGCCTGGATTTCACAGAGAAGTAGTGGGAGGTGGGTTTGGGAAATGAGCAAACTGTATTATACACCAAGCAAAGAAAGCCACAGTGAATCAGGTAGACAATGTGAAGGCCCCCACTTCAACAAAACTCCTTAATGTCACCATTTTGAGCACTTCCAGGTCCCCAGGCATCAGCCACACTGTTCCTGCCTGACGATGCAGAGATCCCATTTCAGGATCAGCTTTGATTTGGAAAACACATTTCAATTTCAAACAGTAAGGGATTGGAGCAAATATTGAGGGTGATGGTTGGGGATTTGGCAGCATGGCCCCATTAACATTAGTGGGGGTTAGTCTGCTAAATCCCAGACACAGAACAGAATCCTTATGTTTATTCACCAACAGTGACCTTTCTGCTGTAAATTGATACAATATTTCAGAATCACTTAGAACCAGTTAAGCTTTGTAGCATCTCCCTGTCCTAAAAGGGAAATCTTTCTGAAAATTGCTGCTGCGTGCACTGAAATGTCTGTATTTTTGAGCAACTCTGGCCAGTAGGAACATATAGGCACCTAAATATAGATTTGGTGAATGTTGATACCTCTGAGACATTTGATCTAGGGAACTTTATCTGTTATACCTGTCTCCAGGTAGCTGACACGTTTTTTGCAAATAATTTTTTTAAAAGTTCTCCATTTTTTCATAATTTTCTTCTTTCTTCCCTTCATATTTTTATTTTCCAATGACAATAACAGAAAAAATCACTGAAGGCTTTTCATGTGAAATCTGAATGGTCTAAAGATTTCTATTCATGATCTTAATAATAGCAAATATGTGTTAATTAATCCCTTCTTACTCCTTACAACAGCCCTGGAAGGAGAATGCTAAGTATGATCACACCCATTTTTCAGTTAAGGGAACCAAATGTAGGTGTTAAATCAACTTGCCTAGGTTATACAGCCTGTCCATGGTGTGCCTAGATTCCAGCCCAGGCAGTGTGATGTTGAAGTCACGTTTTAATAGTTTATGACGCTACATCCAAGAAAGCTCTGCTAGATGAGGTCTCAGGAAACCTGACTCATTGGTCTGATGGTTTTAATTTTTTATTTAAATTCAATTTAGTTAACATGTAGTGTATTATTAATTTGCGGGTAGAATTTAGTGATTCATCAGTTGCATATCACACCCAGTACTCATTACATCACGTGCCCTCCTTAATGCCCATCACCCAGTTACCCCCATCTCCCCCACCTCCCCTACAGCAACCTTCAGTTTGTTTCCTAGAGTTAAGAGTCCCTTGTGGCAAACCCATGGTTAGTTTTAACACAGATGGGACAGAACCCAATTCTCTGACTTGAAGTCTGGTGCACTTTCCAGCTTACATGGCTTCTTGACTCATCCAGTGTTAAGCCGTAGATTGTCAGGAAAGAAATCTAGAAATATTAGAGAAATGACAGTACTCTCAAAAAGTGGTTTCTAATACTTCTAAAGAGGTTGCAAGGAAATGTGGCAGGCCAATCTTTAGGGGAGGATATTGGTCTCAATCTCTTGGGAACTGAGATTTCTTCAGTGCCATTAGAACAGAGTTCTCTCACTCGGACTGCAGACCAAGTAGAAGCTGAAGTGAACATTCTGGAGTGGCAGCCAGACCTGCAGGTGATCCTCCTCTTAGCCGTTTTCCTTGATTTCAGAGATGAGGAAATACAAGGCAGCAATTTTTCTTTTTAAAAAACCTAGCATCTATTTTCCCCAATTACAGAAGTTATATCTATTCAGAGGAAAGAAGAGCACAATGAAAAAAATTCTGTCACTCAAAGAATGATCATTAACCATGTCTGTTCTTTGGAGTATACCTGTGTAGGACTTCTACTCCATAGGTGCAAAGATGGGTACACATGGGACCATAGATGTGTATTTTCTAGACACAACAGTGTCCATATTGTTTGGTGGCCTTTCTCCATTTAGATATAGATGGTTAATATTTTCCACATCAACAAATAAGTCTGCAACACATTTTTGATTAGTGGATAAATATTCTATGATGCAGTGGTGCCACAATTTACTTGAACAGTTCCGTAGGCTTGGATATTTGGGTTGTTTCCAGTTGTCACTGTTATATACGAAAGTTGGGTAAACGTCACTACACACTTACCAGACTGTTTCTACAGGATAGCGGGATTACAGAGTAGGCACCTAAAATTTGTTGCTACATTTTACCAAATCTTCAAAAAGTCAACTTGAGAATGTTAGTAGCTGTTAGTAGTTAATAAGAATGTTCAAGAAGCAGATAATTTCTGAGATTCTAGAAAAACTAGCTTATAAGATAAGAATACACAGTAAGTCTCCTCAAATTTGCTTTTAGGGGAAAAGGTGGAGGGAAAAGTATTTTAGGGTTCATTTTTGCATTTTACTAAAAACAATCTGTGTGTGTGTGTGTGTGTGTGTGTGTGTGTGTGTAATGGGAGCTAACTTTCTAAATATAAGGTCTCAACACAGAGACTTCAAGTGGCTATGAGTCTTGAATTTGAGAAAAAAATCTTAGTCCAAGGATTGAGGATGAGCATGATGCACGACAAAGTCAGGGATGCATCCTGGAGTATCCATAAGATGATGGCGAAGTTGTGAGTGAGAAAACTAATGGATATATTAAATTCTGAAGACCTGCTCATGCACTGGGTCATGAACCAGCCTCGGTTATAGGAATCATAATTGGAACCACACTGAGTGATCAATACCCAGCCGGCACATCACAAGGAAGAGACGGAGCCCTAACTCCTGGTCGCATAGGTGGCCTTAGCCACAAAGCTTTCCTATGCTGATGCCAGGTCTATGCCCAACTAGAACCCAAAGACAAGTGGCGGAGATGGAAATTTTATAAGGGAACGATTGTAAAAACTTACACATTATACATCGGGGGGTTAAAAACCAGGCTAGGAAGGGCACATAAGATAGTCAGTCCTTATTAGAAGGATCAAAAATTTCCAAAGGAACCCTTTTTCTATCAAGTTACTCTGCAATTTATTTAAATGAAGGTATATTTGATAAAAATAGCAGTTTCCTTCTCTGTGCCTGGGTGCTAATGAGCTCGACAGGTATTTATTCCTCACTTTGATATATTTGTTCCCCTTACCACACCTCTCTCTGGCGCTCTTAGGGTCCTCGGGTGTTGAAATGGGGGTGGCTAGTACTTAAAAAGACTTTCCTAGGTGAGAAAGTACAATGACGTAATGACTTCTTTTTTAAGGAATGAGGGGAGAAGGGAGGTGAGTGGTGGGCAGAAAAAGTAATGTTTTAAGAAAATTGGAAGTCAAACTCTAACTTAACTTGTCTGCATACTTTGTGGGGATAGATTTCACATCTAGCATATGTGCTTGGGGGCTCTTTGGAGTCAAAGAATTAAATGAGGAAAACAGGAGAATGACAGGTAGCTGGAGTGTAGCTACAAGCATAGGCTTTACAATCAAACTGACCTATAATAGGGACCCATGATATTGTGTCCCATGATCATCTCTGATTAATGCATTGGATGCATTCATTCTACAAGCATTTACTAAGCCTCCATGTGGGTCAGACACTGAATTACCTTCTTGACTCTTCCATTTTCTAGCAGTGTGGTCTGGACAGTTATGTAACCTCCCGAAACCTCAAGTTTCCAGATCCGTAAAACGGGAATAATAAAACCATCTATCTCATTGGGTTGTTGGAAGTTTTAAATTTGATCATGTCTGTAAAAAGAGTTTTTCACATTGTCTGATACCTACTAAACGCTTAAAAAAATGTTGTTGATTTATTATAATGATTATCACTATTAAGACTTCAGGTATTGAATATGGCCATTGGTACACTGAGTTCACAGCCTTTTCTTCAAGAAGACTGGAAAAGAAGAAAAGAACATAGGAATCTAGGTCTGGGTAAGGGACATCAGCTTTTTCCCATCCCCCAGTTTGTCTCAGGCCTCTGCAATCACTCCCAGGGTCAATTTAATGGAAGGAGCAGGTACGTATAGTGAACACATAGTCTAATCCAGCTCTGACACCAGAGAAGGTTGACCAGGCTGCCAGAACATCAGATTCCTTGCTGAAGGAAGAGTGGCTAAGAAATAAATCCTTTTTTATTTACCTAGAATTTGGCTCTACTGTAATCTCTACTTCTATTTGTGTAGACCTTCATAGTGTCCAACAAGATGTTATCCACATTCTCAGATGATCCTCCCTCAGAAACCTTATAAGACAGAATAGAAAATACCCCCATCCTACAGATGAGAAAATGAGGTTTAGAGACACATATTCTTTAGACAACCAGGTTAAGAGTCAGAGTTGAAACCAAACCTACTCTAAACCCAAACTTCTAGTTACTAGAATGTTCTGGGACTCCTAAGACTGCCCCCTTTACAGTTCATGTGAATATCTGCTCTTCAGAGGGCTTTTCTGGGCAGAGGGAAACTTATTTTAACCTTGGCCAGATAAAAGCATGATTAAAACCCAAAAGTTTTGGAGACATTGCAAAGCACGTATAACAAATTCTAAAACCAAAGAGAAATTTGAAAAATATTATTATTATTATCTCTCACTCTGACCTTGACTCTTGATAAAGATCAAGAGGAAATGACAGCCATTTTAGTTTATTTGTGGACTCCTTAGGCATTACTAATGGACTTGTTTATTGAATTAACAGATGTGAAGTTCTTATGGACAGTGTCTGGTACATAGTATGCCCTCAGGGAACTCATGTATTGTTGAGTGAAAAATAATTTTATTTATCAAATGCTTCTTAAGGGTTTTCTGTGTAATAATGCATTTGGTAACCACAACAGCCCTATAGGCCCATTTTATTTTTTATTATTTTATTATTTTATTTTATTTTTTTATATATAGAGAGAGTGCCTGCACATGACAGGGAGGGGGGCGCAGAGGGAGAGAGAGAATCTTAAGCAGGCTCCACACCCAGCAGGAGCCTGCTACAGGGCTCAATCTCATGACCCTGAGATCACGACCTGAGTCAAAATCAGGAGTCAGTTGCTTAACCGACTGAGCCACCCAGCAGCCCCCCTATAGTCCCCTTTGAGAGAAGAGGAAGTGGAAACCCAAAAAGGTTATAAAGTACTAAGTGTGCTATAAACTTATTTTTGGCTATATGTATTTGCATATAGAAATGTCTGCAAGGAATATACCCGTCTCTGAATGGTAAAGAAATTGGATGATTTTAAATTCAACTTACGGATTTTCCACAAATACAATATAATTTATAATACTTATATTATTGCGATATATTTACTTCTGTAATCTTACAAGAATTTTTACTTACTGCATTTAGAGGAAAGTAAGGAGTTTAACACTGGTTTTCTGTGACTTTACCTTTGTCAATTGTTTGTTCATGGAAGTTTTCTCACTCGGATTAAATATACCATCAGTTTCCAGGCCCTGAATGCTACAAGTCTCTGCCCTACTAATGCAGTGTTCTTGTAAGAAAGGTATTTTCAGACCAGTTTACAGATGGAAAAACTGAGGTGAGTGGCTAGCTTGCCCAAGGCCAGAAGGAGAGAGTTGGTGTATCTAATCTAATTTTGTCTTCCCCAAAATCTTTTAATAGGCTTAAGAAAGCAGAAGGAGGTGGGAGGACAGAGGTAAGAGCTCAAGTCACTGACCATTGGAGAGAGGAAGATTCTTGGTTGAATTTATCCTCCCTATGGATGATTCTAGAATCCTAAAGCAGGATTGGGTACAATGGGGAGGCAGTGGGTAGCTGTGAAGGTAGACCCTCCACTGAGATTGGTCAGGTAACATTGGGAGATGACTGGGATACTGGGGAGGATAGATTTGTAAGACGTACCCAACAAGTAATTGAGAAATTCCAGTGCTATCTCTGCCCTTGTCAGACTTGGTCCCAAATAACTGTGGGCAAAATTTCTCATAGGCCAGCTAGCCTGCCTACTTTCCTTCCTTCCTTCTTTCTTTTTTTCTTCCTATTCCTGCTTTATTGGATT
This sequence comes from Callorhinus ursinus, assembly GCF_003265705.2. NCBI lineage: Eukaryota > Metazoa > Chordata > Mammalia > Carnivora > Otariidae > Callorhinus > Callorhinus ursinus. The sequence continues at coordinate 2,274,005 of NW_027397087.1, read as the reverse complement.
TCTATCTTTTCTTGATAGATAGAGGAGGGGTGGGTTGGGCAAACACTTTGTAAGCTCTTTCACTCCAAAGATGAACTGTTAAAAGTACTACTCCTTTAAATATATTTTTTAGGAAAATTAGGGGCTGCTGGGTAGCTCAGTCGGCTAGACGTCCAACTCTTGGTCTCCACTCAGGTCACGATCTTGGGGACGTGAGATGGAGTCCCCCGTTGGGCTCTGTGCTCAGCAGGGAGTCTGCTTGAGATTCTCTCTCTCCCTATCCTTCTGCCCTTTGCCCCCCACACCTCCCCTGCGCACCTGAGCACTCTCTCTCTCAAATAAATAAATAAATCTTTAAAAAAGTTTTAGTAAAATTAAAATTTTTGTCACAAAGGAAGAAATTACTAATAATAGACTTTCAGGTGTCAATGAAGGAGGTATTTTTAAGCAGGGTCTTACTAGCTCATTCGAACTATACCAGAGAGAGTATTATGAATCATTCAGCTGTCTTAGACTCACGGGCTCCTGGGGTTGGCAGCAGCATTGCGTATAATTAGTCCAGCCTCTAATTGGGTGTTTGAATTCCCTATACAGCCTCCTTCGCTAGTGGCTGCCTACATCCAGCTAGTGAGAAGCTAGTTCCCTTCAAGAGAGTCCACTCTATCTTCTGGACCTCTGATTGCTTGAAAGTTCTCCCTCACGTTGATCTGAAATCTCCTCCCAGAACCTGAGGCACCTTTCAGACAAGAGCCCAATAGAAAAGGTGTTTTTGTGTCTGGTTTCTTCCCACTCAAGCTCGCGCACTGGGCTTGCTGTCTGGGGTCGAGTTATGGCCATTGGCTTTCTTCAACAGGGAAATGTTACTGCCGTGATGCCTGATATAATGTTCCCAGGAGGAAGGAAATTGTTTTGAAATTCAAGGGTTTGGAATTGGAAAAGACAAGGCATGGAGAAGTGTGTCAGAATGTCAGAGGATGTACATACTAGATCCAATGATTCTCTCTTTGCCAGGAATAAAAATTTCATTAAAAAATAGAAGTAAAATTCTAGTAGCGAGAGCATTATTAACCTTACACACACGCAATGATCGTTGTACCAGGTTCACGTTTGGAAAAAGAGGCAAATTCGTTTGTTCATTCAGATCAAACTGGTATCAAATAACCACAAATTCATATGTTGCCTTTTCTGTTTTGGTTGCTAGGTACACGGGATTCACAGGAAGCTTGCTAAATATGTTTGACACATTTTTGCATGTGAATCATAAATATTAGTGGATTCCTTTCAGGAGTGGCTGTCATTCAGAAATAGAGCTTGAACCAAGCTTTCCTCTAGGAGAAAAAAAAACCTGGATTTCAGGCTGAAAGAAGGCCTGATGGGGCGCAGCAGCAGGTCCCCAGCTATGCGGTAAAAGAGTAGTGAAAATGGCAGTCCTTTATGACTGTCTGCCATTTTGCAGTTAACAAACTGCCTCCCTGTTCACAATCTCATTTGACCCTCACAACTCCCCGGTGAGATAGGTATTAGGGCTGGCAGCTTCCTCCGTCCCAGGAATGAAGTCGTGGGCCCCTAAGAGCCATAATGAGAGGAGAAACCTTCGGGACGAGAGTCTCCCGAGCATGACTCTAGCTCATGTTGGCAGCGCTGGGGCTGTGCTTCTCCAGTGTGGGATAGCACACTCCACCACCCTGCTGAATCCAGACATTTCATTTCTTATCTTGGTTTGCTCAGTACCGAGCCAGTGGCGCTTGCATAAATGTCCTTCTGGCATGAGGGAGGGCGGGGGAGAGAGAGAGAAGGGAAACAGCAGCGGTCAGCAGAGTGTCAGGCTGGGGACCTGCCATCTCGCTGAACAGAGCTCTGGCCAGCTCCAGCAGTGTCCTGGGTGCAGCTCTGATCACGGGATGGGATTGTCCCCAGGCTCAGGATTACTTCTTGCCCTTAAAGAGAACAGGGAGAGAGCATCCCTTAGCTGTTACCAAGGTGTCACTTGTAAATCATTAACCAGGAGCAGAGAGAGGAACCAGAGAGAGGTGAAAATAAATGAACCCTGACACAGAGGCCTCCCCATGTCGCCTCTCAGATGATTAGCATCTGAGCATTAATTACCTGGTTATCACAAACATGCAATATGTTGGGGGTGGGGCTGCATTTTGAACTTGGTTTAACTCTGTAGAGTCTTCCAACGTTTAATATTTTCCACAGGGGCTGGAAAAGCCCCCCTCTCTCTCTCTTGGGTGATCCAATGGACCCCCCTGCCTCCAATGGGACTGTGGACGGCTGGGCTTTCCACGGCCGCTCTTCTTGATCTCCTGTCTCTTCTTTCTCAGCAGTTCTCCATGGTGGATCACTGCATAGCCACAGTGTGGGCCCCACTCCAAGGACTCAAAGCCTACAGAGTGTTCCTTTTTTTCTCTGAGGGTCTGCTACTTAAAAGGTCATCAGGAAATAAGACTGGTGAATGGAAGAATGGTTGAAGCTGGTTGATCAGTACATAGGAAATCATTAATCTACTCTCCTTTATGTGTAGAAAGTGTCCATAATAAAACATTTTTGAAAAGACAATGCATCAAGAAGAGTGGATTTGACTGAAGCACAGAATGGAAGTCTTGATTCATTCAGGCTCTGGAGTCAGGCTGGCCCGAGAGCAAATCCCAGCTTGGCAACTTTCCAGCAGGAACTGACCATTTCACTTAACATCTTGAGGCTTCCTTATCTGTAAAATCAAACGAAGATTAGTTACCTCGTCAGGTTCCTGACAGCACTGAGTGAGATGACAAAGTTTTCTTAAGTGATGAAAATCATCTTTACTAAGTTTAAGAAAAAAAGAGGGGAATGTAGTATAAGGATCTAAGGGTATTTCAAAATTCAAAGACGGGACTACTGCTGATTCTCAAGAGTGACTTGGAATCAGGGACTCCAAGGGCATAAAGGACCATACTTGGGTTCATGTCTCTGGGCCTCTCTGCATGATTGGTCTACTGTTCCCTTTGCCTCAGACCAGCTCTCTCTATTGCCAGTCTGCACGAATGAAAATTTGGCTATCAACAGCAGCTCCCAGGTTTACCTTCTCTCAATTCAATCACACAACCAGGCTGAGTTTGGATCTCCTGGTCTGGATTCCAAGTTTTCTGGAGCACGTCTTTTGTCTAACTTGCATAAGAAAGAGGTCTACTCTCCTCAGCCAGGAGCTGAGGTCACTCTGTGTTAACACGGAGGCTCCCATGTGGCCATGTCAGTGGAGTTGGCAAGGAGAAGTTCCCAAAGGAAAGGAGAGCAGTCTCCAAAAAGTGATCAGGGTGAGATGGTGATGGCGCCGGACAGACAAAATGATGAGTCAAGATACAAAATATTTAGAACATAGTAATCTGTCATTAAGTATGGGCTCCTCATTTGAGTTGACTCATCTTCATGCCCTTCCAGGCAAAAGCCTTAGGTTAGCCTAACCCGTGACATCAATTACAACTCTTCCTTCATTTCTTCATTCCAGCGTGCCTCCTCTGTGCGGGGCAAAAGGAAACAGCAGGAGCAGAGACAAAAACCCCTGCCCTCATGGCACTGTTGATGGAGCGATACAGTAACAAAAGCCAAAATATATAAGGCCTCGGAGAAAGTGGAATTGGAAGTGTGGGGGGTTATAGTTCTAAACAGGTGGGCCGACAAGAGAGCGTCCTTTGAACAGAGACTTGCAGAAGACGAAGGAGTGTGTCATGTGGCTCTCTGGGAGAAGAGTATTCGGAGGGAATAGCAGGCACCGAAGGTCTGAGTCAGAGGGAACGGCAAGAGGGCCACTGCAGCTGGAGTAGAGTGAAAGAAAGGAAGGGCATGAGGTGTAGAAAACCAGTGGACCTCTACCCAGATCTTTAGGAGTTTTCTACCCGAGGAAGAGGAGGAGAGGTGTGATAAAGACTAACGCTGGTGGCCAGAGCACCTGTCTCATCCATTCTTTAGTGATCTCTAAATAAACCATTTCTGATGAGAGACAGCCTGGTATAAGTCAGTTTCTCACACCGTAAGAGTAATAGGAAATTACAGACAGGGTTGCAGACCGAAGGCCTAGCTGCATGGAAATGTCAGGACACCCTTCACCTCCATAGGGCTGTTCTTTACCAAGCACCTGCAATAGGTGCACACAGTGCTTGGGGGACATCCACGGGTGCCGTGAAGGTTGAATGACCTTTTAAACACGGCCGGGCCACATAAGAAAGAAAACTAATCACCGCTTCTAAGAGATGCCAGCACACAATTTTTTCAGTGCCCTTAATTCTGCCTTTGAGTCAAGAGATGATGAGGTCGTGCCAGAGGAAAACGCCCCTGTTACGTGACTGTGTCCTACAGCCCTTTCTGCAGTGGTCACAGTGGAAAACTTTGAGCAAGGACATTAGCTACTAAAGGGTTGGGAGAAAAGAGTAAGAGAGAGCCAGAGAGAAGCCCTTCCCTGTTCCCAGAAAATCAGCACCAAAGCAAAGCCCACACTACCGTGCTGCTCTCCCCCGGAAGCCACGATCCGTTTAGTACCAGAACAGAGTGTACTTACATGCCACACACAGCTTGTTCTGAGTCTTGGGCAACCGCACGTAGGATAGAACGCATGGCCATTGGGGGAGGGACCCCAGAAGTTAAGCACCTGTCAAACATCTGGGCAGAATGAAAAAGGGAAATGTAATTTAGACAGAGGAAATGAATTACAAGCGCAGCAAATCCAATCCTCTTGTAGCTGGTGGTCCAGAAAAAGGAGAGAGTGGGCAGAATAAGCCTCTTAACTTACTTAGATTAGTAACAATATTCTCCCCCTTTAATAACTGCTTCTGAAGATCAGAGGAGGGAACTTCTTCCTGTTTGGAATGGGTGGTGTCTCAAAGAGGAGCTGTGTCTAAGAGGTAATTTGCATCTCTCTTTAAACTTGTGACAAAATGTGTAAACATGGGGCGCCTGGGTAGCTCAGTCAGTTGAGCATCCAACTCTTGATTTTGGCTCAGGTCCTGGTCTCAGGGTCATGAGATGGAGCCCCGTGTTGTGCGCCATGCTGGACATGTAGCCTGTTTAAGATTCTCTCTCTCTCTTTGCCCCTCCCCCACCTCCCTCTCCCTCTCAAAAACAAAAACAAAACAACAACAACAAAAAACCCAGCAACAAAAAGTATAAACCTACACAAAAATATCAGTTACATGGAGGAATGAAATGAAGCAAGGCAGAGGAAGTAGGACGTTTTCCCACATTTTTCTCACGTGTACACTTTGGTACATTGACCCAACATGTGAATTTGATTTTCTAATTCATGTCATGACATGAATTCTGATAACTATTATTTCTCCTGGGCATCTTTGACACCAACAGCAGAGAATTGGGGGGTAAAATATGCCAAATCACACTGTATCACAGAGCACATCATTATTAAAATGTGGGTCTATCTATCTACTCATTCATATCTAAATCTATCTACCGATCTATCTATTATCCATCTATCATCTGTCAATCATCTATCTATCTAATAAACAGTACAAATATATGGCACAAAATTCAAAGGTTATATTTTTTTTCCCCACTCCATCTCTAGTCACGTTCCCCAGAGAAAAGAGACATCATATGCATCCTTTGTTTAATGGTAACATATGCACCATTTCCACATTGCCTTTTTCCTTAACAAAATAACACTGACATGGCTCCTTATCAGTACTGTGTCTATTTTTTCCAAAGGCTGCATAGTATTCCATTGCGTGTTTGTTCCATAATCTATGTAACCACTCTCCTCATGATGAATATTTTGCTTGCTTCCAAGCTTTTGTCACTGCAAACAATACTCTACTTCTGGATGTCAGGCATTAGTCAAGACAGCCGATTTAGAAATTGCTCAATTTGTTGATGGATAATGCTTGAACTAAAAATGTGGAATGACAGTCATGTGTTTCAGCTTGTTGTGATGGGGAGTAATAAAGCACTGTCTTTTTCTACCACCAGTTACCATGAAGTAAATAAACAGTGTCAGGAAGGAAGAAGGGAAATACTCTTGATTACTTTTTAAATCAATTTTCAATCTTTTATTCACCTGGACAGGGCAAGAATATGATAGATAGAGCTTTCTCTATTCCAATGATGCCTTCATTTAAGCTTAAGTCCAGACAGCAGTTGCAAGCACAGAAAGGTGATACAACATGCTGGATTGTGCTATTTCAACTCGGTTATGCTGGTAACATGTTTCAAAGTTAGAGCTGGTCAAGGAAGAAACTTGGGGGTGAGATTTGCAAGGTGGAAGCAAGGCAGTAGATGTGATCCTGAAGATTTTCTGGTCATATATGGTGAGGGACAGAAGAAGAGGTATCTCGTGGGTTCCAGCTGGTTCTTGCTGTCCTCTGCTCTGCTCCTGGGTCACCTTCACAACCTCCAGCCCTGCAGACCAACAGAGGCATCAAGCCCTCCAGGGGTTTGGCCGTATACAGCCGCACAGGGCACAGCCACCCTTGGGTCTTTCCATGAGTTCCGCCTTTGTGGCCCTCCTCTAGCAGTTAGACATGCTTGGCTTCTCAGATTTCCCTGGAAGGCCTCACATGTCCATCCATGTCTCTGCTTCAGCTGAACTGGCTGGTGATTCTTGGATTCTCTGGCTCTTCCTTGTAGACCTCTGTCAGCTCCTCCCACACTAGTGTAGGGTCTCATTCCTACAAGAAATCCCTTATTCTTAGCATAGTGATCTTGGCTCTGCTTTCCTGCCTGGCCCCTGACTGCTACATACAGGAAATTCTCACTTGGTGGTATCCTTCCTGAAATACCTTACCCATTTCCAGGCTCTGGGTTGTGAGAGGCAGATGAGAAACTTGAGGGTACCAAGGAGATGATTGCTCCTTGCCCACTTCTAATTAGGCAGCACAGAAGGAGCAGCTTAAGCTTTCATTAGGAGGTGTGAATTCAATGTCCAGGGCGTGATTTTGGAGGTCTTCAGAAAAAGTGTAAGTTCTCAGTTTGAGATGGCTTAATTGCAGTCCTGCTTCGAGTCAAAGGGATGAATAAATGGCCCTGAGAGTCCTTTCCAGTACTAATGTCATACCATAGCTACGTAAGACTCAAGAAATGCCACATTAAGTCGGTTCACCGGTTCCAGCCCATCATTCTTTTTCTCCCCGCGGTCCCCAGAGATGTTTGTGCGAGGATATAGCTGTACACTCCAGCGTATCACCGAAATGTGAAGGACGCCTTCCTGCAGGCTTTCCCAAACCCTATTAACATCTTTTCCTCTGCCTCCTACTTAACGCCGTTAGTTATTATCTCATTGCAGCTGTTGGAGGACAACCTTGTTTCCCTATAGAACGTTGCTTGTCAAAATTAAAGTCCCGAAGTTAGATGTTTTCTAAATGACTTTGCTGGTCCAAATACCTGGGCTAACCTTGCCAGCAGACCTCTCCCAAACAGTGTTATTTTTCTTCTATGTGAGACCTACTGCTGGGATACCAAATTCTTTTCTTTTTCTTATTGTGGTAAAATATATATAAGAGGAAAGTGGCCATTTTAACAATTTTTAATTGTACGATTTAATGGCATTGATTACATTCACAATGTGGGGCAACCATCACGACTAGCTAGTTTCAAAACTTTTTCATCCCCCAAAACAGAAGCTCTGCCACCATGAAGCAATACATCCCATTCCTCCCTCTCCCCCAAGCCCTGGTAACCTTAAATCCACTTTCTGTCTCTACGAATTTGCCTTTTCTAGATACCTCATATAAGTGGAATAATACAACACTTGCCTTTTCTCATTTGGTTTTTTTCACTTAGCCTAATGTTCATCTTAAGATCCCAGCCTTTTTCTGTTCAGAATGAATATAAGATTCTCCTCTCTTCCAGTTTGAGAATCTCTTTATGACTTCATTTTATCTTGGTTTCTTAACTGTCATCCTAGGAAGAGGAAAGAGACCCAAATCGGTAGGGCCTTATTCACATGTGATGCTTTAAAAACATAAAGTGATGAGGAAATATATTCAACATAAAGATACTCTTTTACAAGCCTCAATAGTCTTAAACACAATCATTATTCAGATGAAATATCAATGAAATATTTTTTCTTTGTGTTGAAACCTGAAGTCATAGAGCTACTGATATAAACATTATTTCAAGGCTGCTAAGCCCCTGAGTATCTAGTAATGGTGGACAAGTATTTAAACATATCATAGTCCTTCAATATATGGGAGAGATAACATGTTTGTGCATCTCTAATGCATGATTAATCCTTTTTGACATTTCTCTTCAGTGCTGAGGAAGATGGTTGAATTTGCTTGTGGCTGTATTGACAATAACTTATCTCTTCCTCTTTCATTCCTGAAGGGAAATGTCATAACAAGAACCCACCATTAAATAAAACATGTACATCACAGGTTTTTTTTTTTTAATTTTTGAAAAACAAAAGAGGCTGACCTCAGAGTCAGAAGGAATTTATACTGAACAAAGAAACAGTGAGACCTAAATATAGAATCTTATTTGTTTTAGCATTTGCTATTTTTCCTGTGGCAAGAAAACTGTTCCAGAGTATAAAGCAATAGGAAAATGGTTACTTCCCACCTAGGTAAGCAGATTGTAAAATGATCTACTTGTAAAAATATCAGCATTGCAACAGACATAGTTAATAGTTTGGTTTATTTAATCACTTATTCATCCATCCAGCTAATAAAAGTTACCGCCGAGTGTTTACTTTGTACAAGGTACTGTGGTAGGCTTTGTCTGGTCTGTCCAATATGGTAGCCAATAGACAGGTAGACTTTGTGATGTCAATTCAACAAAATAAAAAAAAATCACTTCCTTTGTTGCTCTAGTCATGTCTCAAGTACTCAACACTCACATGTAGACAATGGCTAGCATACTGGACAGTACAGATGGTAGATCATTTCCATCACTGCACAAAGTTCTTTTCTTTTATTTATTTATTTGAGAGAGTGAGAGAGAGAGAGTGCACAAGCAGGGGGGAGGGGCAGAGGGAGAGGGAGAAGCAGACTCCCCGCTGAGCAGGGAGCCCAATGCAGGACTCAATCCCAGGACCCCAGGATCTTGACCTGAGCCAAAGGCAGAGGCTTAACCAACAAAGCCACCCAGGCGCCCATCTGCAGAAATTTCTCATGGGCAGCCCTGGTAGGCTATAAGAAATGGTAATACAAAGTTTTTTCCTTAAAAGGGTTTGCAATCTAGTTGCATATTTATAAAGAAAAGAAGTATAATTTTTGTTTCATTTTGCAATACATGATAGCAATAAAATAATAGGAGTTGTCCTTTTGGGGGAATGTATTATGGGCCACGTCCTGCTAAATTCTGTACACATGTGGCAGAACTGAAGTAATATATGCCCTTTGTCTGTGCTTATTGGCTTTTCCCTCGTTCTCATCTTCCAGGAGTGTGTGGGAGAGTATGGGCCCTTGCCAGATCTGACTCTACTGTTATGCAGATTTACAAGAATGGGGAAATAGACACAGGACTGGAATGGGGAAAGGAGGGGGTGGAAGGTAATCCAGCAAGATCCGGTGGTCTCACTGCCAGAGGATGAATACCATGAAAAGAAAGGTTCTGAGCAGCTATGGACTGTAAGGGAAGTTACAGGAAAAAAAAGGGAATTGTCAAGGGTTTGTTGTGGACTATATATACATCCTCCTTCCAGATATAAAGAAATATGAGTAAAAAAGCGGAATAATTTTGAGGTGGATATTTTTTAATTGCAAATTGCTCAGTCCTCGCTGACAGCCTCTCTCAGGAGATAGTAAATAGCAGAGCTGGCTCCAAATCATCTTTCTTTGAGATTCTATTTTATGTGTCAACTTGACGGGACTAAGGGTGCCCAGATATTTGGTTAAAAATGACCCCAAGTGTGTCTGTGAGGGTGTTTCTGAATGAGATTAACACTGGAGTCAGTAGATAGAGTAAACCATATTGTCCTCTCCATTGTGGGTGGACTTTATCCAATCCCTTGGAGGCAAATAGAACAAAAATGTGGACTAAGGGAGAATTTGTGCTTTCTCTGCCTGTCTGTTTCAGACTCAGACTTGGACTGGAACCATACCACCCTCCTGGATCTCCAGCTTGCTGACTCTGGATCTCGGAACTTCTCAGCCTCCATAATCATATGAACCAATGCCTTTTAATAAATCTCATGTGCACACACACACACACACACGTGTGTGTGTGTGTGTGTGTGTGTGTCCTATTGATTCTGTTTCTTTGGAGAACCCTAATATATATGGCCTCTGTGGGCTGATCATAATGAAACAGTGAATCAGAAAGTTCAATTTTATCCTCAGCTCCTCAGGGTGTCAATTCAGAGCTAGCGGAGGTACCTCTGCCTGCTCCAATCTCTAGGTCTAGTCTGGAACTAGAGGAATTCCTACACGGTCTGGATGGACATGAAGATCCAGAGGCCAAGGATTTGGCCTTTGTGGCCTTCCTATGGCCAAAGACTTGTCTTCTCAGACTTCTAAGAGAAACTGTATTGAAATGGCATGACTTCCCATAACAGATAAAATCAGAAAGGGAATAAAAGACCATCTAAGAGAGGCAAGGAAGTTTTGTGACCAGTCTTGTGCTGGGAATGTTCTGTTCATGATTCTACCTGGTATCACTCTGAAAATAATCTTCAAGTAGAATCCAGTAATCTCAAAATAGCAAAATGATCAAGCTTCAGTTCTTTAGCTAAGTAGGGCAACTTGTTCCATTGAATCAGACTCTGGGGTTAGCCCTGTCCCGGCCAGAGTGCAGACTTCTTTGCCCAGGGTTTTTGTGCACAGTAACCTCTACCACACAGAACAGTTAGACCAAGGGTTCTCAACCTGGAGAGATTTAAAACAAGCAAACAAACTTGGAACTAGGGCTCTGCCTCCGAATATTAAGACTTAACTCTCTGGATTGAAATGTAGCATGGCTATATTTTCATGAGTCTAGTGAATCTAAAATACAACCATTTTGAGTTGAGAAGCGCTCATCTGAACCATTCCACAGCAATAAGCCACATGGGACCCAGACACTGCTGGATTAGCCCACAGAGTCTGAGGAAAATTAAATTCCTGCAATGCGCTCTCACGTCGTTTTGCCAGAATAAGCAGAACCCACATCCTCTCCATACTCACTCTCTGTTTTATAATGACTAAGGAGTGTCTTTTAGGGGGCTGCTCTCTCCTCTCTTTCCCCCCTTATTCCTCTGATCCTTATCACTTTCTTCTGACTCTGGGCCTTTGTTATGCAGAGTAGAGTCCTGAGACCAGCACCTGTGGCATTACCTGGATGCTTGATAGAAATGGAGACTCCCAGGCCCACCTAATGAGTCAAATTCTGAATTGTGAGATCCTCAGATGATTTTTATGCACTTTACAAGTTGTGAATTGCTGCTCTATACAACCTCTACCTGGATACCCCTGGGGTAAATGCCCTGACATTAGGATATGTACTATACAGAGGGGATGGTGCATTCTGTTCCTTCTTTCAGCTCCTAAAAAATGAGGTCATTAGTTCCCTACTATAAAGCCCACTCTCTGATGTTAGTCATTAAGTGAAATTACATATAAAGTGTACTCAGAGTACACTATATATATAATGGAGAAAGAGAGAGACAAGAGACACACCAGCCAGTTGTCACTGCAGTTGGCCAAATGATTGATGGGTGGGGAGAAGATGCACTGGAATGCCAAAGCTCAGCACTCAATTATGTACTCAATGCACAACAGCTGAGGGTATGAGCTATTCAGATGCCATCCATATTTCTTGACTCTCTTGTTTTCTACTTCATTTGGCTTCGGCCTCTCTTAGCTTGTGTTAGGTGGGATCTCTTCCCAGTATGGCTTAGTGGCTTAAGGGCAGGCCCCGGCAGCTGGGTCTGAGCCATGCCTTAGGTATTTTGACTATTTCAGTACAACATGGCAAGGAACTGATTGATCCAAAATAAATCTCCTGAGCACACACTGCTCTTTATCTCCTCATTATTAGTTGAGAAAAGAGTCTCCCGGTATTGAGAGCAAAAGGCCGGAGAAATTTTAGTCAAGATGAGCTTCCTCTACTCTCATACTCTCTGACCTTGACTGCTCCCATTTAAATGAGGCCTGTGTCTGGGTTCCAATGGGGGCAGCATAACAAAATATCACACTGAAATTAAGAATATGGGTTTTGGAGTCAGGTAGCTTTTGTTTGAATCCTACTTCGGTCACACCCAAGCTTTGACCTTGGATGTGCTCCTTCTTGAATTTTGACATCAGTGTTTTCTTCTATAGAAGTAGGATGATGAGAGAACCCATCTTACAAGAATTTTGTGAAGATTAAATATATAGTACATAGCATTGCATCTGTTCCACAGAAGGGCTCCATAAGTAGTATTATGATCATCATTATTATCATAGTCTGCATTATATACATTAGCAACCACTGTGGATCTAGGGAGAGTCTGGGATTCCCTTAGAACTGTGGTTTAACCTCACTTTAGCGTACATAGTGTTCTGTGTGAGTTGCTTTGAAGTACTTTAAGTGTGAAGAACATAAGCATCGTCCTCTTAAAAAGCAGGTATATTTCCTTATACACAGGCATCTAGGCTCCTGGAGAAATACTCTTTCTGAAGAATAAGGTGCAAACTGGAGCAGTCTTGGGTGATTCTTGGGAATCCAAGAGTGTACAGCAACAAAATTCAAGTCCTATTGCAAACAGATTTAGCACTATGCATATACTTGTTTAAAGAAAGCTGCTACCAAGTTTTATTCATTGTGATCAATGATCACAACCAAGTGCTAGACTGCACTTACTGTCCCCAGCCTGCTGAGCTTCTCTGTGACAGCTCCAACTCAGCCTCTACTGGAATGCTAGAGCTTGAAGGCAAAGAGTTTGAATATCCTGATGCCAGGTTATTCTTGGCAATAACCCACTTTGGCTCAGATGGAGTCATGAGGCTCTGTCCTCTTTATTCAGGTCTGGAACCAGAAGACAGCTCCTCTGTGTGGAGGAAGGCAGGCATAGGAATCCTACCTGGGCACACCCAGGGGCATCCCCGTGGATAAAGAAAGGGTAGGATGGGTTCACTGTCTTTTTCAAATGATTTTCTTTAAATAACAGAATGCTTTTATCAAACAACGAAATATCCCAATACATCAAAGAGATAATAGTCTTTTGTTCTGGTTGATAAATATGTCTACGTGCATAAGGGACTTTGAGAGACTTTATTTTTCTAGATAATTATTGCTGTGCGTACTTCCTTGCCTGCTCACACACATATCCACATACTCAGTGGCCTCTGTTGTTTGCCACCTAGGAATCCCAAAGCTTCTTGAACATTATTTAAAAATCACTGCACTAACTGATCTCTAAGGCATAGTCAGCTCCCGTTTCCATTACACTAATGCACTAAATATGGCTCCGGGGAGAAGGAGGGATTTTGTGTGCTGGGGCGAGGGTGGGATAGAGTCTGGAAAAGAAGCCAAAGCTCAGAGAGTGAGCCTGGTGTCAAAGCAGAGGAAACAACTCAGGGCCAAGGGAAGGACTGAGTCTCCGTGGTAGACGTGAGCAGCTTTTTAAGAGCAAACGAGGCGGCGATTATTTCTGTGCTCTCAGGCATGAAACACATGCCATCAGCTCACCTGAGGTAGTGTTTGGCTGTCATCCATTCATGGCCTAGATTGTTCGTGTGTCTTTAGTACCAAATCTGCTTCCGGGGCCCGGGTCAGTAAGATGCTCCTCCTCTGTGGTTTGCTTCCTCTGTGGGCTGAGTAAGGAAGCAGGGGAAGTGGGCAGAGGGCAGAGGGCCGCAGGATGAACCCAAGTTTGCTTGCACGGAAGTCTGTCTAGGACCCAAAAGCTCTAGGCCTTCTGAATTGTTTATCATTTACACCTATAAAGTGTGTGCTTCAAAGCATACAGAAGCTTTTTGTACTCCCTCCCTATCCTGAGAGCTGTAAGATGGAAATCTGACATTTCTGATCAATCAAAAATCTTTGTTGACTGATGTTTAGGAAGACTGAAACTTCGAGAGCAGGTGGTCTAGATAGAAACAAGGAGAGCAGTATGTAGTAATTGGGTTTAGGCGAAACACGCTGGCAGGATTGGAAAATTTAGGGGGAAATAATCGCAACCACTTTGGAAACCGGGCTAGAAATAGCAACAAAAACAGAGACAGCCCCACTCTCTCTAAATGTTGTCCTAACATTTAGATATCTTCTATACTATCGAAATATCTGATATTTAGATATTTAAAGCTTTAGATTTTCAAAGCTCTCTCACAGAGTCACTAATAAAACCTGTAAGAATGTTCTCCGTGATCCAAAATATGTTTCCTTCTGCCTGGGATGGACTGATCAGACAGATGAAAAAATAAAAAATAAAAAATAAAAAAAGTTGTCAACCATCAAGATTGACTTAAAAGGCAATTTCATTTCAAAATTGGGCTTTCTAACCCAAACTGTTCAACTACTGTTTTATCTCATTTTCCCACTCCTCCCTGGCATATCTTTGGAGGGCAACTCCTGAAGGAGTCACAGGCCTGCTCTGTCCAGTTCCACGTAAACAGGAGACCAAATGGCCAAAGGTTGCAAGATGGAATCTCCCCAGGGGAGCAGGAGTGCAGCTTCATGTGAAAATTACAGGCCTCGCGAACACTGAACCTCTCTGAGAAGGGCCTTCACCTGGGCGCAGCAGCAGTGAGTTAAGGCCTTTTCTTCGTCATGCGGAGGCTCGGCGGCGATACACCCCGGGTCCCACCCCATCCTGGAGTGCGGTGGACTGGGGCAGGCTCCAGTGCGGATGGCGCATTTTCGAGAATATCCCCCTGCCCCCTGCCGAGGGAGTGGAAGTGGAGGGGCAGGGCAGCAGGAGGAGGGGTGAGAGGTAAGGAGCAGGGTGGATTTGCAGGAGAAGTGAAGTAACCGAGACGGCCTCTGCCAATTCTAAGCACAGACTAGGTAAGAAAACTGGGTTTCTCAGAAGGGCCCACTTAAGGAAATCCATGGGCATCTGCAAGTGTAATTTTGACACCCCTCCAGCCTGTCGCGGTCTGGTTCGTCTCTCGGCTTTAGGCAGCTAATGCAGTGGTGGGTGCAAGGGAGCCCGGGGGGCCGCCTCCCCGTGTGCGCGGCCTCCGCGATGTGCGGCTCCTGCATCTGCTCCAGCCGCCTGCCCAAAATAGAACGTCTCATTGTGATGGATTAATCCTTGGCTCCGATCCTGCCCGGGTTACCAGCTCAGACTGCCAGGCGTGCTGGGGCGTGGGGGTGGGGGGACAAGGGGCACTTAATTCGTTCAGCACATTCCCTCTTCTCCCCTACAGAAGTGCCCTGTCCAGCTGCTCAGCGCTTGTGTAGAAACAGAGCTGGGGCGGGCAGGTGCTTGGGGCGGGCCTCCAACAAGAGGATTCTTGGCTTCCTTTTAAGTGGCTCATGGAACCCTGGGAAGAGAGAACCAAATTAAGGGAGACTTCTCCTTCCTCTGCTCTCTCTGAGCATTAAATTTCCACTTCTCACTTAGCTTGTTTCTATTTCAATCTCCTCATCTGTAAAATGGGGATTATAATTTCACTTACCTTAAGTAGGTTGTATATATAAAGTGCCTACAACTTCACAAAAGGACAAATAATGACTGGTTCCTTTCCAAGAAGTAGCGAGAGTAGTCAAATTCATAGAGACAGAAAATCAGAAAGTAGAATGGTAGTTGCCAGGGCTTGAGGGGAGGAGGGAAAGGACAGTTGGTGTTTAGTGGGTACAGAGCTTCATTTGGGGAAGATGGGAAAAAGTCCTGGAGATGGATGGCGGTGATGGTTGCACAAAAATATGAATGTACTTAGTGCCACTGAACTGTACCCTTAAAAATGGCTAAAATGGTAAATTTTATATATGTTTGACCTCAACAAAACACACACACTGTGCCAGGTGTATAAAGTGTTATGTAATTTGGCTATTTTTATTAATCTCTCATGATATGTATCATTCCCCACTTAATTTCAAATATGAAGCTTCTTCATTTTTTTAATTAAAAAAAGAAAAAAGCCTCTTGGGTGCCTGGGTGGCTCAGTTGGTTAAGTGGCTGTCTTCAGCACAGGTCATGATCCCAGGGTCCTGGGATGGAGTTCTGCCTAGGGCTCCCGGCTCAGCGGGGAGTCTGCTTCTCCCTCTGCCTGCCGCTCCCCCTGCTTGTGCTCTCTCTCAAATAAATAAATAAAATCTTAAAAAAAAAAAAACCTCTTGCTCTTACATGAGTGTTCCCATCACCTCTCGCATAGGCATCTTCAATTTACACATGCAGAATGAATGTATGAATGAATGAATAAATGAATATATGTTGAGTCAGAAAATAGAATAGCCCAGAGTGAATTCTCTCGCCTTTAACCCCCTGACTTACAAAGGAGACAGCAGGTAATCCTCAGAGTAGCCCAGATCAAACACCTGGAAAATTCTGACATTTAGGAATAATCAAGGTTAACCTGTGAGAGCTGCTCAGGGACCCACCTCAGGGCCACCTTGTGTTTGGAGGACTGTTTGGAGGCTGAGTCCACATGGCAGGTATCCCAAGAGTTCGCGCCCACCCTAGGGTAGACTTGAGGCTTCATTCAGGATTCACTGCTGCCAGTCCCCCGGGGCTGAACCTTAAGTAATCCAGCTTCGGAAGAAAAAGTGGGGAGTCATGCGACCTACCCTTCTCTATAAAGTCCATCCTTCAGTGGATGTACTGCTGTCTTTTCCTACCATCCCTTATCATCTCAACCAAAGTGAGCAGGGTGGACAGAACCAGGCTGTAATTTTCACTAAATGTTCCAAACCTAGCTATTGTGAGCCATCCAAGACTATATGTATATATGTGTATACCCACACACACCCTAGGAATCACCTAAAAGAATTCTTTAGAATTATTTAGAAAGATCCAGAAATTATTGATTGTATCTTAAAACAAGGAGAAAAACCAGAAGGAGCAATTTGGGGTTGAGTGCATGAAAACTCTCTGGAGTCTCACAAAGTAAGCAGGAGGCTATTTTTGTGTGGAATATTTTCACAAGCTCATTGAGAGTGTGAGGCTTCATCAGAAAGCAACAATTCACCTTGCAGGAGGCTAAAGTTAATTTTCAGGGACCTTAAACAACCTTTGGCCCTGGCTAGGGAGGCTGGGGGAGGAGGAGGAGATGAGTGACACTGGGCAGCAGAAATGAAAAGCCACAGGCAGATGATTAAAATGTGGCTGAAAAGGGCAGCAGGGAAGAGAAGAGCCAAAGGCTTGAAGGTTAGAAGGGAGCATCAGTGCTGCTGGAAAAGGTTTGGGGGACAAGTCTCCTGTTTAAGCTCCGGCTCCAGCCCTCCCACTGACCTGAATAGGTTCTGTCCCACGCTGACCCCCAATCTCACACACTTTGGTCCTCTAAAGCAGGTTTGGCTTAAACCTGTTAGCTAGAGATTATAGATGAGTCACTGTGCAGAAAGGGCTGTATCCTTTGCGCCCTCTTGGGAAGGCGCATTCTGCCGAGTGGGCCCAAAGAGAGTAGTACGTGACAAGTCGATTCCTTGCCAGCTGAAGGCTCCCTTTTGAAGCCTCCCCCTAGGGCTGGTGCAGGGACAAGGGCAGGGCAGCATGTAGGAGCTGGGCAGTATGAACCTGAACTGAGACGCTGTGACTCCCTCTCCCTTGTGCAGGATCAGGGGCGAAAACCCTGCCCTCACAGGGGTCCTGCACCCAGTAAGGCTCTCTTCATGCACACACACACACACAGCACACACACACACACACGTACTCACTCACTCACCCCACAGCACCTGGCACCAGCTTCCAAAGCCAGGCCTGGGGTCCAATGGCACCTTGTTCCAGAGGAGGATGGACTAGCCTGCTAGAAAGAGCAAGGTGCTGTTTTCAGCAGCGGGACTAAGCTACATCGTCCATGTACACTTTGCACACAGACAGAAACCTG
This sequence comes from Callorhinus ursinus, assembly GCF_003265705.2. NCBI lineage: Eukaryota > Metazoa > Chordata > Mammalia > Carnivora > Otariidae > Callorhinus > Callorhinus ursinus. The sequence goes on along the minus strand of NW_027397087.1, from coordinate 2,256,153 downwards.
ACATAAAAACGAATTCAGATAAAGGTATTTAACATTCTCGCTGAAGTGAGGAGAGGCAGATTGGCTCAGTGCCCAGAGAATCAAGAAGCATTCATTTCTAAATCCAACTCTGCTGTTGGTGACCTTGAGCCAATCACTTAACCTCTCCATTTCTCAGTTTCTCTAAGTATAAATCAGGAGCTATGGTGTGACCAGATCATCAGCTACACAAAGGATAATTGGAGGTGAGGGATACAGAGGGAGACAGAGAGAGAGAGAATACTAGTAGAATTCTTTGCCTGTGTATACAAAGTACAAAGTGTTAAGAAACAAAATAAAGCCTTTGTGATGACATTAGGATATGCGTTTCATGTCTCCATCCCATAACTTTGGGTTAAGTGTTCTCACTAATTCGAGCTGACATATGCTTACTTGCCAGGCTGAGCACGCCATAGACGGTGCTTGTCCCAGTGGTAGTGGTGTAATGAAATAGAGCTCACAACCTCGTGTACCCCAGTAGTTCCTCACTCTACCTGCCGCCTGGTCAGGTAAATCTGAGTATGGTTCACCATATGGAGTAAAAGCCTCGATTATCACTCACAGACATTTATGCTTCAGGCTCCTTGTTTTGCTGGGGTTTCTCAGAGCTTTTGCTCTCCTCATATCCCCCCAAATATAGTCTCCATGTAAAAATAAAAATGTCACCTTTTTATTAATCTACATTTAATTTAGCTAAGAGCTGATCACTTTGGGATTTGGATCTGCACATATTCAATTATTCTGCACTTGTCAGAGGCAAAAATAATGGTTTCTCTTGAGCATCGATATTCTGTTCAAGGAGATTGTGAATTACAAGCCAGTTTTTACTCATTCCAAGAAAATCACATTGGCTATGAACCTCTTTTTTATGACTTATATATTTAAATCTTTGTGGAAGTGGGGTGAGAGAGATAGGCTGAAGGAGATGAACAATCTATAACATTCTTTCAGGGGGTGGGATGAAGGGTGTTATTGATATACATATCTCACTTGTGTTTGATCACAGCCAGTTTGTTTAGACAATGAGGCCTAGGCTTTTGCTCAGTCCTCTATGGAGAGACTAATCTGATACATTTCGATTTTATTTAGGGTCTCTGCTCTAAAACTAAACAGCGAGTTGCTTGGAAATGAAACACATGAATTCCTCTTCAGCCAATGCAATGATTCTCACTGACTTGAATATTCTGCATGTCTGTGTTATTTTCTGCAGCATTTCAATATAAATGTCTAACAAGGTGACCAAAAATAATAAGCTCTTGACATTTCCCTCCCCCTCTCAAACAGAACCTAATTATTCCCTGACACCAACTTTCCTTGTCAGGAGAGTCCCACAGAGCCTAGAAGCCGGGACATTTTAGCCTTTGCCGATTAGCAGAGCTGAGGAATTTGTACGAGTAGCTTTAAAATAGCTGAGGTGTCAAACAGGGGTCAGCTTTCACGTAGGACATTTATGGTGAAGAGTCTGGTAAGTACTCACATTGCTTAGGGTATTTATTTATAGCAAATTAACTATTGCAAAGCTTGCTCCCAATTTATTTCAGGGGCTGTAGGGAAGTCAACCACACACACACACACACACACACACACACACACACACACACACACACACACACGGGACCCAGACATCATCCAGCATCAGTTCTTCAAGTTTATTCTACCTTCTGATAATGATCGAGAGGAATTGTCAGACTCCAATACCCAAAGACTTGATGTGAAAACAAGGCTTTGTGTTTACAAAGGGGGATTTTCATTAGCCTTTTTTTCAGATTTGTGCCTAGCTTAGCATGGGACGACCCTACACGGTATAGCAAAGGCTGGTTCTCCAATTCCCTTTCGGGAGTTGGAAATTCCCTCCTTTACTCACCTTTCTTCCCAGATCATCCTAAGACACGGAGAGAGAGCCCTGCAAAGACCCAGAGCTCTCCTGTGAGACTGGGGCTGAAAGCAAGCTAAAAGGTCATGACCAGCAAACTATTCAAGGTTAAAGGGGACCCCTCTTAAGAGTATTTACCTGTTAAAGGAGAAGCCTAGAAAAGGTGAAACTTGAAAGAATTATCTTTCTAATTCTGGAATTGCAGGGGTCTTGGCAGGATGTGGATGGGGGAATCTGGGTGTGATTGTTTTGGAGGAAGGGTGTGTGATTGTTTGAAGAGCCCTTCAAAACACACCACATATGTCACCTTCTATTGTCCTCACTTCTAAAGCCACTGCTTGGCCATTCAAAGGAAATATGGTATTTTAACAAACTAAGTTCAGTTCCATATTGCTTGATTTTTTTCCCCAGAAGCTGTTCCTATGTTTATTGGTAAACACTGGACCTGGTTTTAGCAACAAGCTGTGTGACCAACCTTTTCAAGGTTTCTGGCAGATCTGCTCTGTGCACCCCCTTTCTGCCCTTCCTGAACGCTTTCCTAACACAGTCCTCCAGGAAACCCACCTGGTCCTATCTAACCTATTACTGCCACTCCTGGCGGTATGGATTTACATGGTTACACACTCGTGTCAAAGGAGAGAGGTATCTAAGTCCCCTCAGCACAGTGCCTGACCTGCAGGCAGAAACTGCTCACATGCCCGGGTCTATGATTCCTGCCTGAGGAACAGCAGGGCCTTGTTCTGAACGGCAAGGGACAGTGTGGTCACTCGGGAGGGCTAAAGGGCAGGAAACACCATGTACCTTCCTGTCTCTGTCCGAGCGGTCCTGGCAGCTGGACAAGGCAGAGATGGCTGGCGGCAGCAAGGGCACATCTGTTCACCAGCTCTGGGCCTCTCGAGCCATAGAAGGTTCAGTCATGAAGAAACATGTGCCGGTTCATACACGTGGCTTCCCTCTCCCATTTACAAAGAGAAATGTCCTAAGAAATGATCGTTATGTGCTTCTAACTTTGCAAGTTAGAACTAGTTTTTATAGTCAGTCAAACCTGGGCGGGCGGCAAGGTGATGGAGAACGAGGTTTAAGGAGGGAATTAATTCATGTTGCCGAGCACATTTTATGCACTGTTGGTCTGAGAAATGCTGGTCAGTCGTCAAACTCTCATTGGAGGTGTTTTGGTGGATGCAGCTTTTCCAACCTGCCTGCAGCGTACCTCAAGTCCCTTACCCCAGAGTCCTTGTTTGAGTGAGCTCAGACAGCTCCTGTGGAGTTTTGCTGATGGATTAACTCTGTCTCACTGACCTGATTGTCCTTCACTTTCCTTCTCGCAGAACTGATATTTCTCGAACATTGCAGAACTAACAAAACTTGAAGAACACTGATTGTTGTCATAATGTGTGTCTTGGTTCCCCGTGACCATTTTCAGGGGGTCGCCTGTGATGCAACTCGTGGAGCCCAAAATGCCGGGTCAGCCTCTGTCCTTCTGTGTGATTCGAGAACCTCTT
>NW_027397087.1:2196392-2252750 GCF_003265705.2 Callorhinus ursinus | reverse complement strand
TGTCTGCCATGACGGTGCTATTTGTCTCCCTCTCTCAGGGATATTGTTGGGAGGGAGGGAAGGAAGGCTGAGGCTGGGACACGAAGGCCCTCCAAGACGGTGACATGGGTTGCCCGGAGAAAGTCCCTTTGGCTGGAAGGCATGGCCATCGCTTTCATCCCACCTAGACAGCCTCTTCTCAGGCAGGAGGGATCGAGCAGCCTGGCATTGGGTGTGGTGCAGAAATGGTCCTGTTCTCACACAAGCTGTATTGCTGGTGTATTTACCCCCGCGTTGTTTTTTTCATCACTGGGTTTCCAGTCCCCTGGAGGTGTTCAACGAGTACTTGGTAAATAATTGAATGACTGGCTGAATGAAAATACCCTTTTGTGGACTTTAAGTGCAGGGTCCTAGATTCAGTGGCCACTCAATAAGTGGTTGATTGGTGATGTTCTATTTCAACTCATTTTACTTACAGAGCTTAGAGCCTGGTGTTGCCTGCTTTGGCATTGCATCATCTTTAAGATGAATGAGGCGTGGTGCTCAAGGCTCTCCACGTTGCCATGCTACCAGCAGCAAGGGTACAGATGTCTATGCAATGAAAGGCAGTGACATTCTGTGGGTTCACTTGGGAAGAGTGAAAGCCTGGTTATGGGTCTTCCTTCCACGTTTCTCTGGTGTAAGTGTTGAGCTGTGCAGTGAAGAGCTCTGTTGAAAAGCTAGTAACTAGGAGACAGTAGGACTTAATAAGTCCTGTTGAAATCTGCGAGGATTCTGCATCATAATGACCATGTTCATATGATGACAAAGAAGCCCCCTTAGATAAGAGCTAATGACTGAGCAAATGAGTTAATTAAGCAGCACAGCTGGAGGAGGGATGGGAAAGTCTGACGCCTAGTGGTCATCAGGGAGGGCCTGGCACTAACCACACATGATTCCAGAGGAAAATGTCTGAACAGCAACCCTGAATCCTAGGTCCAGAAGGGACTTAAAGAGAACCATTTCCAGCTTTAAAAAAAAAATCTTTTGAAGACACCAGATCCGAAAGCCTGTCTGGACTCTGACCACTGTGATGGAAGGGACTGATTACCAGAAAAATACAGATACATGAAAGAAATTCTAGAGCTTATAACATCACAGGCAGGACAGCTCTCTATCAGGTTGCAGACACCATCCTCCAATTTGAAGAAAGACTGAGGAGAGAGGCCCTTGAGTTCAGAAATCGCACACCTTCCTTCCTCAATTTGTCTATAAAAATAATGGACTTTGGATGGACTGATTTTAATGGGTCTCTCTATATCTAAAACATCTCAATTAACAGACGGATATGTAGGCACCTCAGTGAGTAAATGAATTATCTTCAGGGAGCCATTGAATTTTTCTATGCTGTGATCCATGGAAAAGTGAAAAGTAATTCTATTCCCCGAAGACCCTTCTGGAAGGTAATTTAGCTATAGTTGACAAAGGAGTTTAAAAGTTCAAAAACCTTTTAATCCAGAGTCTAAAAATACATCCTAAGAAAATAACCAAACAAATACTGAAAGATATACAGGGAATTGTTCATTGTAAAAAATCTTAATAACAATCTGAATGTCTATCAATAAGGAACTGATTAAATAGATCAAGTACTCCATCTAACGGAATACTATGGAGGAGTTTTTTAAGGTTTAAAGTAGGTCTGTATGTTTTAACATAATGAGATGTTAAGAATATCCTGACAAAAGCAGGCTACAAGACATGGTCATTTTTTTTTTGCAGTATATGTTAAAATGTACAGTGAATTGTCTAAAAATCTCAGCACTGCATAGTGGGATCATTGGTGTGATCTTTTACTTTTCATGCTTTTTTGTATTGTCTGATTTATTTTTAGCAATGAGTCTATGTAACTTCACAATAAAATGATCAACAATAAAACATCTGAAAATATTCATTCCTATCATTCGATCACCAAGAAGAGGAAAAGATAAAAGGAAATAAAATATATGAAAGTGTTAAGCTTATGCTAAGGCACATGACCTCCTGACTGATAAGGTACTTTTACTTATTTGTGTTATTTGTTCTTCCCCCTGAAGTGCTTTAAAATTTGAAACTATTTGGGGCGCCTGGGTGGCTCAGTTGTTAAGCGTCTGCCTTCAGCTCAGGTCATGGTCCCAGGGTCCTGGGATCGAGCCCCGCATCGGGCTCCCTGCTCCGCGGGAAGCCTGCTTCTCCCTCTCCCACGCCCCCTGCTCGTGTTCCCTCTCTCGCTGTGTCTCTCTCTGTCAAATAAATAAATAAAATCTTTAAAAAATAAATAAATAAATTTTGAAAATACCTTACCAAGGTAAGCAAGGCAAACCACAAGATTTGTCTTCCTGGGATAGAAGAATAGGAGCAAGACTGTCCCCTCTTGCTTCTGCTGTTCTGTCTTCTCGGGAGCTGTGATCCTGTTCCGGGCTACAGAGCGTGACCAGAGGCCAGCTATGAGTTCTTGGAAAAGGAAATAGGAAAACACCACCCACTGAAAATAAGTGGACTCCATTCCTGCTTCTCTATCCATCTTTCAATTAGATGCTACAACTATAGATAAAGCAGTTCCTATAGTTCTGCTCTGTCCAATAGGACAAAGGACAGCTTTTATTTATACTTTTAGTGCCAGCTACTGGGTATTTACCCCAAAAATACAAATGTAGGGATCCGAAGGGGCACGTGCACCCCAATGTTTATAGCAGCAATGTCCACAATAGCCAAACTGTGGAAAGAGCCAAGATGTGCATCGACAGATGAATGGATAAAGAAGATGTGGTGTGTATATATATATATGTATATATATATAGGAATATTACACAGCCATCAAAAAGTGAAATCTTGCCATTTGCAACGACATGGATAGAACTAGAGGGTATTATGCTAAGCGAAATAAGTCAATCAGAGAAAGACAAATATCATATGATCTCACTGATATGAGGAATTTGAGAAACAAGACAGAGGATCATAGGGGAGGGAAAAATGAAACAAGATGAAACCAGAGAGGGAGACAAACCATAAGAGACTCTTAATCTCAGGAAACAAACTGAGGGTTGCTGGAGTGGTGGGGGGTGGGAGGGATGGGGTGGCTGGGTGATGGACAGTGGAGAGGGTAAGTACTATGGTGAATTGTGTAAGACTGATGAATCACAGACCTGTACCCCTGAAACAAATAATACATTACATGTTAATAAAAAAATTAAATATATATATATATATATATTTTTTTTTTTTTTCTGGTGCCAGGCAGAACTTTGGTCCCTGAGTCCCAGGAGATGACAGTTGGGTGCAAGTGGTAAGAAATAGAGAAGAGGACCCCCTCCTCACTATGAGGAGAGGAGTCTGTGTGTCAATGTGACCCCTGGAAAGATGGGGTGAGTGAGATCATGACATGGAAAGTGATGACCCTGGCGGGAAGTGGGGAGGTGGAGATATAGCCAAAGCCCAATACAGACCATCTCAAGGAGATAGAAACAAGAGGATAAAAATGACCATATAGATCACATGTGGGGAGGATCAAGGCCCACTGAGCTCTTTGCCTGGAAAGAACTGTACAGGTGAACAAAGGTGGTCTTCTGTTGTTCAACAGCTCTTCTGTGCTGGAACCTGCCCTTCCCAGGTACTTTCTTAGAAGCCCTATGTGCCACATCCTTTTCAGGGCTGTAGGGCACAGAGGAAGGACAAACACTCATGTGCAGTTCCCCTGTCTTTGCTTTTGAAGCTCTTCCTGAGCGATCTTGCTTGCTCTTAGGAGGCAGCTAATAAATAGAATCACAGGTTGCCAGGGTTTTTTTTTTTTTATCTCCTCTTGGTTTCTTTTTCTTTTATTTGTTTAAACATGAAGACAAGATCTGTTCACCAAAAAAAGATCACTAAGGAAAACCAAATTCTGTGAGCATTTGCAAACTTTGAGCCACAACCTACCTGTTTTTATAGGCAATGTTGGGAAAAATATTAATAATAATAATGATGATGATCCCCAGGCAGCTTACTGAGTGCTTTTCGTAATGATGTGTTTTAACCCTTACTAAAACCTAGGACATAGGTAAATCCGTTTTACAGATGAGGAAACCAAGGTCCAGAGAGTTTACCATAAGTTCTCCAAAATAACATTTGTCTCTTCTCACCCAACTCCACTCCTGACTACATTATAAACTCCTCGAGAGAAGGGCCTACATCCTATACATCTTTGAAACTTTGGACCCAACTGCTTCAAAATCACTACTTCAGTCTAAGTCAGCTGCTTTTGAACTTATGGCACCACCTCAGCAGCTAATAGTTGTTGGACAAAATGAGAGGCAATCTATAATGAGCTTGGCTTCTGAAACAAGGATTCTGGCTCCAGCACTTACTAGTTATCCAGATTTGTGCAGATTATTTAACCTCCCTGCTTCTCAATTTCCTCAGCTGAAAAATGAGGAATGGAACCCCTACCACGTGAAGTTGTTATGAGGAGTCAGTGAGTTAATATCCATGAAGTACCCAACACATCCATAAACATGGACCATCCTTATTATTGTCACTACTGTGTTCTTTCTCAATTCTTAGCATTTTGCATGCATCATCTCACTGAACCCTCGCAATAAATCTATTCCAATAAGGAAGCTAAGGCTCAAGCGATTAAAACAACCAGTCAAGCAGAAGGACTAACCTGTGGGAGGGCTGGAATTCCAACTCAGGTCTGACTCCTGATCCCACCCTCTGTGGCTTTCTCAAGGTTGCTTACCTGACCAAGACAATAACAAAATACATTGGATTAGGGCAGACTATTGAATTTTCTCTCTGTGTTGTAACAGGAAGATTTGTGTTTCAGCATACGTTCTTACATGAAAATACTCAAGCTTGTTCTTGAGGCTAGCATTATGTGGTATATTTTTAAAATGCTGTCTAAGTCGGAACTTTTTTAATCTGAGTGACAGCATCCACTTTGTTGGCTCAAATGAATGAAATTAAGTGGAATGTCCACGGAGAGACCTCCCCTACCTTCAAATGTGACTTGATCTAGGAGTTCAAGTGATACCACCATGAATATTTCTCTCTCCATTTATGAGCCATCTTTCCATCTCTGTTGACTTCTTTTTCTTTCAGGCTTTACTTTCTTAGGGGCAGGATGGCCATCAGGAGCTCTGAACATATATCTTGATAGTCACTTGTATTGAACAAGGGCTTTGTCTCCCAACTCTTCTGCCAAAAGTCCTGGATGGCATCTCATTGACTTGGAATCCAATGCCTCTCCTTGAATCAGACCTCATGGTCAGGGTGGCTGATTGCCCAGGCTTGAGTTAAGTGATACCCCCTCCAACTGCAAAAATAAAGCTGAGACACGTGGACTAAGTGTGGGGGTTGGGTGGCTCTGCAAAGGAAACATTAACGGATGCTGTGTAGGCAGAAAGGATCCATGTCCACTACCAGCTGTTCACTTGCAGAACATGGTGCCTTGCACTGGAGCGAGGAGACTGGATTCCACTGCCATCTAGCTGAGGAAACTTACACAAATCTCTTAACTCCTCACAGCTTCAGTTCTCCCATTTGTAATAACATCTGACATTTATATATGGTCCCATTGACTTGTCACAATAACCCAATACTGTAAAGATTTTCATTAGCCTGTACTTTCACCTTAGAGTTCAGAAAACAAAAGTACTGACAAATAAATCTCTTCTCCAAGTGATTCCCAAGGCCACACAGCTGGAAAGTGGCCGAGTCAGCGCTTGAACTGAGCCGGGCTGACTCCTGAGCCTCCACTCTTAACCACTAAGCACTACCGCCATGTATCTGTATAATCATGAGACTAGCCTAATTTTTTGCCTCAATATTCTGTATTTGGAAAAGGAGAAAGAGAAGGGGAGAATAATTAATAATAGGATGGAAAACCTTGAAAGCTCTACTTTACGATAAATGCTAATTTGGAGGAATAATGTAGACCCGGTCTCCTTGGTTTCTCGTGTTCTTATCTTGAGTGGATGGTCTCTGAATCCACTAACAGGCAAAGTGTTGCTCTGTGATTTCCAAATGAATTTTGAGTCTGTCTTTTATAATAGCCAGTTCACCGAGGTCTTTATGCACTGTCAGTTTTGTTGCAGAAATATAATGATTTCCTAATGCAATTGCATAAAACACACTTACTTAATGAAAACGTAATAGTCGAATATGACTGTGAAGAAGATATTCTTCTGCCTAACAGTCACTTCTTTTTCATTGTTTCTTTGTAATGAATTATTGAGCAAACATCAAGCTGACTTAAATATTCTCCTGCTTTAAGCTGCTTATATTCAAAATCTACATCTGGAACTGTGCTTTGTCACCAGGTTACTTAAGGTAAAAGCAGTCTATAAATTAGTAACTTATATCAAAGTGAAAAGTAGCTCCTTAATGTTGAATAATGAATAAGGCAAAGCCTTTTCAGGTTGATAGTTCATGGTTAGATAAATAAAAATAGTCCTGTAATGTGGAAAGTTAACTTATGTTAGATGGTTCAATAATATCAAAGATTAAGCTATAGCCTTTAGTATAAAAATGTCAACATTAAGTGTATACTATATTCATTTTTTTAACTTGTCCAACAAAAGAATACTTAAACTTCTTGATGTCTTGAAGACATTTTCAAGTTTGAGATTGCTCTGGTGGAGGGGTGCATGCTCCAAATCATCCTCTTCTTGTTTGAGATTATTATTTTTTTGTTCACCAACATAACATATTATTTTTTTCTCACCAACATAACATATTAAGATTTTTGAAGAGGTTACAACTGGTAACATGATTCTAATGAAGTATATGATACTCACGTGACTTGGTCAGTACCAAGAATTTAGCAATCATGCTAATAATGTTTTTCTACTGAGTTCCCTTCCTAAAAACCCAAGTGGTAGCTGTAATAACAGCTACAAATACAATAACTGCTATTTATGTAGCATTTTCGTTGGACCAGGCTTTGTGCTAAGTATTTTACTTACATTTAGTCATGTAATTCTAACAAGTCCATAAAGTGGATATTATTATACCTTTTTTTTTTTTAACAGTTAGGGTCAGAAAAGTTAACTAAAATTCCTCAGATCACACAGCTACTGAATGGTAGATTTCCTCTGAGGCTAACATTTAGGATTTAGACATTGTTAAAGTCCTATTCTGAGGCTAACATCTTCCTCTCAAGTTCAGATAAATTTGAATTCTAAACACTGACACATGTACAAAGTATCCCCTTGCCACCCTGTTAAGAGCTAAAGTGTTCCTGAACAGAGAAGAATTTCTCTTTCATTGCTTCCCAAGAACTGGATCTAAAAACTACTCTGTGGAAATAATCTTGAGGGTGATAAAGGTGACCATGAATGGGGGCCCACACAGATCCTATGTCATATTGACACTGAGCTCGGATCACTGGCAAGTTTTTCTCTTTAAGCCATTGGCACTGACTTTTTTAGCACAAAACACCACATGTATTATGCTGTCATCAGAGCCATCCTCGGTGATAATTGCAACATGCCAACAATGAAAACACCCAGCCCTGGATCCCATGGCCTACTTCTGAAAGGAACTGCATGGCCTTACAATTATCACTCAGACTGGCAGGGAGAAGGGGAGGGTGGCAGAGCAGCAGGAGAAGAAATCTTTTCAATCTGGATGAACAGATCAGCTGCCTGGGACACCATGCTGTTCTGGCCAAGCCAGGGTCCCTGTGACATCATGCCCTACTCTCATACTGTCAGCAGAATCCCCTGAGGACAGCAGCTGCTGCTGCCTACAAACGACTCTCTGCTCGCTCCACTTGGGAACGCGCGCACGCCGCTTCTTCATTCCTTCTTTTCTGTGAGGCTGCTCGTGTCCTTTCTACTCACCCAAGGTGCTGAGTTCCGGGAGGATAAGGATGCTGGGAGATCATGTGTTCGTGATAGCTAGGGGACACCACAAGTGTATTATTATTACTGCTATTGTTCTTTCCTATCTATGCCGGGATGTGAAAGAGTTTGGGAAGTGCAGATAATATGATTGGAAGACACTCAAATAGTATTTCATTTATCATTAATAAAACAAAGTTAAAGTACAAAGAACTCAAGGATAGCTAAATTCTTATTTCCTGGAAAATAGGGAAAGTATGTCAGATATCTAAATTCTGCCCCCTAATTATTCATTTTGTGATCTATGATAAGACTGTAATTATGTCCAAATAACCAGAAAATTCAAATGTCCTGGTTTTTAGGTGTCCAGGGTTTCGTGGTTCAAAGTGAAGCTCCTTAACACTAGAGTCCTGTGGGATTCTGAAGGGCCTCTGCATCATTGAAGGCTAAAATGTTCCTTGTCATTATTGGGTATTTGATTGCAATCTAATTCATCATGAAATTGCAATCCATTTATGATGTGGCATTAGAATGTTTTACAGTTTTATCACCGTAAACTTAGCTCTCCAGAAGTACTTTGAGATTAAGCTAATTTACTAAATCCTCAGTAAGCGAACAGGGAATGTGCCTTGGTTATGGAGTTGTAACCATAGCACCCAGATTTTTTAACTTTGTTACTTTGTCAACCAGGTTGATGGAGAGACTTGTCTTGGTGTTCTACTCATGGTCATTATCTTTCTTAAAATTAAGTGTGACACATTTCAAGACGCTATATTTTTAAGAACGATACATAAGAAGAAAGATTTAAAGAAATCAAGTCTTATACTTTTTGATAATCCTTAACTTCTACCCATTTGAGCTCCAGTCAATCTGTGTCTCTAGACCACAGTGGATTGTTTGTGTCCTTCACTCTAAAAGAGATTGTTCCTGGGACTTTGTCAATAGAATCCCAGGACTCCAGACCAAGTTGGCATCAAAAGTCTCTGAGTTCACTTTCCCAGACAACAAAGCAACCCACCACCATATGTGTTTGACTCCTGGTCCTAAACCAACACTCTTGCCATTCCCTTGGTGGCCACCTTCCCTTTTTTTTTTTTTTTTTTTAACCTAACTGCAAGTGTCATGACAGACTGACTTGTTAGTATGCTCTAGATATGCAATATTCTCTGATATTATCTTTTTTTGATCCAGATTTCTTCTGCTCAGTTTTCAAATCCAGTTTGTTCTACTCCTTCTTTTTGCTTTCCAGAATCTAGTTGTTAAGTTGTATTTACTGGTAAAATCTGTATGTGATCATGTCCTAGCAACCAACACCTTGCCTGCGACAAAATGCTAGGCTAACAAAATCTTAAGCTACCTTGGAAGCTGTTTTCTAAAGGTGCTAGTGTTTTTAAAAATTGCTAAATAAGGATTTTAAAGCACCTCACACATGTGGATGCTCAACAAATATTAATTTACATGTATCCAATTTATTTGACATTTCCTTTCCTGTCAATCAATAAAAAATTATTAAACTGCAGCAGCCTGCACGGAAGTCTGGGGGGAAAAGACAAAGTATTAAGTATTGTCTCTGCCCTGTTGAGTTGGCAATGAGTTGAGATTAAAGACCAACACTTGGCCAAGAGTAAAGAATACAAAAGAGTTTATGTTCAGCTACTTAAATTGTGGCAGAATGTACATATGGCAGAATGAGGAAGCATGGCTGATTTCTTGAGACGTGGGGCCGTCAAGTGTGGCCTTCTGAAGGCAGATAGCCGGGCCTGGGAGAATCTCAAACATAAGAAGTGCAGGCATTGGGACAGGAGCGCACACACAAAACACCCCAGAGATTAACCCTCTCAATACATCTGAGCTAAATTAATTTAATTCAACTAAAAAGAAAAAGACATGATTACTTTATTAGGAAGACCTTTGAAAGTCTGACTAGTGCAGCTTCTCATCTCCCAGTATGTCATCTCTTCACCCCTCCAAGCAAATACAAATTGGGGCTATTTTTAAAGACCTGCAGGCAGATTTCACAACCTTCTTAGGTGACTCGGCCTATTACCAGCCCTTGCTAGGAAGCAAGCTTACCTGTGGAGATAATGGTAATAGTCCTACCCTCCTCTAAGCCCTGCTTCTTCCTTGTTCCGTCCTCTGTGATTTTATAGAGTGCTGGTTACTCTTCTTTGGGTTAGAGGCCTTTTGAGTAATTAAGTCTTTGGTTTTCTCTTCTTTGTTCCCAAACTATTTCTATATTCAAACATTCCTGTTTCCCTTCCTGCAGGGTTTTTCTTTGTTCATTCTGGCCTTCTGGCAGTGAGGGGCCTGTGTCCCTTCCATTCCCTGCAGGCTTGAGGAGGAGTGGTGACCCACCTGGGTGAGGACAGCCCTCCCCCAGAGCCCCTCAGCCCACACTGTGCCAGCCCCCGTGGGCACCCAGGAAATGCAGCAGGGGAAGAGGCTAGTCTGGTTCTAGTGATGTCTATGAGGTGAATAGATTATAGCTGCATCTCATTAGCAGCCTCTGGAACATCCAGCAAACCACCTCATCGTGATCTGAGAGACGAGGGTTACAGAGAAATAAGAACTGTGAAAGGAGAGAGAACTGCTTTGCATTCGTGTTTCTGAGCTACACATCTAGCCTCAGGGATGTTCATTTTCACTACATTGTGTGTATAATGGGAGAGACGTTTCACCTTCACTAGCGATGACCACTGGTTTCTCACCCTAAAGACATGATGTTCTTCCTAGCGTTTCCCAGCTCAAGATCATGACAATGGCTTTATTTTTATTTTATTTTATTTTATTTTCCATAGCACCAACTTGGAATTCCTCTGCCTGATTTTCAAGGCATCCAGTAACCTGGCCCAGTCTACCCAACCAACCACATTTTTGCATGATTTTCTGGAGTGTTCCCTTTGCTCTATTAGAGAGATCTATTCATCTACTCCAGCATAAGCCACTCCTGTTCCTACCACTATCCTTCACTTAACATGATATGGAAAGCTATCCCTCCCTGTCTCCTCTCTACAAAAGCCAATGAATTCTCCTAGGCCCCCTTCAATTTTCTCTTAGAATTAGAGATTCTCAAAATTGGAAGGGAGCTTTAAGGTTACCCAATCCAGCACCTAGCTTATAACAGAATCCTATGGCTTGAAGAGAGGGGCATCTAGAACAATCCCAAGATATGACAATATGGAGGGGAAAATCAAACTTATTTTTATAAAGTGATGGCCAAAAGCCTGAGATAGAGTCTTCACAGTGACCACTGGATGGGCCAGAGTAAATGTCTAACCTTCCTGAAAGTAGTACATAGCCGAGATGGGGCAAGGGAATATGTCTTGAAGGCAGATGAAGGAGGCATGTAGTTGGGAGGCTGGGGCAACTCCATGGGTTTAGGGAACTGAGCTATGGTATTGCTCTTCTGTTGAGGTTCAATGTTTAGAAAATGGTGTCTTAAGGAAGAAGGGGCCCCAAGGAAGACCACTGTTGGAAGCATTTGCCTGCCTACTTTATAGAAAGTGTTCCTCCTGGGGCATGCTCTAGGCAGCTCCAGGAGTGCTGGACAAGGCATATATGCCTAAGTTCATGTTTGGTTGTGCACATTCTGAAGTCTGTGACACCTATTGATCCATCTTTGCCCTTGAGAAAAGATTTTGCTTTGCATGCACTCCCTGAGAAGCCAGAAGATCAACGCGCATCTATGTTCGCTCCTTGAGAGAGGTCACTCTGCTTGGTGAGAGCCGATAAGTAAAAATAGACGCCCCAGTGGAGCCTCTTGGACAAATGACTTATTCATGGGTTCTAAATTATTGAGGTCATTGAAGAGAGTGCTATTTTTAATCTTTAGGAGAGGAGAAAATGGGGTGAACTGGGCTTTAGGGAAGGCTATATCTTCATAGGACAAAAGGTGGGTGGTGTAAACAGTGACTGAAAAGAAGAGGGTGGACGCATGCACCTCGTGATGGGCACGTGCTCAGTGGTCGACCCTCGGAAGCCTTGTGTCTGTAGACAAGTCTGCTTCATTTGCAGCCACTAAGCATGAGGAAGGGCCCTTTGCAGAGCTGGGTTGGCATTGCAGGCAGGTGCTTTAGCAAGAGTGATTTTACAGGAAGAGCTCTCTGCCACATAATACTCTCCCCACCTTTTATCACTTTTCCAGAGTTTGAAGGCTTTGTTTTTCCCTTGAAATGTAAATGCTCCCTGGGAAACTTCACACATTGAAGGTATATCAGTTGCCACCTCAATTTTTGGTGAATGCTTCTGCAAGAAAATGAATCAATAGTTGATTGAGAGAAAAATGGGATGCAAAACAGTCCTTGCAGAGAGGGTAGGGAAGGAGGGTTGCAGTAGATGAAGGGCCTGGGATGTAGAATCATAGACATGAGGACTTCGAAAGAAAGAATGGAAAAACTGACAAAGGCAATCATGTATTTGAAGACCAAGTACTTTCCCTGCACTGTCCCTGAGCTCCTTAAGTCATCCTGGAAGATTTTCTCTTCTACCCATTTTTCATCTCCTTAGAACAGCTTCTTATCCAGATTTGATCAATAAGTATTTGTAGATAGCCAACAATATGTTCAGCCTTCTGTGTGGATTGCTGGTTTTTTCACTTAATATTCCTTTTTTTATTAATTTTTTTTTCGAGAGAGAGAGTGCACAGGCAAGTGAGCAAGGGGGAGGAGCAGAGAGAGAGGGAGAGAAAGAGAATCTTAAGGAGGCTGCATGCCCAGTGAGGAGCCCATCACAGGGCTCAATCCCCCAACCCTGAGATCATGATCTGAGCTGAAATCAAGAGGCGGGTGCTTAACCAACCAAGCTACCCAGGTGCCCCTTAATATTCCTTTAACCTTTATTTCTTGGTGCCCTTTACCCATTTAACATTCTTTTTGACTTCTCAGTGTCTTCCATTTCTAACACTGGGAATTCCTCAAATTTGTGAAGTTGTGCTTACCTCCAACTTGATAAGCTTCCTTGCAATTATGACATGAGCTCTAATCTACCCCACCCCGGACATGAGCCTTCACCTGCCCCAAACATGGAAGTGGAAGCTGGTGGCCCAGGCAGACAGGGGTGCTACAGAATTCCTTCTGGGGAGAAGCAATGTGGCATTAGCAAACTGCAGTATCTGTGCTGTCTTCATGGAACCAGCTCCGTGGACTGCCCATCCATTCCTCCTAAAAATTCAATGGGCTAACCAGTATCTTCTGCTTAAATTCACAAAGGTTGATACCTGTGGTGTCAAACTTAGAGTTTTGATTTTTAAAATTTATAAGTTTTTTAATGTACCAGCACTTTACACACATTAACTCATTTCATTCTAATCACTAAGTCTCTGAAGTAGGAACGATTATTATCCCCTTTTATAAACAGGGAAACCAAGTTACCAAGAAGATACATAATTGGCTTTAGATGACTCTGTTGGTCAGGGGCAGACCTGGGATTCCAAACCAGGTTCTTAATCCTTCTGTTCCCCTGCCTCCCAGACAGGTCTTGCCCCATGTCTTACCCTGCAACTCTCGCCACTACCCGTATCTGCCCTTGTGCTTGGATATTCTTCCTCGGGTAATGAACCATAATGGCCAGTGTCTAGACTGACCTGGTTACTTTGCCAAACTAAGTCATTGAAACCAAGGATAGGTATTTTCCTTCTGAGACCTACAAATACTTCATGACAATTATGAGAAACAATTGTTCGTGAAAAAATATAGTGAGTGCCTCAACTACGTAGCTGTGTGAATGCCTAATACTTTTTAGATATTAAGGAGGAAATATTGCTGTCAGGGAGCAGCAAGGCCAAAACAAATATTGATATTAATTCAAGCCAATTTATGAGACCATTCCTGGTGGGCAATAGGCTATGTTTGAAATTTTGGATAAAGTAGGCTATTTCTGTGTTGGATATTGAGAAGAAATCTGTGATAAATAGCATTGCTGGTTCTGATGGGTTTTATGGTTTTTGTTTCTCACTGTCTTTGTCTTTCTCATTTCAAGCCTGCTGTCTTCATATTAATTGGTTCATGATCCTGAGCAAAGCAGTAACCGGCATCTAAAAATACATGCCTCTCACTCTTTCCCTGCAGCCGCCGAGTCGCGCGGAGGCGGAGGGTCGCGCGCAGTCAAGATTCGGCTACACTTGTAATCCACCGCCATGGCCGAGGAAGGCATTGTTGCTGGAGGTGTAATGGACGTTAATACTGCTTTACAAGAGGTGCCGAAGACCGCCCTCATCCACGATGGCCTACCACGTGGAATTGGCGAAGCTGCCAAAGCCTTAGACAAGCGCCAAGCCCATCTTTGTGTGCTTGCATCCAACTGTGATGAGCCTATGTATGTCAAGTTGGTGGAGGCCCTTTGTGCTGAACACCAAATCAACCTAATCAAGGTTCATGACAACAAGAAACTAGGGGAATGGGTAGGCCTCTGTAAAAGTGACAGAGAGGGAAAACCCCGTAAAGTGGTTGGTTGCAGTTGTGTGGTGGTCAAGGACTATGGCAAAGAGTCTCAGGCGAAGGATGTCATCGAGGAATACTTCAAATGCAAAAAATGAACAAATAAACTTGGTTCGTGTTTCATAAATAAATAAATAATAAAAATACATGCCTCTCAGTGGGCAGGGAACCGAGCAAGAACTGTAGTTCCAAAGACCCATCAGTGCCATTTATTCCTGCTGAATCTGTCACAGCCTCCTCCTTCTGCTGGCTATTGCTAAGTGTCCAGGATCCCCTCTGAAGAGTATTTTAAAAAACAATGCAATTGCATCCCACTTATGTCACATATATACTTGAGAAATTTGCCGGAGGATTCTAGTATGTGAAAGGATTTTTTTTTTTTTTTTAAATACATGAGAGGCAATAGTTGAGGATTGGTGAGAGAACAGTGGACATACACATTGGCAGTGGGGATCTGGGTAAAAAGTAGGAAGGAATGCTCAGGTGGTGAGAGTAGAAAGGCATAAATACTATAGCAAGGAGAAGTATGGAGTCTCCTTCTTGGCTTAAAGAAAAAAGAAAGTGCAGGCAATTGGAGGTTAGAACTGAGAGAGTAGCCCTGCCTCAAAGCAGGAGTGTATACATGCCATCAGGCCACCAGTGGGCTCTGACAGGCTGAGAATATAGAGGAAGCATCAAGAGGACCAGGAGGGAAGAGAAAAAGAGAAGAGAATGAAATTAGGCATATCTGTGATACCATACTCTTCAAAATTCCAAGACCTTTACAGAGTGTGTGTTTGGACTAACAAAAATGCCAATAAAGGGTAGCCAATGTGTAAGTAAACAAAAATTATAGGTTCAGGTATTCTGCAAAATGAAGAAGTATATTCTTTGACCCTAAGGATGCTTGCAGCCCACAGAATAGGACTCTGGGTGGCATAATTAGGAGTCTCTCCATTTATCTTCCCCAGTCACATGAAACATTATTCCCTGTTTTCTCAAATCTCACTCATTCTTTAGGACCTGACCCAAACCCTGTCTCTTCCACAAAGGGGTCAATGGTAACTCTAATCTTGCTGACCAGACTTCCCTCTAAAATCCTATTACATTCAGAGTCTGTGCCACACAGTGTAAAAAAAAAAAACCAGGTACTTCCAATCTGTATTGGATTGTTTCCTTGTTTGCTGTGAGTTAGTCTCTTCTATTCAGGAGCTGAGCTTCTGAAGAGGCTAATTTATCACATACTTTTATATTGAATGCTTTTATGTCTTCCAAACTCCTGGCAGAGAAGGAAGCAACTTAACTTTCTGCTGCAAATAAACAAAAACTCCAGCTCAAGCTAACTTAAACAAGAAGGACATTTCTTATCTCATGTAGTGAGAGGATCAGCAACAGGGTGAGCTCTAGGCTTTGGCATGTTGAGGTCCCAGCTCCATCTCTCTCTGTGATGCTCTACCTTCTTTTATGAGTTGATTTCACCTTCAAGCCAGTAGGAAAATGGCTGTACCCATTCCTGAGCCCCTTCAGTCATGACAATATCTGGAGAGAGAAAATGCCTACAAGAATGTGGAGACTTCTTCTATAACCTCTCCAGTAGACTCTACCTCACACCTATTAGCCAGAATTGAGTTACATGATATTTCTTCAACTATGTGAGGAGGTGGGATTACCATGATGGGCTGCAAATTGCCCCAGAACTGAGGACAAGGTCATCTTCCTCCAAGTCATGTGTGGTAAAGGAGGTGAGATATTGGAAGAGAAAGGAAAAAGGGAGGATGAGCATTGGATAGACAACAAGTGGTAGACCGGGGCTGCCTCATACAGGCCTGTAGGAGTCAACTGTTAGATTTAGTAAATTTGAACATTAGTGGTTCAACACAGTCACTATGAAAAATTAAGTTATATAAGCTTCCAATGTAAGAATATTAAAGCAGAGGTAACAAATATTCAAAAGTCATCACTTCCTAATTATTTTTACTACATCACACTACTATCTATGCTTTTGCTGTTATTTGCAGTTGCATCTGCATGGTGGAAATACCGTGTAACAGAAAGCTACTGTGCATTCTCAACCCTGCATTCAGTGACATCACACTGACCATTTGAAAAAAGCCATGGTGTGAGTATTTACACCATGGAGATAGTCAAATGATACAAACCAGGGCTTGATTATTGCTTTGCTGATTGTCTAGATTTAATGTGGTGATGGAGAAAATGTTACCAATGCAAATTAAACTTAAAAGTGTGTTATGTCTGTAGCTATTATATTATGAATAGCACAAAATGTGGAAGAAGTATTCCTCCAGGTTTCAAAAGCCGTTATTTGAATCAGTGAAGTCATTTGCATCACTGAAAAATATCTTCCTTGTTTCACTTTCATATTACTCATTAACATAAATGAGCATATCAACCAACATTCAGATCAGAGTTACACTCATTTGTTACCTACACAGAATAATTATGGAGACAAGAGTTCAGAAAAAAATCAACAAAAGCATTCTGTGAAAATCAATTGGCTTTATGAAATTTACAATAAAAAGTATTGTATATTTTATTATTATTTATAAGCTATATGTTGCACACACTTTATATTAGTAAAATCTATAACATAAAGAACTAATACATATAGTACATATACTATATACAGCATGTATCATTTTATATGTAAATATATATTTCGCCCCCCTGGAGAGCCTGTGATTTAGCATTTATCAGCACAACACTGGGACCACCAGTGTATTTACTAGACCACAACATCCTCAATGACCAACCAACTATAGTTAATTTTGTTTGGGTGTCACTTAGAAAATATATTGATCTGATTTTAGATTTCCTTACTAGGTCGAAAGGTAGATTCAGAATTGTTCACTAAGTTTATTTTCATGGGGATAGGGGTTTGAGTGGACACTTTCCTTTGGTTTCGTTTGCTGGAGATTTCAGCAAATCAGTGAGGTTTATTTCCCTACTGAGTCCATCGTTTGAATCCATTCAAGTTCCTGGTAATATTAAGCCACACTGATGAAGAGATTTACCATAATCACATTATTCCCTCTGATCGTGATGAATCCCCCTGGACTTGGCACAGCCAGACATTCTGACCCCTGCTGAGGGGAAGGTGCTCAGCTCTGAGCTTATACCAAAGGAAATGAAGAACTGCATTCATAGAATGTTTCTGCCTCCTTTTTGACTTGCTTTTTCCTGAAAAACAGATCACCAGTCATCAGGGGTTTTATACCTCTATCATGTCACCCAGTGGTGGGACAAAAGAAAAGTTTTTGGCCCCTGGAAATGCATGTTAAAATTTGACTCTCTTCCCGGGCCAGATGTGATTTGGAGACGTGCCTTCCTTCTGGAAGTTGCTCTTTGGGCTTTATTCCCAAATGATGGTTTCTCTTCTCACTAAATGTGATATATGTTGAAATGGAAAATGAAGGAAACCCAGTCATTATGGTTTCCTCCATAATCTTGTATCTCTTTATTGCTTATTTCAATCGTGCTTCTCTTTTAGGTTCTCAGTATGGTTAAACAAATTTGACCCTCATCTAAGGTTGTTTATTATTATTATTACTATTAACATAAGGGCAATGGTAGTTATTTATCGATCCTCAGCTATATGTCAGGCAGTGGCCAAATACTTATCTACATCTTCTCTAATCCCCATAACAACTATCCAGATAGAGATAAGTATTTTTCTTTTTACAAATAGGGACACTGAAACCCAAGGAGATTTATTTTTTTTATTTTTTTTAAAGATTTTATTTATTTATTTGAGACAGAGAGAATGAGAGAGAGAGAGCACATGAGAGGGGGGAGGGTCAGAGGGAGAAGCAGACTCCCCGCTGAGCAGGGAGCCTGATGTGGGACTTGATCCGGGGACTCCAGGATCATGACCTGAGCCGAAGGCAGTTGCTTAACCAACTGAGCCACCCAGGTGCCCAACCCAAGGAGATTTAATAACCAAGGTTGGAACAAGAGTCTGTCTGACACCAAAGCTCCCATGTTTTTCAGTATACCAGGACTTCTTTCCCCCCTCAATAACTCATTAGGACTTAATCCTATTGGAGAAACATATTGAATGATGACAAATTTCAAAAGTTGCATGTGGGTAGTATTAGGCAATAATCCACATTGGACATTCTGACCTCAAGCCTGACCATCTGCTAACGGATCCATTAATGGTATTGATTTAAGAATGCACTTGTGGTCTCATTACAAGTCTACAAAGTTCAAGTGGAGTCATGGCAATAAGACCTCAGAGACACATCCTGAAAACCTAGTGACAATCCGGGCACGCGGAGGCATAAAGTCCTCTGTTTTGTGGGTTTTATAAACCTCTTGGTATTTGGATCTCAGAAAGTAGGCTGACGTCAATCTCTTCAAATAGACCACGCAGAACTTTTTCAGGTTTCATTGTGTAGGTGGCATGCCATAGAGGTCCAGCAGTTCCAGAAATGAAATGTGCCCTGTCTAAAGGGACTGTTGTTTTCCTGGTGCAATCCTAGCCAGGAAAGGGCTGCATTCGGTGTAAAGCCAACCAGGCAGGAAACAAAAAGCCTTTTAGTAAAGTGATCCTTCACTGTTACAGAACATCTTTATTCTAAACCTCACATGGCGCCATCAGAAGAAATAAAAGGGGGCCAAAGCATAAGCATAGAACCACAGCCATTCCTGGCATCCACAACCCAAGCGGACTCATACCTAGAGAGAGAAAGGCTATCACTGGCATCCTTTTAATACCCTGGATTGCTTCTACATATCAAAATCAAAAACAGATGGAGATGCTTTATATCACAACAGTGGAGATGCTTCATGTCATTCTAGGTCAGGATAGGTTTGTCCAAGTTTGTAAGCTCAACCCAGTCCTGAGATACACAACTCAGTTCAGCCTCACCCAAGAAAATTGTCCCTTTATCAGATCATTGGCATGATGCTCCCTTTATCAGATCATTGACATGAGCAATGAGAACAGCCTTGGAATAAAGGAAGTATCCCTAAAAGACAACATAGTCTATGGCAATGCATTCAAAATGTTTTCCTCCTGTACTTACTTAAAGAATTATGAAAAACTATATACCCCTGACATATTTTAAATTTACAAGTTTTGCCATACATTTTTAGAGTCACAAAGGATGTAGTTTCTGACATACAGTATGTTGTATATGTGCATTCAAGATCTTTTCAACAAAACCTTCAAGTTACAGATTTAGGGAACAGCCTGGGTGGCTCAGTCAGTTAAGCATCCTACTCGTGACTTCGGTTCAGGTCATGATCTCAGGGTCGTGAGATGGAGCCGCACCTCGGGCTCCGTACTCAGTGGGGAGTCTGCTTCGCTTCTCTTCTCCCTCTAGCCCCTCCACCCTCTCTCTCTATAAAAAAAGAAAAAAGAACTTCAGCTAAGTTATTTAATATGCACGCCCCCTTGACAACCTTCTCCTAAGCGTGAGAGAGAGAATGAGAGAGAATAGAGTGTGTCACCTGGATGACATAAAGCCACTGGGCTCTTCAATATTTCTCATTCAACCCTGTTGGCTTTCTTTCAGGGGACTGTCCCTCTGGAGTGATGTGTTCCTGGTTTGACCATTTGTTTTTACTCCCAGAGCAATGGACTTGGTAAGATTAAAGATGGTTAGTGTGTCTTTCTGTTCAAACGGGAGAGCGTCTCATGAAGTTGGAGGTAGCAAAGGAGAAGCTGTGGCAGCAGAGAAGTTCTAAGACAAAGTATTTAAGGAAGGATTATAGGGAAGTCAAGAGCCTGAAAGATCATCCTCTCAAAGCTTTCAATACATGTATGGCTTGGAGAGTCTTCCTTGGGGATACTACTATCCCCAGTAGTAAGCAAACCAATTTTTGAGAAAAGCCACTGTTTAAGCCATGTGCACGGAAATAGATAGGGTTTTGTGTCAGGACTCTGTGTTTCTGGGTTTCTGGGTCCTTTTTCCTTCTTCCCTCCTTCCTCCCTCTCTTCCTTCATGATCTGATAGGAGCAGGGAGCACCTGTTTCTCCTCTGCTATCTGGTTCTCCTTCAGCCATTAAAAGGCCCCCATACTCAAAGGGTAGAAGTCACTCCCTATTTGCCATACCTTCGGGCTGACAAAAAGGTTTCCTCCTTATGCTGAGACATGACACAGAGAATTTCCCATTAAGCTCATGAAGCTGAAGTGTCAGAGTCCCTTGCTTTCACAGTCTTTTCCAAGCTGTTGGGAGGGTACTTAACGTGTGTTTACAATGTCATATATACTTTTAAATTTCTCAAATAAAGGACTTTGGTGTTCTCTTACTTAAAGAGCACACTGTCCCTCAAAATGTATAAGCTTCCCACCCCATTAAGGTTTCCAGACTTAGGTGATAAAATTTCAGGATACCCAGGTACATTTAAAGTTCAGATAAACAATTAACATGTTTTATTATTCTAAATATTGAATGAGACATATACTGAAAAAAAAATTC
The DNA here is from genome assembly GCF_003265705.2 of Callorhinus ursinus. Taxonomy (NCBI): domain Eukaryota; kingdom Metazoa; phylum Chordata; class Mammalia; order Carnivora; family Otariidae; genus Callorhinus; species Callorhinus ursinus. The sequence goes on along the minus strand of NW_027397087.1, from coordinate 2,232,072 downwards.
TTGTTAATCTAAAACGTTGGCTAGCAGCAAATTTTGTTTATCCACTGCCCTACATGCCTCCAAACTTTGATCCTCCCTTGTTTGGACATTCAATGACAAGATAAGTTTTGCTGTTCTCAAATCAGTTAAATATATCTTTAGCTTTGTATTTCTAAACTCTTCTCAGACTATAATTTGAGACTTTGAAAGTCAGTCCTGACTGATCTTATGCAGCCTTATTTTTTGGCACATTTTTGCTATGGAAACACAGGTCAAAATAATTTCCCAACTCTGTGGGAAAATAAGAAACTCTGTTTCTTCTCTAGTGACAGACAAGAAAATTCTGAAATGTCACTGTTGGGCTTTATGTTGGGATCTAGCATGGAACATTTGTGTTCGTAAAGGAAACTCCTTAAGTGGCTACAGAGAAGCAACAGGCTGAGCAAGGGAGGGGAGAACTTGGCTCAAGAAGATTTTGCTGCAATAGGAAGTATTAGAGCAGTGTTTCTCAAATGTTTTGGACCCTGACCTACAGTGAGAAATACATTTTTCATAGTGACCCACAAACACACCTCCGTATATATGTGATTGAAACAAAAGTTTCATGGAACATTCACCATCACTACATGTACAAGTGTTATGTATAAGGCACACTGATATTTTCTACTCGGATTTCCCCCTCTCTCTCTCTATCAGAGCTGATTGCACTCAAATGATTTCACAACCAACTGATGGACCATGATTTGTGGTTTAGAAACCACTGCACAGAACTGCTTGGGGTGGTCTCCACCAGAAAAGGAATTTGCATCACAGTGTAAATCAATGAGCTGCTTCCTTCACTGAGAAGATCTTGCCTGGGGGCGGGGGGTGGGTGGGCCAGGGGACAATGTCAGCTGAAGGGCTCACTTAGCAACAACAGTTGGCTTATGTTTGGTGTTGAGTTCCTTATCCTGTCACAAGAGGGAATATACAGTACCCAAGTGAGCACCAGTCCCTCAGATGACACTGTGGGAAGCAGTTGAAAGCTAGGGTCTGACACAGAAAAGATAAGAGAAGCCCATGGAACAGGGGTCCAGAGGAGCAGAGAGGGGCTACAGAGTATGAGGAGGATGGAAGAGCGAATGGTAAGTGCCTCTTGGAAAGCCCACGAATACACATCACTGAGACCAAGGGGCCTGACTTGGAGAAGGTATACATACTTTTCCAGGGATCCCATCTAACTGGAGGAGAAAGTCTCTTTCAGACAATTTCAGAAATTTAATCCCTCCATGCGGAGTAATGGTCGGAGAAAATGGGAAGATTTTACTGCAAAGAACTCGACTGCTTATCACCTTCTCCTGAAAAAAGTAAACTCCATCTCTCACTCTCTAGCGCCTCTGTCAGACCCTTTCCTTTCTCTCAGAGTCACCAATTCTTTCATCGGGTCCCCTCCATCTCAGCTAATGACCTTGTCTTACACTTTTTAGAGAAAATAAAAGCTCTCAGAAGGGAATTCCTTCACTTTTTCTCTACTAAACCTACCAGCCTACCAGCACTGCCCTCAGTCTCCCATCCCAAAGAATGTGCTGTGTGTCAACATGAGGAATTAAGAGAACCTCCATTACCCCATGACAAGCCGGGCATACAAACCCTAGATTATATTGCTGGGTTCTACTGAAATAGGAAAACAGGGAAGAGACAGGTAAGTAACACTTAACAAAACAGATCCATCTGGCTGCCAAACAGCTTTATTCTAATTGCACTCTAAATCTCTGACTTTGAGAAGAAAATAACATGGATTATCAGGCTCTCATCTCTCTTTGGGTATAATAAATAGTTTAGCCACTCCTTTGGAAAATAGTCTCTAAGTCATACTGGTTGGCAGAAAGCTATCAACTGCCCATCCTTCCACGTGTGATCAGTTCCTGTCCCACTTGATCTTTCCGGCATTCACACTGTCAAATACCTTCTCTCTTCTGCATCTTCCATCCTTCCCTCTCTACCAGATTCTTTCCCAAACATCCAGATATGTCACAGTATATCCTGTCTTTAAAAACGTGCCTCTGGGGCGCCTGGGTGGCTCAGATGGTTAAGCGTCTGCCTTCGGCTCGGGTCGTGATCCCAGGGTCCTGGGATCGAGTCCCGCATCGGGCTCCTTGCTCAGCGGGGAGTCTGCGTCTCCCTTTCCCTCTGCCTCTTCCCGGGCTTGTTCTCTCTCTGTCTCTCCCGCAAATGAATAAATAAAAATCTTAAAAAAAAATAAAAAATAAAAAATAAAAACGTGCCTCTGTTTATTCCATGTCCTCCTCCAGGGACCGCACTCTCTATCAGGTCCCCTTCAAAGAGAAGTTTCTCTAAGGAGTTGCCATCTGCATTTATTCTCTTTTGCTAGTCTGCCTTCAGCACCTACCACTCCACCAAAAATACTCTTGTTATAAAAGTCACCAGTGAGTTCTGTATTGCTAATGCTAACAGAGACTTTTCATTTCTCACCTTCCTCAACATTTTAGCAGCCTTAGAAACAGTTCTCTCTCCCTTTTCCTTAAAAAACTGTGATCTTGGCATTCCTGATAACACACCTACTCTCTTCGCTTTTCCTCCTATTTTTCAGCCATCCCTCCTCTAGTCTTTACTGGCTTATCCATCTTGAATTGATATTTGCCTGTTGGGATATCTCCCTCCCTTCAAGAAAAAGATACTCCCTTAATATTCCTCACTCGGGTAAATGGCAACTCCATTCATTTGATTGCTCCCAGATCAAGTCCTGTTGACTCCACCTCCAATACATATGGCAAGTCTGTTCACTTTACTCGGTCTCCATTGCTACTACCCTAGGCCAAGCCGCCATTACACTTCACCTCTACTCTTGCCCTAGTTTCCTTATTGGTTTCCCCATTTCTAATTTCATCCCTGCCTCCCCCCCACCTAGCAACCTATTTCTCATATAGTAATCATACTAATATCTCTAAAACATAAATCAAATTATGTCACTTCCTTGTTTGAAAATAAGAAATCGTTTCCCTTTGAGCTTAAAATAAAAGTGAAGTGTTTAAAGGGTCAACAATCTTCCTCTATTATTCAGATTTAAGTTTTGCTAAGTAACTTTCCCTTGAAGCCATGAACATCCTCCCAATCACATCTCCAACCTGCTGGATGATCTGGCAAGATGCTTTGCTTCCCCGATCTTGGCCCTCAATTTCCTTATCTGTGGAAAGAATTGGTCCAACTTGATTGTCCATAACGTTCTTTATTTTTTTTTAAGATTTTAAACATTTATTTTATTTGAGAGAGAGAGAGAGAGAGCATGAGTGGGGTGAAGGGCAGAGGGAGAAGCAGACTCCCTGCCGAGCAAGGAGCCCGATGTGGTGCATGATCCTGGACTCCGGGATCATGACCCGAGCCGAAGGCAGACGCTTAACTGACTGAGCCATCCAGGTGCCCCCGTAATGTTCTTTAGAGAGCTCAGAAAAATCGCATGGTTCTAAGTGGTTATGCATGTGAACCACATTTCTAAGTGAGTCTAAGAAGAAGACCAGGAAAACATCATTCTAATACTTCCTTTCCTATGATTAAAGGACTCCCAGGAATTCTATTTGGGCACAAAAGGGTGAAGTAAAATGACCCTTTTGCTACAGAGTTAAGTTAGTTTTCTTTTAACCAAGGAAGGGATTTGGCATCTGAGGTTAACAGGAGACCTCATGGGTTCTCCACATGTACACCATTAGGGAAATCCAGTAACCACTTCACAGGGAAATAAGGTCACTGTTTTTAAATCAATAGGAAAAGAGCAGAACAGCAAGAGAGATGGATGATTTATCCTGTGACCAGAGTGCACAAAATTGACTGGAGAAACTAATCAAATCAGACTTGATAAAGCTGATGCTGCCTTATATCCCCTGTGCCTGGAAGCGCTGTCAGAGCTGGTCTGCCATAGATCCTGATTTAAAATACAGACTGACTCCTCCACCCCTTCCGAGTAGCAATCCAGCTGTATGCATTTCAATTATTGTTTTCTAATCATTGTTATTAAATATAATGTGAAGCTTGATGATGCTAAGTAATGGCAAATGGTGTCTCTTGACACCTGGCACCTAAGGAACCCCCAGGTAGGGCTGGTTCTGGCCTCTCAAGGACCTCTTTCCCCTCTCCTCTTCTGCCCCTCCTCAGCCCCAAAGGCAGGAACAGCTGCTGCCAGGTTGGCTTGTTCAGCCCACTCATCGCAAGCTCCCCTGAAGCTGCAAGGCGGCAGGAAGCTAGCCTGGTGTGCTTTCTCCATTCGGCACAGCCCAGTGGGGGCTCTGCTGTGCTGCGGGCAGCCATGTTGGCATCGGGCTCAGGGAGAGGCAAGGCTGACGTCGTCCAAGTCCGGAGTGACCCGGCCCAGCTGGCTGTGGCCATGGCAGAAAATGAGGGTCAGAGCCGGGCCACCCCAGAGGGCAACTAGACATTTGTTTGGGCCTGAACCTTTTGCTCTTTCCAGTTGGAGGATGAAGACAGTAAAGACTGGTGCTCAGAATGGTTGAATCCACCATGGATTTAATAAGTGCCTGCACCAAGGGTAGAAAGGTAAGTATGTTGGGCCAAGGGGAATAAAGACACAGTTTCTGTATTTGAAGAGTTCACAGTCTAATGTGTGAGATTTTACATGAACAACAAGACAGGATAAGTGGTAATATAAATATATGCACAGGTTGCTATGGGAGCCCAGAGGGGAAATCTTAGACCAAAAGAAGCCGGCGCATGAGCTGTGTTGTGAAGGAGGAGGAAGAGTCAGATGAAGCAGGTTAGAAAGGGAGTTGTAGGCAGAGTGATGTGCACAGAGCATCAACAATCTGGCGCAGTGGGGAAGCCCAAGCAGTTTGGTGTAGGAAGGGCGCAAAGTTGGAGACTCAGCTACAGAGGGAGGCAGCAGGGCAAGCGAGGGAGGGATTTGAAAGCCTTGGAATGGAAACTGACTTCTGTTCTGCAGGAGTTTGGGAGCCACCAAAGGGTGCTGAGTAAGGAAATTATATGATTAATTTGCATAGATAGATCCCTCTGGTGCAGAGAGAGGGTGGGTTTAAAGAGAGTAAGACTAAAGGCAGGCAGATCCACTAAGTTTGTGCCAAGATATCAGTACTCCAAGGCAGTGGTGGTAGAGACAGAAAGGAGGGGGCGAGTCTGAGAAGTATTTAGGAGGTAAGATCAAAAGAACTAGAAGTACTTGATGATGGACTGAATACAGGAGGTGGGTTGTTGAGGGAGAAGGATTTGCCTGGGAAGGATGCCAGGTTTCTAGCCTGGGTGCAGTGGATAGAGTTGCATTTTGCAAAATATGTGCCTTGTAACACCAGCTCTACTGGATGTGTGATGGTATTGTCTCAAAACTGGCTATATCCTCAGATAAGTTTGTGAAAAGTCAACTTAAAACTAGGCCAGATATCTCTGCTGCAGGACTTCTCAGAGCCTTTAATATGTTGCAGCTGCTGCTAACAATAATAACTATCATTGTTAAGCATGTAGAGAAGTTGTACTTATTATGTGTGCTTTGAGCAATTTGGAAAGAAATAAAGTCCCTGAGAAAAGCGTTCTGAAACTTGAAAATAATCTGTGAGGAAATACACAAATATGAACCAACAATGTAGTAATATGGGTCCTGAATCGAGAAGTTCCTAGTGCAAGTGATATGAGCCAAAGGCATTGTGGGACATGGCCAGATGCAAGACTAAATATTTGAAACACATTATTTTAGGTTCCCATAACAACACTGTGAGGTATGTATTTAGTACCTATCTTACACGTGGGGAAATTGGGAGTCATAAAGATAAACTAATCAAGGATTCCACACATCTAGCAAGGAATAGAATCTCACCCTTAATAATTACACCATATCATTTCCACATGCTAATGAATATGGTGAATCTGCAAGGAAGGGAAGGCATAGCATGCCGTGTCTCCCAAACTTAAGTGACCACAGAACTCTGCGTTTGTGGAGCATTACACAGGATTAGTGGTACTTGGAGTGTATTTTGTGGAGAATAATGCTATTAACTAAGATCAGGAGTACAGATTGATAAAAAGGAAATTATATCTATGCATATCATTTTCATATAAGATTGAAGCTTGCCGTAATAGAAATACAGCTAACATGTTATAGAAATCCAAAGTGGGCAGAGATCATTTCCAGTATTGATGTCCAGGGAAAATACTATTTAATGTTATCAGCTGCAAGTAACAGAAAGCCCAACAAAAAAATGGCTAACCATAGAGATTTATTAAAGCACATAACAAAACCCAGAGATAGGACAATCCCATTGTTGGTTAATTCAGTGGCTCAACATCAGCATCAGGAATGCAAGATTTTTTCTGTTTTTCTCCTTTGCCATTTTCAATATGTTACCTTGTCCTCTGAGGCCTCAAGGTAGCGGGCACAGTGCCAGATGTCAGCTGCAGACAGGTGCCCTGACATGAGCATTAAGATGGCACATGGGCCTCTCACTGCGCTTTCGGCCAAGAAGGGTGAAGAAGGGAAGTATAAAGTGATGTGACTAAGAAAACATCTCTTTCTACTCCAGAAAAAAAGTGACACTTCCTGCTAAAAGCATTTCAAACATTTCTTGGGTCCATTCCCACATCGGGATTGAACCGGGCCGAGTGAACACAGACACAGAGCACTTAGCTGGGTTGAGAGGGATGAGCAGCCGTGAGCAAGCAGGCAGCTGGTGCTCAGCTGAGCACGCTCGAGGGAAGCCAAACCTCTGGGTCCTGAAAGCCCACACCACGATGACTGACAACATCGAAATAAGGGCCATCCCAGCACAAGACATGTCCTCTGCAGATGGCATAGACCAGGAGCAATGTGAGCCCAGAGACACAGAGATGATGAAGGTTTATTATTGGGGTGCCCAGGTGGCTCAGTCGGTTAAGCGTCTGCCTTCGGCCTAGGTCATGATCCCAGGATCCTGGGATGGAGTCCTGCATCGGGCTACCTGCCTCAGTGGGGAGCTTGCTTCTTTTTCTCCCTCTCCCCCTGCTCATGCTTGCTTACTCTCTCTCTCGTTCTCAAATAAATAAATAATTTTTTTTAAAAAGGAAGTTTATTATCAATTTCCTGGTGGAATTCCCTGTCACAGGCCTCAACCAGGTGGGGTGCCGAGAGTGTGCATTCCGTCAATTCTCAAAAATCCTATTGTTATCCTCATAACTGAGTGATCAAGACACTTCAGGATTTGTTATTTAGAGGTGTCTGAACTAGGCGAGACCTATCTCTGGCTCAAATTGATTCCAAGAATCAAAGTGAACAGAATTTAAGAATTCTGGTCAAAAGCACTAGGTAAAGTGTATGCCCCCAAGCAAATGGTGGCACCTATTATTTGGAAACACATTGAGTGAGATCTTGGTATGCACTTCGGAGGGAAAGAAAACAAAGGAAGGAAGGAAGGAGAGAAGGAAAGGGAAGGGGGATTGAAAATAGAGGAAATTTAAGAGAAAGTAAATGCGGAATAATTTAAATAATAGAAAACAGGACAATCTGACAAAGAGTATCTCTGGCGTCAGTTTTCCTGGAGATTAATTCTGTTTTTTAACAGCATCAGAGAGGGGGTAGAGCTGACATGTTCTCATTTGATGATAGGCTAGCACGCTCCAATGTAAAGGGGTATCAGGGTGCAAACGGTCAGAAGGCATCTTGCACAGCAACGTCTGGAACGGCTGTGGAGTCTAGCAGTTTGGAGTTTCAGGTTTTGTGGCAGCAGATGACAGCAAAATTGCACCGAGTTCAGGCTTCATCTGCAAGTGTTGAAAGGCTGGTGGGAAAAAAATGTTATGTGGACGAGCAAAGTATTCAAGACCAGAGCAGCTCAACCTACAAAATGACGTGGGAAGGAAGTTGCAGAGAGGCAGGGGAAGGCCAAGGACCTAAAAAGAGAAAGCAGGCATGGGAGAATGGGGCTGGAGGGGCAACAAACGTGTAGGGGCCTGCAGCCGCTCTGGGAAGTGCTTTGACATGTCAAATCATTTAATCGGGAATGTTTACTTGCAAGACCATACTTAATCTGGTGATACAAGAAGTTATTAAAAGTCTACCTTTACCAAAAAAAATCAAATAACATTTAGATTTATAAAATACAATTTATGTCGCAGGCTAAAAGTAGTATCAAGTTCTAGAGGAAACGACTCGATGGGCTCCCAAGAGACAGTGGTGGGCAGAAGGGCCATAGTAACAGTTGGTGTGACTCCCGCGAACCAGTCATTGGCCAAGTTTCAACGGGAAGGCAGTGGCTATTGGGGGTTGGGAGGAAAAGTTTATTTTGGGCCTTAAAAACAGGTTTTTGTGGGGCCTGGGGGACTCCTTCCCTGGTTTCATGGTACAAGTAGAGGAGGCTACATCTTATTTCACCAATCCTTCCCTCCTCTCTCCAAGAAAGGAAGGATAGCTTATATATGATGGATGAGCTTGGGAGAAGCAAAAGGGGTCTTCTCAGCTCCTTTCGTCTTCCTCTTTGGGGATTGGCCACCCCTCAAAGAGCACACACCCCACTGTACTCCTTCATGGCACCCACAGGGGAGACCAAGAGACCTGGCACTGCCATGAACAATGGGGGCACTAAGTCTGATTCGGGGATGCCTATTTAAGAATCATTGTTGCCACCCTCCAAATCCAACCCATGTTGCAGCAGGAATACAGGTGATATTTGTATAATCACCTGCCTGACTCCTACAGCTCTATCTCAATAGTTTCTTTCTTTTTTTTTTTTAAGATTTTATTTATTTATTTGAGAGTGAGAAAGTGATCGAGAGAAACAGCATGAGCAGGGGGGGCAGAGGGAAAGGGAGAAGCGGACTCACTGCTGAACTGGGAGCCCATCACAGGGCTGAATCCCTGGACTCTGAGATCATGACTTGTGCCAAAGGCAGATGCTTAACCGACTGAGCCACCCAGGTGTCCCATCTCAATTGTTTCTAAGCTCAAGGGCACTGGCAGGGGTACTATTTCTGACCCCTTCAAACCCCAACATCAGGAAGGGAGGAAGAAAAACCAGAATCAAACTTTTAAGAATATAAGCAAAAGGAGTGGGTTTAAACTTACTTTACCAAATAAATTCCTGATTCTATTGCCTGGCATTCAAGGCTCTTTATGATCTGAAAACCATATATCCTTGCGTGTGATCTGACACCACTTCCCCGTGGGGGTACCACCATCTAATGCATCAGACAGAAACACACTCAGCACGCCACTGTCTCTGTGCCTTCACTCAAGTTTTCCCTCCAAATGGGAAGCTCTTTCCCCCATTTTTTCCATGTCTAGATCTGACCTATTCTTCAAGGACTAGCCTAAATGTCACCAAATCTATATGTGCCTCTGTAGCAGGTTCTCTCCAGAGGTTTCCTGCCCAAGTCACCCCAATTTCTCCTTCTCCCCCAATTTTCTTTCATTCTCAGGTGGCCATGAACTTCAGGGGCAGCAGCACTCCTGGGAACCTAGATTATCTTAACCAAACCTGGAAGTGCTATTCCCCTTGCCAATGATTGGTTTAGGAATAAATATGTGACTAGGTTTTCATCATTCAGAAAGAAATTCAAAGCTGGGGAAACATTTTCCCCTGACTTTTGATACTCTGAAAACATTACATAAAAATTTCCTCAACACCAGAAATTTCTCTTTTCACAGCATTTGAACGTTACTCTTTTTTCTCTCTTTAAGTTCACTACCACCCTTTCTTCTTTCCTTTTCTTGCATTTTTAAGGACATTTTATTTCATTCTTCCTTGCCCTTCTCATTTCTTTTCTCATTACCTTGACTTATAACTTTGTATCTTTCTTTTTTGTTTTGCCTTTTTTTTTTCATCAGTGTATTTCAGTGTATTCCTCACCCAGCCAGGAATGTCTATGTTGGTCTGTAAATCCTTTGGCTCTACTCTCTTCCTTGAGAGATTTTATATACCACTTGTTCACTTGTTCCGTCTCTTGAATACCCTTTATTTCTTTTCCTATTCTAGTAGAAATGCGCTGCTGATTTCTGACAGTCTCTAACGTATCTTACATAAATATCAGATCTTGCATCAGTTCACCTAGCTCGCTCCCTTTTAATGTAAAGTACAAATGGCCAAACCACAATAAATAAGTAACCTTTCATCTTGTTGTTGACATTCTGACTCTAAATATTTGGTTCCATGGATCACTTCATTAGGTCATGTCCTTTCACTTTTGCCCAAGGATATGGTTACAGTTTTGTTCTAAAACCACCTTCTTGATGGAAGTGGGAACAGTTCCCAAACTTCAAGTACTTGAAATCACTTTTTCAGATTTCCTTGTGGGTTGTTCATACAGATGTTTCCTCCTAATTCTCATTGCAATCCCTTATTCACAGAGGTGGGGAAAGAACAGATTTATTAATATGCGTATGTTCTCAGCTTCCCCGTGCCCTTCTCCCCTCTCCTGCTAGGACTAGGTAAAGGGGAACACACAAGCTTTCGTTAACTAAGATGGAGAATATTTAGAGATGGGAGCCTCTAGTCAAAGCTGGAGGAAAAGACAAGGACAAAGCAGAGAAGCTAAGTGATTCATAGAAGAAAGAGGTGGGTGAGAAGGAGACAAGAGTTGAAGAAAAAGCCAAACAGGAGGGAGAGAGAGAGAGAGACTGGTTTGGTGCAAGGGGTTCCAGAACACCCTCCCTCAGATGGAGAGGAGTAGCTGCGGAGAAGTTTCTGTGAGGAAATTGTCAGTAGTATAAGCACAAAGGAACCACAGAAGGTCAATAGTTAGGTGACACTTACATCAAGTCTCCGAATCAGGTCTTAATACCTAACCTAAATGCAGTTTCAACTTTCCTCAGAAATGTTGTCTTAGCTGGTCAGGAATTTTCCAGTCAGCACCAGTGAGGCAATGTGTCACGTGGGCCCTTTCTATCCCCCAAGGGAAGCTGAGGTAATAGGCATGATAAGGCCCTCTGCCCTTCCTCCTGAGGGAAAGTGACCTTGCCTGGAACAATCCTTTCTTCCTTTTGCCAATAACTTCCTCACCCCACCACTCTAACTATAAAAGCCTTCCATTCTGTACAGCTCTCCCGAGTTCCCCTCTGCTTGCTAGGGGAGAGGCTGCCCCATTCATGAATCACTTAACCAAGCCAATTAGATCTTCTAATGTACTCAGTTGAATTTTTGTCCTTTAATAGATTTCTTCATCAGCCTCACTTAAAAGTAAAACACAATGGAGATATCATCAAAGCTGAAGCACTTGCCCCCCCCAAAATCCTCAATTTGAAAGAATTTGTGAGATTTGCATTCATTATTTTTAAATAATGAACCTTGTCCTAAGTGTGTAACGTACCTTTGGGTATTCGCTAATAGTGATATAGAGTCGTCATGGCTATCTCAGTATTAAAAATATTTCTTTCATCTTTAACTCATCCCCTTGATGTGTTTGATGTAAAATGAGTGGAATATATTAATGCAAGAAAACATGTATATGACTTATAATGAAAATACAAATACACTTTGAGGGAAGTGCCCCAAATTTTGATTGATGGGGTGGGTTTGGTGCCAGGTGAACTGGAGAGATCCCAGGCCCCGGATCCTTGACCCAGCCCATCCCAAAAGTGTCGCTGAAGGTTCCTCGGTCTTGTCTCGAGAAAGAATTCAAGGACAGGCACACAACAGAGCAGATGAGTGACGCAAGTGGGAAAGTTTATTAAAGCAAAAAGTATACTCAAGAGATATGAAAGCGAGCAAGCTAGAGAGAGAGCTGTGTGTCATGGAGGTTGCGTTTCTACCTTGTATTGACAGTTGTTAACTAAGGGGCAGGATATTCATTACTTGGGGGTGGGAAACAGGGTTTCCCACTTTTTCTTCCTAATGTAGTCAGGGGTTTTCTGTCCTGGCACCCACCATCTTGGGCCTGTATGGTTTTGAATAAGGAAAGTGTTAAGGTATAGACAGGGAGAGGTAGCGGGCCCCTGGCTGGGCTCTGAAACTATTCCTGGCAGGCAGAAACTCTAGGACAGATTGAACAAGAGATAAGGAGGCAGACCACCTGGCCTTGGATGGTTGGGAGTATTTTTCTTTGCGGCTACAGTGTATCGTGGAAAATGGCCAAACCTCAAAGAATTAAGTCATTAAGGAGGTTATCAATAGTCCATGCTCAAGCCAAGATGGCACAAGAAACTCAAGGCCACAAGTTTCCCAGTCAGTTCTCAATAAAAGACTGCCACTAGAAGCCCGCAGTGACAACCCATTCGGGACCGCTCTCCTTCCAGAGAGTTTCTTCTTTCCTTTCTGCTCTCACCTTCACTTAATAAACTTTCACTTCACTTCACCCTTTTGTGTCCGCGAGATTCATTCTTCAACTCTGTGAAACAAGAACACTGTAATCCTGTAACGGTTTGATCTGGCTTCTTGTGGAGTGCTGCCAGGACAGACCTCTGACTTTGCCGATAGGTGGCCATGACTTTGTTGCTGGCCACCAGCTGTCCCATTAGAACCTAACTGACTCCCTATTCTAACAGTATCACCCTCATTGGGCAGCTGACTTGGTGGCAACCTTGACTCTCAGAGGTGTGCGGATCATCTTCCTGCTGCTCCTCCGTCTCCAGGAACGGCTGAGTTGAGAAATGGGCTGATGATAATCCGTAGGCATTGGAGGGACCGTGCTTTCCCTCTGGTGAGTCTTTGAATGAAGGGCTTGACTCTGAGATGCAGCTTTTTCCTGCCCTGGATGGTTGGTGTCAACAGAGGCAGAGAAAGAAGCTCTCACTGTGATTCCTTCTGCTCTAGTTGGTACTGTGTGTTGTAGACACTAACTGGGAGAGAACATGGTGCTCCCTAGTTCAGTCTTATGGGGTAAGGCATTCAAAATCTCCACATGCCTGAAAACCAGAGACTTGGTTCCTAAATAAAGTAACAGATGTTGCTTCTTTCTTTTCTGTCTGTGTCTCCTAATGTGGGTGATGGTAACCAAGTGTGACAGGTTTCAACTTTTTATTTATAGCAATGGAAAATGGTTTTCATGTCTTTGCAGAGTTCTGGGCCTCTGAGCCTGTCTTTCTACCGCCTCAGCTCAAACTCCTGAAGGTGGAGAGTGCAAGAAACTTGAAAGTTCTAGAGGTTGGGAGCTTCATCCAAAGGAGAGAAGACAGCATGACGAATCTGACGGAACTTGCTCAGCCTTTTCACTTAAGGTAAGATACATAATGGCTTAGCTGGAAATGTGGGGCTTATTACAAAAATCTTTATTGTCATCATTTAAAGACCTCTTATTTGACACTATCAAAACTTCTAGCAAGACTGAAAACTTTCTTAAATTGGGGAGTCAAAATGAGGCTTACCTTAAACATTTTATTTTAGGTCATAGGATATATATATTCATTGACCAATCATTCGATGTAGAGTGAATGCCTTTTACTTTGAGGTGGGTCTGCTGACTATAGTTCTATTATTACCTCTCTTAAATAAATCATGTCTATAATGCATTCTCTCATTTATAATCATTTTTTTCCTCAAGTGGAAAAATAATTTTAAAACACTTGCACAGCTAAGTATGTCTTCCTTCTGGATTTTTATAAATTCTGCCCATCTACTATCATTACACATGGCCGATCTTTAATATTTGTTTCTCCTGCACCTAAATTGATAAGATTTTTTAAATAAAAATATATTTTATTAGATTATTACAAAGCAATCAACTACATTTTTATAAGATCAACATCCCTTTCTTTTTAAAAATTCCTTTTTAAAAACAATGAAGTATAACTGGCATACAATAAACTGCACATATTTAAATTGTACAAGCTAGTAAGTTTTAATATAGGTATATAACTGTGAAACCAATACCACAATCAAGATAACAAGCGTATCGATCACCTGAAAGGTTTCTTTGTGCCCCTTTGTAATTTCTCCACTCTTCCTCCCAAACCATCACCTTCTCCCCTTTCCCTAAAACCACTGATCTGCCTTCTAACACTTTAGATTAGTTTGAATTTCCTAGAGTTCTATATGAATCAAATCATACAGTATGTACTTTTTATTTTTTTTTTTGACTGGTTTCTCTCATTTGGCACAATTTTTTTTGAAATTTATAATGTATCAATAGTTAATTCCTTTATTACTTAGTATTTCATTTTATGAACGTACCACAATTTATTTATCCATTCATCTGATGAATATTTGGGTTGTCTCTTAGTTTGTTCAAGATGCTTTAACAAAATACTGCAGATCGGGCAACTTCTAAACACAGAATTTATTTCTCACAGTTCTGGAAGCTGGAAAGTTCCAGCATGGTTGCATCCTGGTGAGATCCCACTTTGTGGTTCATAGCCAGTACCTTCTTGCTGTGTTCTCAGATGGTGGAAGGGGCGAGAGATCTCTGCTGAGTCTCTTTTATAAGAACACTTATCCCATTCATGAAGGCTTTGCTCTCATAGGCTAAGCATTTCCCAAAAGCCACACCTCCTAATAACATCAACTTTGGTGGTTAGAATTTCAACATATGAATTGGGGGTGTGGGGGGTCACAAACATTCAGACCAAAGCAGGCAGTTTTCATTTGGGGGCTATTACAAATAAAGCTGCTATGAACATTCATGTTCAAGTATTTTATAAAGATCTGCTTTAATTTCTCTTGGATAAATACCTAGGAATAGAATGACTGAGTCAAATTCTAAAAATATGCTCAACTTAAAAAAAAGGTCAAAATATTTTCCAAAGTGGATATACCATTTTACACTTCCTCCAGCACTGTATGAGTGTCCCATTTCTTCTGTATCCTCATCAACACTTGGTATGGTTAGTCTTTCTAATCTGGGCTATTCTAATAGGTGTGTAGTAGTATCTCATTGGATTTTAATTTGCATTTCCCTGATGACTAATGATGTTGAGCATTTTTGCATGCTTTTTTTTTGGCCATCTATATATGTCTGGGTGAAGTGTCTGTTAAAATGTTTTCCCCAGGGCACCTGGGTAGCTGAGTCGGTTAAGCATCTGCCTTCGGCTCAGGTCATGATCCCAGGGTCCTGGGATCGAGCCCCGTATTGGGCTCCTTGCTCAGGGGGAGTCTGCTTCTCCCTCTCCCTCTGCGGCTCCTCCTGCTTGTGCTCTCTCTCTGTCTGTCTCTCTCTCTGTCAAATAAATAAATTTAAAAAAATATTTTAATGTTTTGCCCATTTGTAATTAGGTTGTTTGTTTTCTTAATATTGAGTTTTGATAACTCTTTATATATTCTGGGTATAATTCCTTTACCAGATATATGATTTGCAAATATTTTCTCCCAATCTGTGGCTTGTCTTTTTTCTAATGCAATTTTTATTAAGATAGTTGTAGACACACATGCAGTTGTAGAAATAATGCAGACAGATCTCTTGTGCACTTTACTCATTTTTCCCCAATGATAACATTTTGCAAAACTATAATACAGTATCACAACCAGGGCAGAAATCTTGGTATAATCCACCCACCTTATTCAGATTTCCTGTTCTACTTGTACACATTCATGTATGTGTGTATTAAATTCTATACAATTTTATCCTTTATGTAGTTTCCTGTATCCACCACCTATCATGATATTAAACAGTTCCAACACCACAATGATCCCTCAAGTTGCCCTTTTATAACACACCCAACTCCCTCAAGCAATCCCACCCCATCTCTAATCCCTGGCAATCATTAATCTGCTCTCTATTTCTAAAGTTTTGTCATTTCAAAAATGTCCTGTAGGGATGCCTGGGTGGCTCAGTCGGTTAAGTAGTTAAGCAGCTGCCCTCAGCTCAGGTCATGATCCCAGGGTCCTGGGATCGAGACCCACATTGGGCTCTGTTCAGTGGGGAGCCTGCTTCTCCCTCTGCCCCACTTATGCTCTCTCTCTGTCAAATAAATAAATAAAATCTTTAAAAAAAAAAAATGTCCTGTAAATGGTATCATACACTATATACCCTTTTGGGATTTGCTTTTTATTATTCAGTATAATTCTCTGAAGATCTGTCCAGTTGTGTGTATCAATAGTTAATTTCTTTTTATTGCTTTGTAATATTGCATGGTGTGTGTATACCACAATTTGTTCAAACATTCACCTGTTGAAGGATATTTGAGCCGATTCTAGTTTTTGGCTATTACAAATAAAGCTACTCTGAACATTCATTCATAAAATTTTTATTGTGAACCTAAGTTTCCATTTTTCTGGGATAAAGACCTCAGAGTACAATTGCTGGGTCATATGGCAATTATAGGTTCAGTTTTTTTGGGTTTTTTTAAAGATTTTATTTATTTATTCATGAGAGACAGAGGGAGAGAGAGAGAGAGAGAGAGAGAGAGAGAGAAGCAGAGGGAGAAGCAGGCTCCCAAGGAGCAGGGAGCCCGATGTGGGACTCGATCCCAGGACCCCGGGACCATGACCCAAGCCGAAGGCAGATGCTTAACCATCTGAGCCACCCAGGTGCCCTAGGTTTAGTTTTATTAAAAAAATTTCCACTTGTTTTCCAGAGTGGCTGCACCATTGTATGTTCCCATCTGCAATGTATGAGTGATGTATTTCCTCTGCATCCTTACCAGTATTTGGTGTTATCACTACGTATTTTATTAATCTCAGCCATTTTGATAAGTGTGTGCTGATAGCTCATTGTGGTTTTAATTTGCATTTCCACAATAGCTAATAATGTTGAACATCTTTTCATGTGTTTATTTGCCATCTGTATATCAACTTCAATGAAATGTTTATTCATATCTTTTGCCCATTTTCTTTTTTTTTAAGATTATTTATTTGAGAGAGAAAGAATGAGAGAGAGAGAGAGCACACGAGATGGCGGAGGGTCAGAGGGAGAAGCAGACTCCCTGCTGAGCAAGGAGCCTGATGCGGGACTTGATCCTGGGACTCCAGGATCATGACCTGAGCCGAAGGCACCCTCTTTTGCCCATTTTCTAATTGCATTGTTTAACCTTTTTTTTTTTCACTGTTGAATTTTGAGAGTTCTTTATGTAGTCTGGATACTAGTTCTTTGATGGGTATATGGAGTACAAATATTGTCTCCCAGTCTGTAGCTTGTCTCTTCGTCCTCTGCACATGGACTTCCTGAGAGCAAAAGTTTTTCATCTTGATGAGGTCCAATTTATCAAATTTCCTTTTCATAGATTGTGTTTTTGGTGTCATGCCTAATAACTCTCTGCCTAGCCCTAGATCCTGAAGATTTTCTCCTATGTTTTATCCTAAAAATGTTTGTATTTTTACATTTTACCTCTAAGACTGTGATCCATTTTGAATCAACTTTTATATCCCGGGGGAGGTTGAGGCTGAGGTTTATTGATCAGTCCTCCAAATGCTTCCTGTGCTCTTATCATACAGAATCACTTATAATTCTCTGGCAGGAGATAAGTCTTCCTCTAGGCCTGTGTGCATGTTTCTTCCTCCTTCCTTCTCCCCAGTTGGTTCCCTGTCCATTAAGACACTACTCACTCAGGTAGCATCACCGTTATTCTGAGGAGAGAACAGTTGATAGAGGGGTGCAAAAATGCAGAGCAATAAAACCTTTAACTTGGAGAAGCAAAACCATACTCCAAGGAAGCATCATCAGCATCACCATCAGCAACACCAGCTGCCACCACCACCAATACCTGCAAAATGGGCAACAAGCCAGCAACCAAAATGAAGGCTTGACTATTGACCTGAAGAATTTTAGGAAACCAGGAGAGAAGACCTTCACCCAATGTAGCCAGCTCTTTGTGGACAATCTTCCTCCTGACATCACTAGGAGGAGAAGAGGAAACCATTTGAGAAATATGGGAAGGCAGGCGAAGTCTTCATTCATAAGGATAAGGTCTTTGGCTTTACCCGCTTGGAAACACGAACCCTAGCAGAGATTGCCAAAGTAGAACTGGACAACATGCCACTCCGTGGAAAGCAGCTGTGTGTGCGCTTTGCCTGCCATAGTGCATCCCTTACAGTCCGAAACCTTCCTCAGTATGTTTCCAATGAGCTGCTGGAGGAAGCCTTTTCGGTGTTTGGCCAGGTGGAAAGGGCTGTAGTCATCGTGGATGATTGAGGAAGGCCCTCAGGAAAAGGCACTGCTGAATTCTCAGGGGAGCCAGCTGCTCAGAAAGTTCTGGACAGGTGCAGTGAAGGCTTCTTCCTGCTAACCACATTTCCTTGGCCTGTGATGGTGGAGCCCATGGACCAGTTGGATGATGAAGAGGGACTTCCAGAGAAGCTGGTTATAAAGAACCAGCAATTTCACAAGGAGCGAGAGCAGCCACCCAGATTTGCACAGCCTGGATCCTTTGAGTATGAGTATGCCATGCGCTGGAAGGCACTCATTGAGATGGAGAAGCAGCAGCAGGACCAAGTGGACCGCAACATCAGGGAAGCTCGTGAGAAGCCGGAGATGGAGATGGAGGCTGCTCACCATGAGCACCAGGTCATGCTAATGAGACAGGATTTGATGAGACGTCAAGAAGAACTCCGGAGGATGGAAGGGCTGCACAACCAAGAAGTGCAAAAACGAAAGCAACTGGAGCTCAGGCAGGAGGAGGAACGCAGGCGCCGTGAGGAAGAGATGCGGCAGCAACAGGAAGAAATGATAGGGAGACAGCAGGAAGGATTCAAGGGAACATGCCCTGATGTGAGAGAACAGGAGATATGGATGGGCCAGATGGCTATGGGAGGTGCTATGGGCATCAACAACAGAGGCGCCATGTCCCCTGCTCCAGTACCAGCTGGTACCCCAGCTCCTCCAGGAACTGCTACTATGATGCCAGATAGAACCTTGGGATTGACCCCACCAACAACTGAACACTTTGGCCAAGCTGCTACAATGGAAGGAATTGGGGCAATTGGTGGAACCCCTTCCTGCATTCAACTGTGCAGCTCCTGGAGCTGAATTTGCTCCAAACAAACGTTGCTGATACTAATAAAAATTTCAATGTCTAGTTTCCCAAAAACCCTTAAAAGAAGGACCCTTTTTGGATTAGCCAGAACTCTGCCCTGGAAAAGTGTTAGGGATTCCTCCCAATAGTTAGGTCTCCCTTGCCTGAACTACTCTGAGAGAGTTTGCTGGAGGCTGAGGGCAAGGGGGGGGCAATATTTAACCATCAGTTCTGTGTGGTATATCGTTTAACTAATTGATTTGGTGTGGCGCATTCCTGAAGTCTCATGTGATTGTTGAGGGCCTGTTGGGGGGTGGGGGGAACCATGGCAAAATGGATCCAGTTAGAGCACCCATTAATCTTGATCATTTGATTCTTTGTTCTATTTGGTTTCTCATTTTACCCTCCAAACCCCTGCCACATACACCACAAAAACAAGCAACCCCCAATGACCTTAGCCCCATTGTTCCATTCACTTGCAGCTGGGAATTCAGGCAAATGTCCACAGAGGTCACAGACAACATACATACAGTTCTGTTATATCCCATATATTACCCCTTCATGTCCTAAGGAAGACATTTTCTCTTAGAGTTAGTGTATCTTTAAAAAAAAAAAACCCTTGTGTTAATTTGCCTCCATCTTTTTTCTTGGGTTAGGACAACCCAGGACCGGCCCTTTTGTGTCTATGATGTTGCTGTTCACAGCTTTTCTTGACAGGCCTAGTACAATCTTGGGAACAGGGTTGCTGTATGCTGAAGGTCGGACAGTAGCTCTTAGCCTTGACTATCTTTGGTAGTTATGCTGTGCATTTTTTTTTATTGGTGTACCATGTTTGATTTGTCCCTGATATCTTTGGAGTTTTTCTGAGAAATGGAGCAGTAATAGAGCATCAACTTAATAAAATACGTTTTAAGCCTTTAAAAAAAAAAAAAAAGACTCTACTCACTCTACCTGCACTCAGGACCCTACTCCTCTTGCTTCCTCAAGAACTTTGCTTTTTTAGTTGTCCCCATCTCTCTTCCTTTGCTAACTTCTCCTTTTCCTGGACCATTCCCATGACTGTACAAACATGCTTTTATATTATGCTTTAAAATGATAATAATCATCCTTCCTTGATTTCATAACTTCTTCTAGCCATCTGTCCTATTTCACTGTATTTTTCATAGTCAAACTTACTGAAAAGAATTATCTATACCTTCACTACGCCAAGCGTAATCTGTGGATTGGCAGACTACATTGGCATCCCTGGGGGCTCCAGTTGTTAGAAATGCAGAATCATGGGCCCCAACCCAGGGCTACTAGGAAATTTACATGCACTTTAAAGTTTGAGAGGCATTCAATCTATATTAAGGGTTCTCAAACTTGGCACATTGGAATCAATGGAGGAATTTTAGAAAACACTAATGCCTGGGACCTACCAACAAAGATTCTGATTTAGTTGATATTGGGTGCTGCCTGAAGCATTGGGATTTTAAAAAACTTCCCAGGTATTTTCAAATTCAGCCAGGTTTGGGAACCGTAAATCTCAATGACATACTTCCTTACTTGTTAGCCTTTTAATACATTACAATCCTGCTTTTGCCTCCACCAACAGAAATGTCTCTTCTCGAGTTTACTGACTGTGGTGGTTAATTTTATGTGTCAACTTGGCTTGGCCACAATACCCAGATATTTGCTCAAACATTATTCTAGATGTTTCATCCAGCATTTCCTCTATGAATCCTTCCCTGACTCCTCCCTCCTGGTCCACGTTAGGGGCATGTCCCATGTGTTTTCATGGTACTTTGTTTTCATAAGTAGCTTAGTACTTATTATACTATATTATAATTTGACATATTTACTTGTTTGTCCATCCTGGTAGACTAAATATTCCATAAGAGCAGCAAAAGTGTTTTTTTTATATCTTTATTCCTGGTGTTTAGCATGGTGCGTGGCACAGAATACATATTCTACAAGTAGTTGTTGAAAGTTTAGTGAATGAGGTGTGCCTGGGTGGCTCAGTCGGTTAAGTATCTGCCTTCGGCTCAGGTCATGATTCCAGGGTCCTGGCATCGAGCCCTACATCTGGCTCCCTGCTCAAGGGGGAATCTGCTTCTCCCTCTCCTTCTGTCCCTCCCCCCTGCTCATGCTCTCTTTCTCTCTCTCTTATAAATAAATAAAATATTTTTTAAAACACACACATATTTGCAGTAGACAGCCAGTAGCTTTTGAGAAAAAAGAGTGTCTGAAAACTGAAAGGCCCTTTAGGAATGCTGACATCTCAGAACTCTTCAACACAAATTAGAGATGAAAAAGTGAAGTTGATGCTAAGTGGAAGTAGCTTCTGTACTTCAGGTCTCCAGTGTTTAATTCATACGCTCTCTGGGGCAGCTTCTGGTTCTGATCTGTCTAATTGCTTCCCCACAGAACATGCTGGCTCAGCAATGAGCTCAACCAGCAGCTGCAATAGAGCCCTCCACCCTCCAGTCAGCTGGTGGGGGTGTACCTGGGGTTCGCAAGCAGATTCTACAAGATGTCCGCCCCTGTGCAAGGATTGAGAACGTCAATAAGCATCTTATGGAACTAAGCATGGAAGGTTTAGTCCCACTAAACAGGAGAATTCTGCCCTTCTTGCCCGGGTGGGAAGGCTGACTTTCTTTTAGTCCCCATATATTATACGTGATAATATAAAAGGAATTCTTTTTTTTTTCCTGATAAAAGAGGCTTTTATGCCTTTATGAGAGGATCATAATTTAACTCTTAATAAAAAATATAAATTCAAATATATATATATGAATTCAGCCTGTTTTCATTACACATGTTTGGATCTGTGTTAAGTGAAAGAAGCCATGAGGAAAAGGTGAGCACCATTCCAACCCTAGCACCTAGCAGGAATTCTACCTTGTGAATGAGGAAAAGCACCCTCTTCAGGAAGACACATTGTAAAGAGGCGCCGCCACGGGCTGTGGCGATGAGACACAGGCAGCCCTCAGATCAGTGAGACAACAGTGGCCCTTCCCGTGGGCTGCCAGGGCTTGTGGCCGGGCCCCAAGAGCAGAGGCAGAATTCAGCTCCTTCCTTTTTACCTACCAGAGGGACTCAAACCACACACTTTATCCCTCTGTGCAAAACAGTCTATTTCTTAGAACCCAACCTTCAGAGGTTAAGAATAGGAGACAGAGGGGCACCTGGGTGGCTCAGTCGGTTAAGCATCTGACTCTTGGTTTTGGCTCAGGTCTTGATCTCAGGGTCGTGCCCAAACTGGGCAACCACTGAAACACCCAGGGAACTTCTACCAGCATAGCTCCTGGGTCCTCAGATGCTCCTTGCTGTCAGCCAGGCTGAGCAACCATTAAGTTAACCAACACAGGGAAGGGAAGAAAACAGAACTGGAGATGGGGGGTGGGGGGAGCTTCCCTAAAAGGGCAGTGGGAGCCTGTTGACCTCAGGCTCTGAGAACATTGTCCTCTCTATGCACTCCCTCTACACGTCTCAGGTCTGTGTATCACCTAACATTGATGCAGCAGCAGCATCTGGGCTACTTCAGGTCGACAACCTTCAGGATGGTGGCATCATGTCAGCTGTCACTTTGGATTCACTGTAGGTCATCAGAGTAATTATCTGTGCAGAAAGGCAGCAGAATGCTCAGGACCCAGCCCCTCGTAAGGTGCCAGTTTCCAACCTCTCCTATTCGAATACAGCTTCTAAGACGAATCCCTATTTCCCCCCATCTCCCACCCCCACCCGCCATCCCTGTCCTCACCCTTTGAAAATCCTCCTTCTTCCAAAAGTGCATGATTATTATAGGGTATTTCCAGGTCACAGGGATCATATCCCCCAAATTTCCTTGCTGAATAGTTTTTTGGAATAGTTTCCCAGAGAGACAATGCTTGACAGATTCTTAGATCACCCATGAAGTTCTTTTTTTTTAAAGATTTTATTTATTTATTTATTTATTTATTTATTTATTTATTTATTTATTTGACAGAGAAGAGAGCACAAGCAGGGGGAGCAGCAGAGGGAGAGGGAGAAGCAGACTTCCCCCTGAGCAAGGAGCCCGATGCGGGGCTCGATCCCAGGACCCTGAGATCATGACCTGAGCTGAAGGCAGACGCTTAACCGACTAAGCCACCCAGGTGCCCCTAACTTCACCCATAAAGTTCTATTTAATATATAGTTAAATTAATTCATAACATTTTACTCTCTTTAGCTGCTCCTTTAACTGATGGGCAAACCCAGGCCCAGTGGAAGTAGGTTGCCAGTGAAGTGATTTGCCCTACCGAAGGCTCTCAAGAAGGATGGACTGAGGGCAAGGAGTGCTTGCTGGTTGTGTGGCAGACACAAAACTTGGCTCCAATGGACTGGAGCTCAAGCAGTGTGAACAGATTGGACACAGCTCTAAAAGGCATCAAGGGAAAAGGACAGGGTGGCCACATGGCCTATTAGCCAGAGTGCTACTTGCACAGTGTGGGAACAATCCCTCTTCCTCCCCCATCTCTCCTCTCCCCTATATTTATAAGAACAGATCATTATGTAAGCCAGCTTATACTTACTCAGAGTTCCCATTGTGTCCAGCCCTGTGCATATATACTCACAACTCCAGGAAGTTGCTACCCCTACTTTACAGATGAAGAAGGCATAGAGAAGATCAATAAATAACCCAAGACTGTAGCTGATGGCTGATGGTGCCAAAATTCTTAGCTGATACACAGTACTACCCTTTTGTGTGTAGCTGATCTGGATTAATCTGCCACTAAACAGCTCTCCTTAAAGATCTGGAGAGCTGCTGACAAAATGCACTGCCAGAGGCATTTAAAAAAAAAACAAAAAACAAACAAGGGAAAACCCTTTTCAGTGATCCAGTAGAAGGCATTCTTCTCAGCCTGGAAACCTGGGGTTTGTCACTAATTATGTAACTAGAACAAACCACTCCACTTCTCTGGGTGCCTGTTTCTTCACCTATTAAAGGTGCCTCTTGGATGAGACGGGCACCTTCCACCTCTAAATGCTGTGTTTCTAATTTACAGGAAAAATAGGGTGTAGACAGGCTCTTGTGCCCGTCTGAATATAAATACTGCATCTACCTCTTTGTAGCCATGAGACTTCTCTAAGCCTCAGCTTACCCTCTGGAAATGGGAATAACAGTATCTACCTCTTAGGGTTACTGAGAAGATAAAACGAGAGAATAAATGTAAAGCCTTTCCTATGTGATTTGGTTTTAGCTATGTGATTAGCACATAGTATGCATTCAAGAAATGCTCCCCCCTCCTCCTCATCACCTGTATGTAGTTGCTACCTATCAAGGCGCTCCAATTCTCAAGCTTTGCATACTGCAGAAGCAATAAAGAGTTGGCAGATTCTCAGAGTTGGCAAATCTGGAACCAAGTATACTGTGTCTGCCTTCTTTTTACATTAAAAAAAAATGTATTTTTATTTGGCCTGCTCTTTTAGAACAGACATTTTGAAGACTTTGGGGAGAGTCATCACTTGCGATCAATTCCCTCGAATTAGCCCTACACGCACCTGTGGCACAGTCAACGGAAGAGGAAATAATTCATTAATATCTCTAGGAATGTCCATCATAATCCTCAGCCTCCAGCACCAGACAATAGCATGCAACTCTTCAGCAGTAATTAAAGGAAGGCAGGCCCTCTTTTCTGCTTTTTGAGAAAATCTACTATGCTATATGGTGTTCCTATCATGTGTCATCTAGAAAGGCACCGAACTGGAAATGGAGTCAAGAGACTCGATTTTAATCCTCTGTTTGCCACCAAGTAGCTCTGTGACCTTGGGCAGGTCACTTCCCCTTTCCGTGTTCACTCTCCATCTGTGGAATGCTGCACCTGAGCTAGTTAGTTTTTCTGATCGCTTCCAAAGCCAAGATTTTGTGGTTGATTTTTAATCAGCTGATTCTGTTTTTCTTATGACAGACTGTCCTCTCTTCCTCTCTTTCCCCCAGCTCAAGGAACACCCAGACGCCTGAATCCATGCCCAGAGCCCCATTCATATAGCCACCATGGGCCAAGAACAAGAGGGGTGTCCTGCTCCTGCAATGGGAGCGAGGATGTCGATGTCATTGGAGCCGGAATCGCTGACCTAGAGAGTCTGTAAGAATGGATAGAATTTCAAAGCAAAATATCACAGGCTTCATTCCCCATAAGGCCATAAAAAGACCCAAAGAGTGCGGATCTAATATGTGTAAATTGTCATGGCAACTCACATCAGGGTCATAGTATCGCTGGAAAGCAAGCATCTGAGAATCGTATCGCCCGTCCTCTTGTTCTCTGGGAGGGAGCCGAGTGCGTCCTTCAGGAGAATGAGAAGGCAGCCGCCCGTACAGTCACTCCCAATGTCTCCCACCCACACCGCCTCCCCAGGAGTTGAAAATATCTCTTGGCTGGGCCATCTGTGACTGGACATAACCTTCCTTTGAGGGTGGAGGGGGTGTTTCTCATTTTGCCCTGATTCATGCCTAGCGTGTAGGTGTCCAGAGAGCCGCGAGCCCCCTGCACTTGCAGACACACTCCCTGTGGGCCCAGGGACGACTCAGACAATGGGCGGCCAGGGCGGCCAGAGAATGTCTTCAGGTGTGCTCAGGAGGAGGTGTTGTGGGGAACACGGAATAGCCACTGTGCCATAATAGTTCTTTAATGCAGGTGGATATTCAACATGGAATGAGCCCCATCATGGGCCACGTATTTCCCCATGTTGTTTCCTTCAATGTCCTTGAAGTGTGCTTTAATTTGATTCTACCTATATGAGAGTAACTGAATCGTGGGGAGAGTGGGAGGAATAGCACGCAACTCTTGCTATCAAGAGTTGCAATGATGGGCTCCCTCCCACCATTACCTTTATAAGTGGGTATTTATTTTACCATTTTCATGTCATAAGTATATAAAGAAAGCCTGCTTTGTGCAAAACATTGTGATAAATTGTATGTTGTGGCAAGAAGCAGGAAAGCCTGCAAATATAAAAATAGTCCTTCAAAAGAGTTTGCAATTTCCATGGGGAATCAAATGTGCCTCAGTCATAAGGGGAAGTCAGGCTGAGGAATGCTGGCTATGGAAGGAGGATACAAATGGTCAGCCTTAATATCACACATTGGAATTCTGCCCCTTGGAAAGCATTTCCCCTTTCTCTCAGCCCTTCAGGTCCCATCCCCAGATGCAACCACATTTAGCTTCTTATACAGCCTTCTGTGTTCTGCCAGGGTATTCTGCGTATTTACTTATGTCTTTGTATTTCTTTTCCTCCTTGGTTTATTTTGCATAATGACATATCTTCGGACTCTTTCTACAGCAGTACATATAGACTTGCCTCATTCATTTAAATCAGGCTGGGCAAACTACAGCCCACAGGTCTGCACCTGTTTTTGTAAATAAAGTTTTATTGCAACACAGTCATGCCCATTCACGTATTCACTGTCTGTGGCTACTTTTGTCCGACAATGGCAGAGTTGAGTAATTGTAACAGAGAATGGATGATCTGCAGTACTTAAGATCTTACTGTATGGCCCTTTACAGAAAAAGTTTGCTGACCCCTGCTTTAAAAGACTGCCTAATAGTCTATGTGTAAAGTGTCATAGTTTAATAGTCCCCTATTAAAGGCTATTATCAGTTATTTCTAATCTTTCATTAAAAATACTGCTGAAATTGATAATACATGTGTGTCATTCTCAAATCTGTGAGAATATCTGTAGAAGTACCTAGGAGTGGGATTACTGAACAAGCAATGTCATGGGCTTTTCGTGGATGTATTTGTTAATCTGGTTCTACCAGCACTGATGATGTAATGGATGGCCACGGCCAGACGTTAGACCAATAGCAAGAATTAATTGAGAACTCCGTGCTGTGGGAGAGGAAATGAAGAACACTGTCTCAAAGGAGAGTGAGTGGTGGCTGTTTTCAGCCATAGCCCCGGAATGGGATCGTGGGAAGCTGACAGATGGTAAGTTTGTTCTGCCATTCAAATAAACTGACTGGTGTATCAGGACTGTAGAAACCAATGCAAGAGCATTCACTCCTGTTAAGGTCACACTTTGTCCTAGTTGCAAACTCCTCCCCACCTCCCTCCCTGTTCTCATTCTCTAAAAAGAGCTATCTCGCAGCCTTGGAGGCAAACGTGTGTGACTGTTGGAGCTGCTGTTTTGGGGACAGCTGTGGAGATCACAGAGGTCACAGACAGTTTGACTTTGCCGGGACAGATGTGCTTGACTCTGACTTTGCTAGAATGAACAGGTCTTGGTGATGCGGCTCTGGGTTCCCCAGTCCTTGGAGGCCAGTTTGAGCTCATCTTTGGGAAGGGGGGGGTCTGAAATCAACAAGCTCTGGGAAGAAAGTCACCCTTAGAAGACTCAGAAGAGTTCAGAGCTCTGTAGAGAATGAGAGGTGGAACCAAGAACCAGGAACAACTCAGACCTCTCCTTTCACCCACTGTGTGCTTATGTGCCAAGCCCTATGCCAAGGGTGAGTATATGGGGATGAATAAGAGAATATGGCAGCCGATCAAATGGCTACAGCCCTAGTGGAAGGAAACAGATAGACTTGCAGTTCCCCAACAGTGAGCACCTTTTATATTTTCAAGAAAAGCACAGCAAGACTTGACATCTGTCAGATATGGCACAAACAACTCACTCAAAGCAGTTCATTCATAGCTTCAACATTAGATTGAAACACTCCTTTTGATAGCATTGTATCTTTTCAAAGCTAGGTCTTTGGAAGTTGCTGAGCTAAAAAGCAAGTAACACGCAAAACTCAACATGGAACAGAAAATGAGGCTGGTGGTGTCCAATTCCAAGTTCGAGAAGCCGTGCTTGTCAAACAGGTACACCCATTCCACTAGTAAGGGGTAGGGTTTCTTTAGGAATGAAATAAAATACGTTATTTTTTTCTTCCAGTTTATGTGTATTGTTTCCTCAAAATGACTACTAAGTTGTTGGGACAGAAATATTTATAAAGTTGTTTGCACCAAACTACATAATAAATGAAACTGTTGGGTGTTTCTCTCTTGGTCCAGGTGCACTGGGAAAATATTACCGAAACACTAAGCACATTATGAACCAAAAAAGTCCGGGAACTTCTGAGATAGATACGTAGCACTACTTACCAGCATTGAGGCCTTGGGAAGTTTTAAACTTTAAGCTCCAAGAGAAGTTCCTCTATTATAAAATAGGGATAATAAGACTAACTGCTCTGAGGGCTATTGCGAAGGTTAATGAGAGAATGCAAGTCAGGCGCCCAGCGCAGGGGTAGCACTCAGTAATCCACAAACACTGGCAAATGTAGATCCACAGAATTCTGGGCACCATGGGAGAAGTAGTATTTAGTCCCTACCCTAACTACCTCAACCTCGATGCATTTGTAAGCCTACGGCTTTTCAAATGAAGTGCTGTTGCCATGGGTGATTTTTGTACGAACTGTAATATCTGGTGTCAACTAAGTCATTCTGAAAACAGAAAATCAACAGTCCCCCTGAGGTTTGTCATGGTCCCATATGAATGATTTCATTGTCAGTCTGTTAGAGCTTTCCTCCTTACACTAGTTCACAGATTGCTTATCCTGTGTGATATAAAAAATAGGGTTTTAGTAAATCTAGTGATATTTTAAGAAGTAAATTTAGGACAAATGCATCAAAACTGTTCTCTGGTATCTCTGAAATATGTCTGTGTTTCAAAAAGTCATCTTGGTTTGACTAGAGTACAATTGTTTTGTGGTTTGTATTTTTTAAAAACTAATTTTGGATCTCAGGTCTTCTCCTCCAAAAGATTAATCTATAGTAAGATTCATGACTCCATATTAAAAACAAACAATAAAAACCCCTTTCATTTTGGATGCTACCTTAATTCCAAAGCATCCATGAAGATGGCAATCTTCATCATTAAACAGAGCCTTCCTGGCCTTTCTGCAAAGCTGGTAAATTTTCAGCCAGTACCAGATGGGTTTTAAGAACTTATTAGACTTGCTAATTTTAGGGAAGATAAAGCAGATTTAGATAAAGAAGAAGGAAAAAGCCACACTCTGATTGTCTAGATCAGTGCTTCTCAAATGCAAGTTGGGGGTACACACCAGGAGACATTTGGCAATGCCTACAGACATTTTTGGTTGTCCCACCTGAGGGAAGATCGGTAGTGCATACTTAAGGAGTAGAAGCCAGGGATGCTGCTAAACATCTTACAATGCACAGAACAGTTCCCCATAACCAAGAATTATCTGACCTAAAATGTTAAGATTAGTGAGGTTGTAAAATCCATGCTGGCTTCGATGTTATTGTTTTTCTTCACTGAATCACACATCTTCTTGATTCTTCTTTCTAATACCTCTTTCTCCTGACCTAACAGGTTCTTTTGAATGATTAGCTTCTGAAATTAGCTTACCAGCAGCTGAAGAAAAATATCAAGTTTTTGTCCGAATCAGTGGTCCTTAACATTTCTACACATTAGCATCGCCTAGAGGAACTTTTAAACCATGTCAGTGCCTGGACTCCACCCTTGGACCAATTAAATCCAAATCTTCAGGGATGGGACCAGATCACAGCATGTTTTAAAATTTTCCCAAGTTGGGCGCCTGGGTGGCTCAGATGGTTAAGCGTCTGCCTTCGGTTCAGGTCATGATCCCAGGGTCCTGGGATCGAGTCCCGCATTGGGCTCCCTGCTCCTTGGGAGCCTGCTTCTCCCTCTGCTTCTCTCTCTCTCTCTCCCTCTGTCTCTCATGAATAAATAAATAAATAAATAAAATCTTTAAAAAAATAAAATAAAATTTTCCCAAGTTTAGAGTGCCTGGGTGGCTCAGTTGGTTAAGTGTCCACCTTCGGCTCAGGTCATAATCCCAGGGTCCTGGAATGGAGCCCTGCATCTGGGTCCCTGCTCTGTGGGGAGTCTGCCTCTCCCTCTCCCTCTGCACCCCACCTCCCACTCATGCTTTCTCTCTCACTCACTCTCTCAAATAAATAAATCTTTTTTTAAAAGGGAGGGGGGGTGCCTGGGTGGATCAGTTGGTTGAGCATCGGACTCTTGAGTTTCAGCTCAGCTCTTGATCTCAAGGTCCTGGGATTGAGCTCCACACTGGGCTCCATGCTCAGCGGGGAGTCGGCTTGAGGATTCTCAATCTCTCTCTCTCTCTCTCTCCCTCTGCTTCTTTTTCTCTCTCTCTAAAATAAATAAATAAATCTTTAAAAAAAAAAACTCAAAAAAGGGCGTCTGGGTGGCTCAGATGGTTAAGCATCTGGCTTCGGCTCGGGTCATGATCACAGGGTTCTGGGTTTGATTCCCGCACCGGGCTCCCTGCTCAGCAAGGAGCCTGTTTCTCCCTCTCCTACTCCCCCTGCTTGTGCTCTCTCTCTGTATGTCAAATAAACAAATAAGATCTTTAAAAATAATAAAAAATAAAAATTAAAAAAAATTATCTCCAAAACAAACCCCAAGAAACCTTCCCAAGTGACCTTTATGTATACCCCGGGTTGGGCACCATGAATCTAAGCACACAGAAAGGTTATTTTCTGGGGTGGAGCAAGATGGCAGAGGAGTAGGAGACCTGGATTTCGTCTGGTCTCAGGAATTCAGCTGAATAGGGATCAAACCGTTCTCAACACCTACGAACTCAACAGGAGACCAAAGAAGAGAGTAGCACCAATTCTCTGAACAGAGAAGAGACCACTTACTGGAAGGTAGGACGTGCGGAGAAGTGAATCCGAGGCGATATTCAGGAGGATAGATGGCGGGGGAGGGGGCCTCCGTCGGCCGCTTCTGGCAAGTGATAGAGCCGCGGAGCACAAAATCAGAACTTTTAGAAGTCGGCTCCGCTGAGGGACGTCGCTCCAGTGGCTAAGCGGGAGGTGGAAACCTCGCGGGACAGTGTGGTCTCAGGACCCTTGGGGTCACAGAAAGACCGGGGGTGCCTGAGTGCAGCAGAGCTCCCAGGTATCGGAGCAGGGAAGCCGGCTGCAGAGAGGGAGCCGAGGCGCAGGCTCTCAACTCGGGGTTGCCATAAACCGTGATCCGTGGCCCAGTCGGGCTACTGCTCCTCCAGCAGGGACCCAACAAGCGGCAGATGCGGGGAGACTCCCCTTCCTCCCCTGGGAGGAGCGGCGCGGGAGCGCACCGCAGGGATCTGCTGGGTTTGGAGACTCGGGGTCGGGTGCCAGAGATAGAAACGCTCGGTCACAGGCCGGGTGAGCACGGAGTGCGGCCGGAGACCAGGGAGACAGGAGTGACTGCTTTTCTCTGGGGGCGCACTGAGGAGTGGGGCCCCGAGTTCTCAGCTCCTCCGGGCAGAGATTGGGAGGCCACCATTTTCGCCCTGGTCCTCCAAAGCTGTACCCAGAGCTTGCAGGGAACAAAAGCTCCTGAGAGGGCGCCTGGGTGGCTCAGTTGGTTAAGCGACTGCCTTCGGCTCAGGTCATGATCCTGGAGTCCCCGGATCGAGTCCCGCATCGGGCTCCCCGCTCGGCGGGGAGTCTGCTCCTCCCTCTGACTCCCCCCTCTCGTGCTCTCTCTATCTATCTCATTCTCTCTCTCAAATGAATAAATAAAATCTTTAAAAAAAAAAGCTCCTGAGAGCAAACCCGAGCAGCTTGCTTAGCCCAGACTGACAAGGGCGGGGCAATTCCGCCTCCGGCAAAGACATTTGAGAACCACAGCAACAGGCCCCTCCCCCAGAAGATCGGCACGAACAGCCAGCCAAGACCAAGTTTACCAATCAAGGAGAACGGGAGAACTCCACCGCTAGGGGAAGACTGCACATAGAATTCATGGCTTTTTTACCATGATTCATTAGTTTTTCAAAGTTAATTTTTTTAACTGTTTTTTTTTGAATTTTTCTTTTTCCCTTTTTCAACCAACATCTTATCAATCCCTTTCTTTAAAAAACATTTTTTATTTTTCATTTTTAGAATCATACTTTTTTAATTTTTTTTAAGATTTTATTTATTTATTTGAGAGAGAGAGAGAATGAGAGATAGAAAGCACGAGAGGGAAGAGGGTCAGAGCGAGAAGCAGACTCCGTGCTGAGCAGGGAGCCCGATGTGGGACTCGATCCCGGGACTCCAGGATCATGACCTGAGCTGAAGGCAGTTGATTAACCAACTGAGCCACCCAGGCGCCCTTAGAGTCATATTTTATCCCTCTATAGTAGTTACCCTTATTTTGGGCATATATATATTAGTAGTTCTCTCTTTAAATTTTGAGATACAGTTTCTTCTAACAGATCAAAATATACCCTAAATCACTAGTGAATGGCTTTGTTCTAGTCTCCTGCCTGATCACATTCTCTCCCTTTTTCTTTTCTTTTTTTTTAATCTTCTTTCGTTTTTCAAACAACTTCTTATCAATTCCTTTTATAAAATCTTTTATAATTTTCATCTTTACAGTCGTCTTCCATCCCTTCATTGTATCAACCCTTATTTTGTACATATATAAGTCTTTCTTCCTTTAAAATTTTAGGAGGCACTTTCTTCTAACAGACCAAAATATGCCCAAAATCTACTGTGTGGCACTGATCTATGCACTAGCCTGATCATATTTAATCATATTCTGTTTTTTTGTTTTGTTCTGTTTTTGTTTGTTTTTATCTTTTTCTTTTACTCTTTTTTTTTTCTCTTTCTTTTTCTTTCTTTCCCTTTCTTTTCCCCTGGCTTCAGGTCTTTTCTGAGTTGTATAGAGTATATTTGCTGGGGACGTTGTTAACCTGTTAGCATTTTGGTCTCTCATTCATCTATTCTCCTCTGGACAAAATGACAAGATGAAAAAAATCACCTCAGCAAAAAGAACAAGAGGTAGTACCGTCTGCCAGGGACCTACTCATTACAGATATTAGTACAATGTCGGACCTAGAGTTCAGAATCATGACTTTAAAGATACTAGCTGGGCTTGAAAAAAGCATGGAAGTTATTAGAGAAACCCTTTCTGGAGAAATAAAAGAACTAAAATCTAACCAAGTTGAAATCAAAAAGGCTATTGATGAGGTGCAATAAAAAATGGGGGCACTAACTGCTAGGATAAATGAGGCAGAAGAGAGAATCAGCGATATAGAAGACCAAATGATGGAAAATAAAGAGACTGAGAAAAAGAGAGATAAACAACTAGAGGATCACGAGGGCAGAATTCGAGAGATAAGCGATACGATAAGATGAAACAACATTAGAATAATTGGGATCCCAGAAGAAGAAGAAAGAGAGGGAGGGGCAGAAGGTATATTGGAGCAAATTATAGCAGAGAACTTCCCTAATGTGGGGAAGGAAACAGGCATCAAAATCCAGGAGGCACAGAGAACCCCTCTCAAAATCAATAAAAATAGGTCAACACCCCGACATCTAATAGTAAAACTTAGGAGTCTCAGAGACAAAGAGAAAATCCTGAAAGCAGCTCGGGAGAAGAGATATGTAACCTACAATGGTAGAAACATTAGATTGGCAACAGACCTATCCACAGAGACCTGGCAGGCCAGAAAGAACTGGCATGATATCTTCAGAGCACTATACGAGAAAAATATGCAGCCAAGAATACTATATCCAGCTAGGCTGTCATTGAAAATTGAAGGCGAGATAAAAAGCTTCCAGGACAAACAAAAACTAAAGGAATTTGCAAACACGAAACCAGCCCTCCAAGAAATATTGAAAGGGGTCCTCTAAGCAAAGAAAGAGCCTAAAAGCAGCATAGACCAGAAAGGAACACAGACAATATACAGTCACAGTCACCTTAGAGGCAATACAATGGCACTAAATTCATAACTTTCAATAGTTACCCTGAATGTAAATGGGCTAAATGCCCCAATCAAAAGGCACAGGCTATCAGATTGAATTAAAAAATAAGACCCATCAAGATGCTGTCTGCAAGAGATTCATTTTAGACCCAAAGACACCCCCAGATTGAAAGTGAGGGGGTGGGAAACCATTTACCATGCTAATGGACACCAAAAGAAAGCTGGGTGGCAATCCTTATATCACACAAATTAGATTTTAAAACAAAGACTGTATTAAGAGATGAGGAAGGACACTATATCCTACTTAAAGGGTCTATCCAACAAGAAGATCTAACAATTGTAAATATCTATGCCCCGAACATGGGAGCAGCCAATTATATAAGGCAATTAATAACCAAAGCAAAGAACCACATCGACAACAATACAATAATAGTGGGGGACTTTAACACCCCCCTGACTGAAATGGACAGATCATCTAAGCAAAAGATCAACAAGGAAATAAAGACTTTATATGACACACTGGACCAAATGGACTTCACAGACATATTCAGAACATTCCATCCCAAGGCAACAGAATACACATTCTTCTGTAGTGCCCATGGAACATTCTCCAGAATTGATCACATCCTAGGTTACAAATCAGGTCTCAACCGGTACCAAAAGATTGGGATTATTCCCTGCATATTTTCAGACCACAATGCTTTGAAACCAGAACTCAATCACAAGAGGAAAGTCGGAAAGAACTCAAATACATGGAGGCTAAAGAGCATCCTACTAAAGAATGAATGGGTCAACCAGGGAATTTAAGAAGATTTAAAAAAATTCATGGAAATCAATGAAAATGAAGACATAATGGTTCAAAATCTTTGGGATACAGCAAAGGCAGTCCTAAGAGGAAAGTATATAGCAATACAAGCCTTTCTCAAGAAACAAGAAAGGTCTCAAATACACAACCTAACCCTACACCTAAAGGAGCTAGAGATAAAACAGCAAATAAAGCCTAAACCCAGCAGGAGAAGAGAAATAATAAAGATCAGAGCAGAAATCAATGGAATAGAAACCAAAAGAACAGTAGAACAGATCAACGAAACTAGGAGCTGGTTCTTTGAAAGAATTAACAAGTTTGATAAACCCCTGGCCAGACTTATCAAAAAGAAAAGAGAAATGACCCAAATCAACAAAATCATGAACGAAAGAGGAGAGATCACAACCAACACCAAAGAAATACAAACAATTATAAGAACATATTAGGAGTAACTCTATGCCAGCAAATTAGATAACCTGGAAGAAATGGGTGCATTCCTAGAAATGTATCAACTACCAAAATTGAACCAGGAAGAAATAGAAAACCTGAACAGACCTATAACCACTAAGGAAATTGAAGCAGTCATCAAAAATCTCCCAACAAACAAAAGCCCAGGGCCAGACGGCTTCCCAGGGGAATTCTATCAAACATTTAAAGAAAAATTAATACCTATTCTCCTGAAACTGTTCCAAAAAATAGAAATGGAAGGAAAACTTCTAAACTCATTTTATGAGGCCACCATTACCTTGATCCCAAAACCAGACAAAGCCCCATCAAAAAGGAGAATTACAGAACAATATCCTTGATGAACATGGATGCAAAAATTCTCAACAAAATACTAGCCAATAGGATTCAACAGTACATTAAAAGGATTATTCATCATGACCAAGTGGGATTTATCCCTGGGATGCAAGTTTGGTTCAATATCCACAAACCAATCAACATGATACAATACATTAACAAAAGAAAGAACAAGAATCATATGATCCTCTCAGTAGATGCAGAAAAAGCATTTGACAAAGTACAGCATCCTTTCTTGATCAAAACTCCTCAGAGTATAGGGATAGAGGGTACATACCTCAATATCATAAAAGCCATCTATGAAAAACCTACAGCGAATATCATTCTCAATGGGGAAAAGCTGAGAGCTTTTCCCCTAAGGTCAGGAACGCGGCAGGGATGTCCACTATCACCACTGCTATTCAACAGAGTATTAGAAGTCCTAGCCACAGCAATCAGACAACAAAAAGAAATCAAAGGCATCCAAATCGGCAAAGAGGAAGTCAAACTCTCACTCTTTGCAGATGATATGATACTGTTTGTGGAAAACCCAAAAGACTCCACCCCAAAACTGCTAGAACTCATCCAGGAATTCAGTAAAGTAGCAGGATATAAAATCAATGCACAGAAATCAGTGGCATTCCTATA
>NW_027397087.1:2173949-2191392 GCF_003265705.2 Callorhinus ursinus | reverse complement strand
AAGAAGATAGCAGGAGGGGAAGAATGAAGGGGAGTAAGTTGGAGGGGGAGAGGAACCATGAGAGACGATGGAGTCTGAAAAACAAACTGAGGGTTCTAGAGGGGAGGGGGGTGGGGGGATGGGTTGGCCTTGTGATGGGTATTAAAGAGGGCACATTCTGCGTGGAGCACTGGGTGTTATGCACAAACAATGAATCATGGAACACTACATCAAAAACTAATGATGTAATGTATGGTGATTAACATAACAATAAAAAGAAAAAAAAAAAGAAAGGTTATTTTCTATGCTAACCATGTACCTATAGACAGAGAACTCCGTTATGGGAGGGAGAGAGTGATTTCTATCAATGCAAATTAGTAATGACTTTTTTTTTTCCTCGGGGTCATGTTCACTATTCAAATCAAGAGTTAATTGAGGTATTCCATTCATGTGGCTTGATCACTTGAGATATTTCACTTTTCGTGACTGATCCATGCATGTATAGATAAAATTTTACATATCTGCAAGTTCTCAAGGGTTTTCTTATTCTTTTCAAAAAATTATAAGGAAAGAGAATTTTATTCCGGTGCCCCAAGTCTTGACTTTCAGCCTTGCTTACATCTAAAGAGGACAGGAATGTTTTTTTCTATGGTTCTCATGTACCAGTTGAATCTGGATGCCTCTCAGC
This sequence comes from Callorhinus ursinus, assembly GCF_003265705.2. Classification (NCBI taxonomy): domain Eukaryota; kingdom Metazoa; phylum Chordata; class Mammalia; order Carnivora; family Otariidae; genus Callorhinus; species Callorhinus ursinus. Next base: position 2,190,725 of record NW_027397087.1, on the reverse strand, counting down.
ACTCTGAAAGGCCAAAAGAAAGTTTCCCAATTTATTCTTTCTCTGTCCCTTTCACCCCTACTCCCAATCCCCCTAGCAAATACTGGTAAAGCAGATGGTTTTGGTGTGATGCCCCAGAGGTTAACAGATGTGAATTCTGATGGAGTAACAAGAGGACAGATCTTTGCCATTGCTGCATTCAGACCAAGCACATGGTCTGTCCCCCAACAAATAAATTGTGCTTTGTATGGCTGATTTTAAATACTCTGAGCCAGGGTCCGACTTTTCAGAATAAGGGGAAAAGTAAAAGTCAGTAATAAAGAACTAATTTCAACATCACAGGAAATGAACATTTTTTAGTCATTTCCCAACGGTTAGGTATTAACACGATAAGACTGGGAGCTCAGGAAATAAAAGGCTCAGCACCCAACCCTGCAGAGTAGAGGACATTTAGTGTCACCTTCTGGCCCTGCCCAGTGCCTTCCTTGAAAGACCCCGGATGTTTGGGGAACTAGTCCTCTTTCTCTTGATAGTCTTCGATAAACTTATAAAAGTGTCTTTATCAAAATGGGGTCCAGGCCCATAGATATATCCTCAGGGGTCCAAGGGTTTTTCTTTAATAAATATTTTTAATATTACATTGTCACTTTATTCTGGACAGTATGTTTAACACAATTCCAATCATCTGAATAACTACTTTATGATTAAGATTCCACTCACTGCTGGTGCCTGAAGTTGGATTGTGTTTACACTCAAACCCTGCAAAGGGTCACTGATGTTGGAGTCCATACTGGATACCTGGTTTAATAGAAATATTTGATTATTAGTATTAGAATTCTCTGCCTTAATGTTTTTATTTTGATATATAAAAATGTATTGTTGGGTGCCTGGGTGCCTCAGATGGTTGAGCATCTGCCTTCGGCTCCGGTCATGATCCCAGGGTCCTGGGTTTGAGCCCTGCATCAGGCTCCCTGCTCAGTGGGAAGCCTGCTTCTCCCTCTCCCACTCCCCCTGCTTCCGTTCCCTCTCTCGCTGTGTCTCTTTCTGTCAAATAAATAAAGAAAATCTTAAAAAAAAAAAAATGTATTGCACTAGGGTGCCTGGGTGGCTCAGTTGGTTAAGCGTCTGCCTTCGGCTCAGGTCATGATCCCAGGGTCCTGGGATGGAGCCCTGCACTGGGCTCCCTGCTCAGCAGGGGCCCTGCTTCACCCTCTCCCTCTCCCTCTGCTTGTGCTCTCTCTTTCTGTCAAATAAATAAAATAATATCCTAAAAAAAATGTATCACACTAGAGGCAAATTCTTTCTAACACTAAACCCAGTATCAGCTGTTCTGCTTCTGCAAATCATTATTTGTTTTGGTTTTTATTTATCTGAGCCACAAGCATATTAATGTTTATACATAGATAACATAAAAAATGTTGGTTTGTTCAAGCACTTATTTTTTTCATTTAAAAACAATTCACCCATTGGTCACTTTGGGAAAAGCAGGACCAGATTTCTTTTAAAACCAGGCTGGTTGAAACCTCAGATTTTGACTAGATGTGAGCTGGGAGCCTGGCTGAGCCGACATAGACTTAGATTTTCCACCCCAAAGCCAGGATGAGGAGGCAGATTTTACCTGACTTCCCCTGCTTCCACCAGAAGGCTACTGGCCATATTTCTTTCCCGTTGTCCCCGGTAGACTTGCTGAATACTTGCAAATAAAAACATCTGAAAATAACATTACAAATAAGAAGAATACAGATCATAAACTTTAGTTAATATTGGTATAATTTCAGAACTAATGCTCATAAACCTTTTATCTGAAATCTGCTGGAGGTGCCTGGGTGGTTCAGTTAAGCCTCTGCCTTCAGCTCAAGTTATGATCCCAGGATCATGGAATTGAGCCCTGCATTCAGCTCCTTGCTCAGCAGGAAGCCTGCTTCTCCCTCTCCCTCTGCCGTTCCCCCTGCTTGTGCTGTCTCTGGCTCTCACTCTCCAAATAAATAAATAAAATCTTTTTTAAAATAAATAAATAATAAAATCTGCTGTAACCTGTTTCACTGCATGACCCCAGCCCCCTGCAAAGTCCTCCTAACCAAATACTTTGGGGTGTATTCAGTCTCACAGTTGCTCACAAAAATGCCTGATCAGATATCATCTTCGTTTACTGCTTCTTTCTCTGGGCCTCCTGGTAGCTCTGTAGAAACTGGTCTTCCCAGCACTGCTATCACTTTGCTGGACACTGTCTCTGATGCTCTGGCCTCTTGAGTTCCAGGCAGTGAAGTACAAGAATTGTCGTCTACCCCTTTTTTATGTAACATTGTGTTAACAAGATACCAAAAATCTTGTGCTTTAGCGTCTTATGGATTTTCTTTTTAAAGGAAAAGGAGGGAAAAAAACAGTTTTTACCTACAGTTCTCTTTCCCTTGGATCAAAAAGTAGAATTGTGGGAGCCTGACTGGCTCAGTCAATAGAACATGAGATTCCTAATCTTGGAGTCATGAGTTCAAGCCCCACATTGGGCATAAGAGATTACTTTTTAAAAACTTTTTTTTTGTTCTCAGGCTGCCCTTTTTTTGTTGTTGTTGTTCTCATAAAAACTTTTTTAAAAAGTAGAATTGCTAGCTCAAAGGGAGGAGGGAGAAGACAGTCATCTACAAGGCAGGGAGAGGAGCCTCAGAAGATGTTGACTCTGCTCACCCTTGATCTTGGACATCTGGCCTCCGGAACTGTGAGAAAACAAATGTGTATTGTTTAAGCCACCCAATCTATGGTACTTTGTTATGGCAGTCCTAGCAAACTAATACAGGGCAAAAGAGCTTGAGACTTTGGAAAACTGTAAGTAGTACTGAGAGTCCCATTAGGTGGTGTCAGTCTTACACATCTTCAAAATTCTATGTGTAACCAAGTGATTCATCAACAGATTGACTTAGTACGTAGCAAAACATTAATTCTTGCCATTTCTGCCCCACGGTCTCTGTGTTCTTGGAGTTCCCACCGGCTCCTACTTGTACTTATGTTATAAAACTATGTCCTGCCTGTCTCTCCACCACTAGACTATGAGCCCCTCAAACGCAGGGACGAGGGAGGTATTTCAGTCTCCTTTGTACGTCTGGCACCTAGCACATAGTAGGTGCTCAACAAATGTTTATGGAATAAAGGATTTAATAAATAAATAAATTGTTAGAAAAAATATAAATAATTTTTTTAAGATTTTATTTATTTATTTGTCAGAGAAAGAGAGAGCATAAGCAGGAAGAGCAGCAGGCAGAGGAGAAGCAGGCTTCCCGCGGAGCAGGCAGCCCGATGCCGGACTCGATCCCAGGACCCTGGGACCATGACCTGAGCCGAAGGCAGACACCCAACGACTGAGCCACCCAGGTGCCCTGAGAAAAAATATAAATACTTTAAACCAAAAGATAACATGAGGGAGTTTTTTTTCCTAGGGGATTTACTATTTACTCACCCGTTCAGTCAACATTGAGGGGGCAGCTAGGCATCGGAGCAGAGCACCTCTGCCAACCATGAGTGAGGTACTAACCGGTACCCTACCTCAGCAAGCATTTTGGAGGGATGAGCCAAGGTCCTGGGAAATCTTCTATGGCCTTCTATCCCTGGGATGAGCCTACTGATTAATGCCAGCAAGGAAGATGGTAACTGAAGTAAAAGCTTAGCCTATTCAGACACATTGGGTGTTAAAAGGATACATCTCTCCCTTTCCAAATCGCTTTCTCCTTAGGAGCCACTTGCCTGCTGTATAAACAGTTTACCCTAAAGGGGGCAGCAAGCGTTTTCTGTAAAGGGCCAGGTAGTAAATATTTCAGGCTTCATGGGCCCTGCCGTCAGCAGTGTGCAACTATTGAACTTTGCCCTCGTAGTGCAAAAGCAACCACAGATTTAGTGTAATGAGCGTCGCTGTGTTCTAATAAAACTGCGGACCCTGCGATTGGAATTTCATATAATTTTCACATGTCACAAAATACCCTTTTTTTTTTCCGTACCATTTAAAAACTGTAAAAAAAAATCATTGTTGGCTCATGGGCTGTAGGAAAACAGGTGTCAGGCCAGATGTGGCCCCCCCAGGCTAAAGCTGGCCCTGAACCAGTATCTTCCCCTCAACCATGTCTGTTTCCCTCTCTTGTTTATTTCCTTCCTTGTCTGCTTCCTTTTGCTCCAGTTAAACAATGATATTCAAATGTGACTGTTTCTAGAAAGCAATGGACTCTCTGATTTGTCATTTACAGCTCAGTGTGAAGGAGTAAATATCAAGGGCTTGCCTCAGAGCCTGGGGAGATAGTGAAGATTAAGGATACTCCAAAAGAAGACGAAACCAAGTTTAACCCAACAAAGCCTTGTTTACAAAACAGAACTCATTTTGGTTGCTGCTCAGGAAAAGGTGATTTCCCATTGAAAAAGAATGGGTGTCTTTCTCTCATCAGAGTAGAGGCCCTTGTTTCAGATAAATCAAGGAAATTGATGATGCTGTCTTGGCTTCACACTTCTACATGTGTGATTTGCTGACCTCAAGTTGTGAAGGGCTGGTCTGGGCCATGGTGCGAGGGAAAGAGGACTCAACGACTGACATGATCTGGTGTTGTGCCAGTATGCACAGAATTAGAAGATGGATTATTGTGGATTTGTTTTCCTTTAGGAATTAGGGCTGGCGCTGGCTTAGCTTCGGTGCAGCCGAGGTATTAACTGAAATGCATTTCTATCTTAACAGCCGCATCCCATTTAGCCACAGTGACTTTGGAGTGACTTCCAAAGCAATCTCAGAATGAGTCGGCAGATTAAGGCTACCTTTCATGTCAGAACTGTAGGCAAGGAAGAAATGAAATGCACCACATTAGGTCTTCCCGCTACAAAAAAAAAAGCCAGGTTGTGTCAGGTAGGCTAACGAATATTGGTTGAACTTTCCAATGGATCTGTTTTAGTCAACTAGCTTCAGGAAGATGCAAAGCAATATAAAACATTCAAGGCAGGTAAACACACTGCCTCTGTTACTGGTCATGCACCATGTTGGAGGCAAGGCTAATTTGAAGTCTTTCCCCCTGTAGCCTTCCCTGTTTGCTAAGTTCACTAAGCTCAATCACAGCAAACACGTGCACTGAGGATGGCTCCCATTATGACCCTCCTCTTCACTGAGAAGTCACCTAACCTATGGGAACCTCAGCTTCCTCATCTGCAAAATGGGGCTCAGGCTCCATATCCCAGGATTGCCATAAGGATTACACAAAGATAACACATGTGAGGTTGCCTTATAAACTCTGTACATATTGACTTCTGTTTTACCCTCTCTCCTTGCCTTGAACCCACACAGGAATGTGTCCTGGTCAGCTGCAGGGAAACTGAGGAACAGACACCCGAGTCAGCTACCTAGGCAGTCTTTTTCCCTCTTGCCCCATCAATAAGCACTTGCCAAAAGGATGTGTAACTGGGGCAGGAGACATCTGATTTACGGAAACATGAATTTCTTGAAGGACCAGGACTGGAAATATTTTTTTTCTGATGCAATTCAATTTGTTAGGAGCCTTTCATTTTTACCTGCCGTATCCCTGCCTGGCCAATTCTGTACAGGTCACCTGTCTTTCTATCCTTCAAATACACAGAGGAAATCCCCAACACACCACCATGCAAATAGGCACCACACACATGCAGATCAGCCTTACAGATAGACAACTAGGTGGTCACCCGTATTCTGTAGTTTAAGAGTAACACTGAGGTTTCTCTGCTATAAAATGCCTCCCTATGAACTTGTGAAGCCCATGGGTCTGATAAGTCCCCTAAAGTAGGAGGCAATGGGACCTCAGGGTTCAACTCTTCCCCCTTATCATTCATGCATTCACTTAAAATGTTAATGAAGTTCCCACTGCTAACAGAGCCCTACACTAGATTCTATGGGGGTATCAGAAGTAATACAAAATGAAGCATCACCCTAAAGGAAATTACAGTTGAATGGAGGAGACAAGGCATGAAGGCAAGTCAACAAGTGTCTATTAACTGTGTATTGTGTTCCCAGAGCACTAGAGAGTAATTACAAAGCCCTATGTGTCACCGTATGATAGCACTGCATGGCTAAATGTTAAGGATGTCCAAAATGAAGGAAAAGAGGGTATTGGGTGAGATAAATTTAGAGACTACGTCCTGGAGAAACTGATTCTTTTTTTTTTTTTTAAAGATTTTATTGATTTATTTGAGAGAGAGAGAATGAGAGATAGAGAGCACGAGAGGGAAGAGGGTCAGAGGGAGAAGCAGAGTCCTTGCTGAGCAGGGAGCCCGATGTGGGACTCGATCCCGGGACTCCAGGATCATGACCTGAGCGGAAGGCAGTCGCTTAACCAACTGAGCCACCCAGGCTCCCCTGGAGAAACTGATTCTTAGGCTGGGCCTTCAAAGAAACACAGAATACAGATTCTTCAGGGGAGGGAAAAGGAGGACTCTCCCAAGATCGGGGAACCTCCAGAGCAAAGCCACTGAGGCAGAGGCAAACAGGCAGTGGACAAGGGACAGTTCTGAGACTGGCTTCACTCTAATTGGGGGGAAGGGGGCTCCACAATAGAGTAGCGAGAGATGAGGGTGGGGAACACAGGGGACCCAGCATGAAGAACTCCAAGTATCAGGCTGAGGGGGTTCTGATGTAACCCCACTGAGGGTTCCTATGTGGTTGAATCACATGTCAGAGTGATATTCAGAATGATATTCAAAGGAGGCTAATCAAGGGATTGATTTGCAGTATGGCCCAAGACAAGAAGAACCCAGGATCTAACCCCTCAGGAAATGGGTAGTCATTTGGGCATGAGTGACCAAGGGCCTGGAAAAGAGCAATGGGTGTGGAATGAAGAGAAAAAAGTCAAACCACAAGAGCATATTGAAGGAAGAGTGAGGAATCCTGATAGGATGCGGATCCAGAGGTAGAATCAAGAAAATTCTAAGACCTCCAGGAACCTGGGGAATGGTAGTATGTCTGACAATCATGGAGAAAAACAAAGAAATGCCAGTCTGGGTGAAGGGGGAAGACCGGGCAGGTCAGACTTTGAAATAACCTATGTGGAAATCACGGACACCTCTTCTGTGTGACCTGCACGCCTCACCTCTGAGGACTGTAGGTGGTTCTATTCCAACTGTGAGGAGAGAAGGCGTGTTTTATGGAGAAAAGAATAATAACAGCATCTTCAGGCTCACACATTCAAAGATGAAGCCCTAAAATACTTAGGCTTCGTGCCTCAACCTGCACACTAGCCCATCGTTTCATATTAATCTCTGCCATTTGTGACCCACTTTATATTTTTCCAGAAGATTCCCCCCATATTATTTCGTGTGAGTTTATGAAACAAACCAGGCAGGCACATCTGCTGGAGACTGAGGTGTAGGAAGATGAAGCTGGTCCCAAATCACATAGCTAAGACCACTGGTCTACTGATGTCTGTGGTGTATTTGTGCCACGAACGTGGTTGTTGTCCCTGTACAGTGTGGTGAAACTCATCATCACCTTCCTATAGCATTACCGAGAGCCTTGTATGGGCTGTTGCCATGCTAAACCCTTTACGTACGTCACCTCATTTAATTCTCCCACCTACTCTGCAATGTAGAGGTTATTTTTATAAAAACACTGAAATTCAAAGGGTTTGGGTAACTTACCCAATGTCATATGCCTGGAAAATGGCAGAGGCAGGGTTGGAACCTGGCCTGACTCCAGAGTCTACGTCCTTCATCCCACACCATCCCTCAATACACCTCATCTAATAAGTATTCTTGTCTGTATTACGGTCCCTCTTTAGCCTTCTTTCCTTGGCCAGATAAATCAAATTACTTTAGGTTTCCTCATAAATTTTGTAATACTATCCTTTAATACTACTACTTCCTGCCCTCTGAATCTTGAGATCAAGAACTCAGAAAGAACAGACCTGTACCCCTGAAACAAATAATACATTATATGTTAAAAAAAAAAGAAAAAACATTTTGTCCAATGTTCAAAAATAAAAGAACTCAGAACAAACTGTGCTAGGTTGTTAGTGAATAAGCATTGCGTATATATGTATATATTTGTTTTTTACTATAGGTATATACATATATTGTTCTAGAAACTTAAAATTTCAAAATAAACAACAGATCAATATAGGCATTTTCTTTTGTTCCTTTCATGTATGGGCCTTTATGAAGGTTAAATTATACTGATATGTTTTAGATTGTGTGTACATTAAAATAAGCTAAGGGGCGTCTGCGTGGCTCAGATGGTTAAGCGTCTGCCTTTGGCTCAGGTCATGATCCCAGGGTCCTGGGATCAAGCCCCACGTCTGGCTCCTGGCTTGGCTGGGAGCCTGCTTCTCCCTCTCCCTCTGCCTCTCTCCTGCTCATGCTCTCTCTCTCTCTATCTCTCTGTCTCAAATGAATAAATAAAATATTTTTAAAAAATAAAATAAGCTTAAAGAAGGAAAGAAAGAGAAAGAAGGTGTTAATGATGGAATAGCAGCACTGAGCTAGTCATTTTAGAAACATTACTCCATTTAATCTTTACAACAACCCTCTGACGTAGATACTATGCTCCCCATTTTATATCGTTCCAGTTTTAGTATATGTGCTGCCGAAGGGAGCACATGCTCCCCATTTTATAGATGAGGAAACCAAGGCTCATAGAAATTCAGTCATATGTACAATGACACCACCTTCAAATTAGTAACTAAAAGATGATTTTTGAAATCAGTCTGCATGACATAGTGTTATATTGTTAAATGGAGCTGGGTTCCAGAGGCTGTGCTTGGTGTACTCTATAACCAAGGTGCTCATGACTTTGGGGGATTTTTTTTTTTTTTGTGATGGAGATAATGATTTTAGTTTTCCTCTTCCACAGATCAGTCCATGATACTCCCTATCGTTCTCTGTCACACTTTCCTACTCTTCCTACTACCTTCCCCAAGGTAAAGCAAAAATGTTCACCTGCAATGATTCTGTCTTCTAAATTTAAAAAGGAAGGGGAGCAAAAAAAAGGTCATAGATGACTTCCTTGGCCATATGTAACTGGCATCCAAGATTCATATTCCATGAGAGGATCCGAAAAGGAAATAAAGGGTCCTCATAAGCCTGAGGGCTTTTTTTTTTTTTAAGATTTTATTTATTTATTTGACAGAGAGACAGCAAGAGAGGGAACACAGCAGGGGGAGTGTGAGAGGGGAAGCAGGCTTCCTGCAGAGCAGGGAGCCCCATGCGGGGCTCGATCCCAGGACCCTGGGATCATGACCTGAGCCGAAGGTGGGGCTTAATGACTGAGCCACCCAGGCGCCCCAAGCCTGAGAACTCTTCTGATACTATAGATCTTGTTGTAATAATGACCCCCCTCCAGAATCTTTATTTCAGACGCTTAACCGACTCAGCCACCCAGGCGTCCCAAGATTTTATTTGTTTATTTGTCAGAGAGAGAGAGAGAGAGAGAGAGAGAGCAAAGCAGGGGGAGAAACAGGCAGAAGGAGAAGCAGGCTCGTCACTACAGAATCTTTATTTCTAGAATCCATCTGTCACAATCACATCCCATCTTGTGAATGGGAGCCTTCACAGGGCCCATCCTCTGACTTTTCTGTCTCTTTACACAAAAGCCTAACTAGCATATAGAACTGACTAGATGAGCCTTCCTATGATAGCGTGATGGCCTCTCTGGCTCTGCTGCTAATTGGACAAGTTGCCTTACCTCACTAAGCTTCCAAATGGGTATTATAATCCTTAGCACAGGGCCAACCACTAGGAAGCTTTCAATAAATGATCCTTACCCGGGATACCTGGGTGGCTCAGTCGGTTAAGCGTCTGCCTTCGGCCCTGGGATTGAGTCCCACATCAGGCTCCCTGCTCAGCAGGAGGCCTGCTTCTCCCTCTGCCTGCCACTCCCCCTGCTTGTGCTCTCACTCTCTCTCTCTCTCTCTGGCAAATAAATAAATAAAATCTTTAAAAAATAAGTAAATAAATGATCCTTACCCTAAGAAAACATTAGAAAGTGGTCCCTGGGACATGGGACAAATAGCTTCAGGAACCCCCTCTCCTAATGCAGATGCCTGTTCTAAGTAGGCTTCTAGGAGTTGGGACCAGCTAGATCTGTGACAAGTAGTCCCCGTGTGGGTGCTGGTGAAGCAAATATCCCAGGGGGCTGAGTTCACATGCATAGCACAGCCTGACCCCCTTTTCTTGGAGCACAGCACAGTCAGCCCTTCCAGAGCAGGCCTGGCGACAGACTCGAGCAAGAAGCCCAAGGGCACAGTAGCTCTGTGACACCAGCCCACTTAGGGAGCTCAGGCTGCAGGAGGGCTAACACCAAACACTTCCATCATGGCTTCTGCTGAGATGAGTGGACTGAAGCCTGATCATGAATGGAGGCAACAGAGAAGCGTTTGATTTTTTAGTCAGGTTAGAAAAACCCCAGAGCTGGGGCACCTGGGTGCCTCAGTTGGTTGGGCGACTGCCTTCGGCTCAGGTCATGATCCTGGAGTCCCAGAATCGTCTCACATCGGGCTCCCTGCTCAGCAAGGAGTTTGCTTCTCCCTCTGACCCTCTTCCCTCTCAAGCTCTCACTCTCTCATTCTCTCTCTCAAAAAAATAAATAAAATCTTAAAAAAAACAAACAAACAAACAAACAAACAAAAAACCCCAGAGCATAAGTTGACTTTTTTAAAAAGAATTTTGAGGGTGCCTGGGTGGCTCAGCTGGTTAGGCATCTGCCTTTGGCTCAGGTCATGATCCCGGGGTGCTGGGATCGAGTCCCACATCAAGCTCCCTGCTCCCTGGGGAGTCTGCTTCTCCCTCTGCCTCTTCCTCTCTGCGTGTGTGTGTCTCTCATGAATAAATAAATAAAATTTAAAAAGAATTTTGAAATATCTTGCAGCTGTATCGTGGATGGAGTTAACAGAGGGCCTCCATCCCTGCGGACAGACAAACTCCAGCACAGGATTGGTGCCTTTCCCACAAGGCCTGACTCAGCCCGGGGAAGCAGTCCCAGCACTTCGCTGGGGCCGGTGAGGAGACACCACCTCCGGGGTGGCGGGGGGGTGATAGCTGTCCGCCAATGTTGGGCAGTCTGGCACGTGGAAGACAGAGCGTGGCTCCAAAAGGTCAGAACCAGGATCCATGTGTTAAAATTACAGGAGGAATTTTTTTTTTTTTTTTACTTAACCTAAGAAAGACCTTTGCAAAAGGTCTCTGGTTGTAAAAAATCCTGATTCCTTTCCAGTTTCCACTCTTTCCATCACCCTACCTGCCTTATTTACCAAGCAAAGCAGCAGCGGAACTAGGAAATGAGGATGAAAGAGTCAGCCTATCAGTACAATCTTTGCCCCAATTCAGAGATGTTTGTCTTCACAAATCCTTCTCCTTGGGAAGCCTAGGCATCTTAAGACATCTCATTTCATGGATTCCTCAGTTTAACTCGCCTTCTGGCACCAAGGCTATCTCTCCTGTCTTCCCCAGTGCCCAACTTGAACATATCAGACAAATGCAAACTTTACATAAATGCTAAATATTAACCAGGCAGAAGCTAAAAGCTGTGTTCTAAGAAAAAGAAACAAAATCAGAACAGTTTGCTTTGTGGAGTAAGTAAGGAAACGCAGACTGGTACAGGGATGTAAATGTGCTTAATGCCAGAGAACAAAAGGGAAGAAGCATTAACCGAAAGCCTTCGTTCCAGTCTTGTCAGCCGAATTGAGGAGCCCAATGGAGACCTCAGTCCCTTGAAGAGCATCCAAAACAAGCCCATTGTTTGTTATGGATCAGCGATTTGCCTCCAAATTCCTGGGAATTCATGAAGGCTCTTTTTGTCTAGAACAGAAGAAAACTCAAGTGGCCGGTTCCTTGACTCCTTTCCTCTGAGTCTGTTGTGGGTCTGTTCTCTCAATCTCTCTACTCCGTGGGCCTCAGGTGCTGAGTTTCTCTTTAAGAACAGGCCACAAAGGCTCCCTTTTTCCTGGACCCCACCCTGGTCCTGCTAGGCCTCCCAGGATGGAGGGCAGGATTCCCCTACAGGGGCACAGTTGAACCTCTGTAATAGTTTACATTAATTGAGTACTTGTCGGGCGCCTGGGTGGCTCAGTTGGTTAAGTGACTGCCTTCGGCTCAGGTCATGATCCTGGAGTCCCGGGATCGAGTCCTGCATTGGGCTCCCTGCTCGGCAGAGAGTCTGCTTCTCCCTCTGACCCTCCCCCCTCATGTGCTCTCTCTCTCTCTCTCTCTCTCTCTCTCATTCTCTCTGTCTCTAATAAAAAAAAAATCTTAATTGAGTACTTGTCATATGCCAGACACTGTTCTTGATAGCTTTGAGACAGGGAAACTAAAGGGACCCCATGAAGAACTGCTTCTTTCTCTGCATCTATTCTGGCTAGGACCTACACCCCCGCCTTACATGCACCTGATAATGTATGTCCTCCTTATAAAGCTCAGGATTTAACGATTTCTTTGGAGTCTTCCAGCACTAAGGCCTGACAGGGGAGGTCTTCATAAAAGTTTTCCAAGACCACTGACTCATTAAGGCCCCTGGCTCCAGGGCATAAGTGACTTACAGAGGACAGGTAAACATTCATCTTTGTTCCTGGATTACTGAGAAGACACTGCACCAGACCACCATCCTTAATAAAAACCTCAGACCCCAAGCAAAGATGAGATTCATTCTCCTTTCCTTTCTGAGTCTCCTGCATGGTCTATATCTACACTATGTCTTTAATAAGCTCTGCTTTCACTTCCTCTCAGCTCATGTTTGATTTTCATCCTGTGCGAAGCCAAGAACCCTTTTGGCTGATCCTGAGGGGCCTTCTCTGGGGTCCTCAGACCCAGCCAGCCTGCACCGGCTTTATGTGCTTGGATTCATTTAATTCTCACATCTATCTTATGAGCCAAATACTATAATAACCAACACTTCACACATTAGTAAACTGAAGCCCACAATTAAATCACTTGTGCAAATTTAGAAAACCGGTAACTGGGAAAACTGAAACCTAAACCTTACAATCTGAATTCAGCGGCCATATTCATCTGCAACTTGGGGAAGAGAAAGAAAAGAAGATAGTGATCCCAAAATGTTTGCTCCTTAGCTCCATAGCCCATATAGGTGTGGCCGAGGATACCATGGTGTCCACATCCTGGAGTAAAACTCCTCTTCCCTCAGGTCGGCAGTGGTCTCCATACTGGGATCTGGGTGCCCTTAGGTATATGCAGAGGCTTTCCAAGACTTATGTGGGTACAGTCAGTTTTAAGGGGACCGATTTCCAAGTCCTCACCCTCCACATGTATTTCCCTAAAATGGATCTTCTTGTGAATTTACCAGTGATAGACTGGCAGACTCTCCCTCCCACCTCACTTCCACACTAGCCCTTCTTCTCATTTACAACAGAAAAGTCCACTTGTAATCCTTCCCACAGGTTGATAAGGTGCATTGCCCCAGGTTGTAAACCTCCAGGGCACAAACAAAGGCACAGTTGGAAATTCTGGAGCTGAGAAAGTAAATAAGTCTAATGACTGCATAACATGTTCTTTTGGAAATCAAATGTTTCCAACTTTGCTTTCAAACTCAGTGACATTGCTATAATAAAACTCTTCAGGGGCGCCTGGGTGGCTCAGTTGGTTAAGCGACTGCCTTCGGCTCAGGTCATGATCCTGGAGTCCCTGGATCGAGTCCCGCATCAGGCTCCCTGCTCAGCAGGGAGTCTGCTTCTCCCTCTGACCCTCCCCCCATCTCATGTGCTTTCTCTCTCATTCTCTCTGTCTCTCAAATAAATAATAAAATCTTTAAAAAAAAAAAAAATTAAAACTCTTCAGATATTTGTGCAAACAAGATTATTCAGTGCTTACATCTATTACAACAGAAATAGTGTGGAACTAAATAAAGGAAGCCTCATTTAAAATGGAGTGAGGTGGGGTGGGGTTCCTGGGTGGCTCAGTCAGTTAAGCGACCAACTCTTGATTTTGGCTCCGGTCATGATCTAAGTGTCGTGAGATCAAGTCTTGTGCCCTGCGTGGAACCTGCTTAAGTTCCTCTCCTTCCCCCTTCCTCTGCCCCTCCCCACTGCACAGTGCTGTCTCTCTCTCCCTCTTAAAAAAAAAAAAAAAAATGGAGTGGGGAGGCCAGGAGGGGGAGCCCTCACACCCCACTACTCCTTGTCAATTGCAGACCCAGCAGGAAGAAAGTACCAGCAACAAGCTTAGCCAATAAGAAAATATCACAACTCAGCCTATAGGAAACCTTCACCGTCGGAACTCTGGCCTCAGCCCCTCCCAACTTTTTTTTTTTTTTTACAAAGTGACTCAATAAAGCTCCTCTCCTTTGACTTCAGGACTTGCCTGTGGTTTGCCATAGCTTGCACTTCCTGAATTACGATTCTTCTGCTATTCCCGAATAAACCCATCTCCCTGGAAAAATAACTGGCTCTTTTACTTTTAAGTTCAACAATAGGAATATAATTTGACATTCATTTGTAGTATTCATCCATGGATACATAATACTGTTCATCCACAGGTATGTGATTAATGGGGGGGGAGGGACATTCACTAGAGATGCATTTCCAACATTTTTTACTTTTTATCCTTAGTAACTATCAAAATTAATAATATTATTTTGATATATTACATACTAATAGTCATTGTGCTAATACATCAACCCAGAAGACTGTTTCATAACACTTACACAGAGGTTCCCAAATTTTCTTTCACAGCTCCCTTAATGAATCAGTAAATTTCCGCTATGTCCCCAAACCGAAAGAAATACCTATCCATTCCATCTAGTAAGCGCTTCAGTTCAAACAATAAGAATGTATATCCTAACATAGTAGCCATGAAAGAGGACTTCAAGTCCCTCCGTGTTGACCTCAAACTTTTCTAATTAAGTTCCTCTTTTCTCCTTATCTCTTAACTCAGGCAAAGGACCCTGTGGGCAAAGCATCCCGTGGTAGGAGCAGAAACTACTCCTCAAGCAATAGGGACTGCCCTGAGTCAGCAAGACCCCGTGGGATTGACCCCAAGACAATGGTCCACAGACCTTTACTGCCCACTTACAGGTACCCACCCCTCTTCACCCTACAATTTCCTTACATAAACCTCGAAGTATTTTCAGCACATTGGAGACAGTCTTTGAGACACTAGTCTGCTGTCACTGGGCATTGGCATACTGAAATAAATTTCTTCTTTCACCAGAACACATCTCTCCGCCTTTGGATTTTGTCAGTGGCGAGTGGCCAAACCTGGTCTGTTTGGGACCCCCAGAGTCAGGTGCTCCTGCGCCCCTGTACCTCGGTTATAGCCATTTTAAAAAAAAAAAGAAAAACCTAAAGTGAAAGAATACATAATATTTTTGTTTCATTCTTAAATAACCACAGTTACTAATGGGATATGTGTCCCCATTGTATGCTGCGCAACTTCTCAATCCTGGGAATCAGATTCGGCCCCACCACCCTCATTTCCTCTTCCAAGCTGACTTGCTTTTTGATCACGGCAACTGCCAAAAAAAAACAGCTTTGCAAAAATAAAACATCATCCAAGGAATGTAGTTCGATCTAATATGGAAGCTGTGAATGACTTCCAAACTGGTGGTTCATACTGTGTTACCTTGGAAAATTTAAAATTCCCTACAGTGCCCACTTCACTGAAGAGCCTCTGAAACACCTGCGTAAATAGTTTGGGAGTTACAGACTTAGAACCTTAGGGTCACAGGAAATATTTTTAAATTTATATATAGTTGTCATTGTTGTAGAGCAAAAGGTTGTTTAATTATAAGATTTACAAGTATAAACTATATTACATTGGAATAGTATTCCTTGGAGGAAGTGGAATGGAAATATACTTTGTTCATGTATCTCTTATTTAAAAGGATGATGTTAGATATCAATTTGATATGGTGTGTAAATATTACTGAATACATTTAAAAGAATGATACGACTTTTAAATATCAGTATTCATGATATACATTACATCCTTTGCTACTGTTTAAACTTATGATGAAACATTTACATGTCCACCTAAATATGCATGAAGTGATCATCAGTTTTCAAGAGTCTTTTAGGGCAAGGCTTTTCAGCCTTGGCAGCACTGGCATTTGGGGCTGGATAAGTCTGCTGTGAGAGACTGCACTATGCATGGTAGGATGTTTAGCCGCCTCCCTGTTATCTTCCCAATAATGCCAGTAGCATTTTCCCCCCAGTTGTGACAACCAAAAGTGTCTTCAGAGATTGCCAAATGTCCCTGGAGGGCAAAATCACCCCCCAGTTGAGAACCACTGTTTTAGGGGTGTTTGAGCAGAAAAGACATAAAGACCACAAGCTAGACTTATATGAGAAGCAATAAAGCATAATCCTTAGGAACTTGGCTCTTAGTACTTCTGGCTCTAGTCTTACTTGCCTTGGGCAAGATAGCTAATTTCTCCAAGCTTATCTGTTCATTGGTAAATGGGAATACATTTTATTAGCGCCTCGGAGAATAGTTGTGAGCTTAGGTAAGAATATCCATGAGAGAGCCTTAGTAGAGCCTGAAACATAGGAATCTGTTAATAAAGCTTAAGCATTATGAAAATAGATATTCCTAACACTTCAGTGTGTACTTCCTGGCAGAGGCTTCTTGTCTATTGCATCAGTTGCCTGAACTTCTCTGACCAATATTCAGATCTTTTGTAATCTGTCCTCCCACTACCTACCTAACCTTCTGTTCCAGTAAGAAAGACGCCAGACTTACAATTACGTGATCTAATTTGTTGTCTGAGTCTAGTTCCATGTTCTGTCACCAAAGAACTGTGTGTGGTGAGCCACTCTGCTATCTCCTGGTGTGTGTGTGTGTGTGTGTGTGTGTGTGTGTGTGTGTGTGTGTGTG
>NW_027397087.1:2171086-2173939 GCF_003265705.2 Callorhinus ursinus | reverse complement strand
GTGTGTGTGTGTGTGTGTGTGTGTGTGTGTGTGTGTGTGTGTGTGTGTTGAGGGAAGATGTAGTGAGACTTGGTAATCTCAATCGTCTCTGACACTCCAGAAAAAGGAGAAGGAGAAAAGGACAATGAAGAAGGAAGGATTATTCTGTAGACCTTGGCATGAAATTCTTTTCTAGGGAGACAGGACTCTCTTGCAGGCCATCCTCCCCCTGCTTTTCTCCATACTGCCCCCTGTCCCTCTCTGCCAGTGCAGATTCCACCTCTCCTCCTCAACCCGCTCCGTTCACCCAGCCCACGCAGCTGTCTCTCACTTTTCTAAACCTTAGTACTTAGGGTCTATGCCATGCAGTTTAGCAATTATGTCAACTAAAAACAGAACAGCCAGTTATTTTACCAGCAAAATGTGTCCATTCCAGAATAGTTGAGGAATTGCGAGGGAGGACATGCAAGTCTGAGGAAACAAAGGGAAGGTCAGCTTTTATCAAGTTTTAGGAGGAAATTGGAGAGGATTGTTTTGAACAAACGTTTTTCAATTTTTTTTTAAGATTTTATTTATTTGAGAGAGAGAGCAAGAGAGAGCATGAGAGCGAGAGCAGGGTGAGGGGAGAGGGAGAAGCAGACTCCCCGCCGAGCAGGGAGCTCCATGTGGGGCTCCATTGAGTCCCAGGATCATGACCTGAGCTGAAGGCAGACATTTAACCAATTGAGCTACCAAGGCGCCCTGAACAAAAGTTTTTTAGAGGACATGTTTGAGGTTGGGGTGGTTTCTCATTGGCTACAAGTGGGGCTTAGTGCAATGTTTCTTTCTTTTTTAAAAAAATATTTTTATTTATTTATGTAATCTATACACCCAACGTGGGGCTCCAACTCATGACCCTGAGAACAAGAATCTCATGTTCTACTGACTGAGCCAGCAGGGGCACTGCCTTCTTTTTCTTAAAAGCAGGAAATAAAATCCCTATCTGAAAACTGTCTGTCCTTGTCAAGAGAAGAATTCTCTTCCTTCTTCCTGCTGGTTATAGAGGCTGAGAGGAATGGTATGAGCGTGAGTGCTCTCCCTTCAGCTCTTCCTGGCTCCATTTTAAGTGAGGTATCCTTTCCTCATTTTCACAATTATGTATTATCAGGGCACACTAGTCTCTCCACTCATTTCTTCTGTCCCTCGTGTGGTCCCATTGAGATAATGACTTCTTTAGGGCAGAGGGTCCCTCGCATCCCATTTCAGGATGTATGTGTGACACTCGAACTACATCACACAACGTTGAACAAATACTGGCTAAACAGTTAGTTGTCCAGGTCATTATATTTTAGTGTGCTCCATATTAGGTGTGTGTCCTAGAAAAGTTTCTCTGGAAATGATGGGGTTCAAGAATAAATAGCCCCTCCAAGTTATACAAGCGTAATTAGGCAGGGCTATGTCCTGGAAATTCCCCCAGTCATTTCATCTCTAATGTGCCCTTCTGTGATGAAGAGTGACGGGAAGGACTGGGAACATTCAATACCCGAACTACTCTTGTTCATGTACTTTTATAGACTCTAAGAGTGCTCTCCTAGGTAATTCCCTCAATTGTGGTTCATTAACAGCCGTTAACAATCCCCTTCTGGCCTTAATTAATTATCTTGCCTTGGCATTGAAGAGGGAGAATGGCTGTCAAGGGCATTATTTGCTCAATTACCCAACAGCCATAGATGATGTGTGGTAATGAATTGGAAGACAGAACACCCAGCCCCTCTCCAATCCCATAGCTGTAAAACCTTGTTCTGCCCTTCAGGGTATATAACATCAGCCCTTTGAAAGAGCTTGCATTCAGGACAACCCTAAATGCAGTAAGAGGATGTAATATCTTCATTTTCCCTCCAGCAGAAACACTAAAATTCCCCCATTAATGATAAGGCTCAGCTTTCTAGATAAATCAAGGACCAGACGCTGAGGCCTCTTGCTTTTCTTTCATTGTCTACTCTTCCTCATTGCTGGCTTTTAAATCGGTCATTTCATAGCTACTTCATAGCTGACTTCGTTCTTAGATCAGTTATACCCTCTATGGTATAATTAGACTTCCAATTAGAGGGGCTTCTGTTGTAAAACTAGGTTTTACTTTTGTTTGCTTTAAAAATCATGTTCTGTTAGGCTTGGGTTTATAACTATAAAAGGAATGCTTTCTTCTTTTTTTAAAGAAAGAAGTAATCTTCATCAGGAAAGAGATAAAGCTGACCCTATTTGAGATCGTTGCTAAGGAGATACTTGGCGTCATGTCGGAAATAACAAATCTTCAGGGGGTAAAGAGCTAAGGCGAAGAGAAGCTAGAGGCCAAGTTCTCTTCTCTAATAGGAAAAAGGAGATCATGGCCTTTCCTGTTGATACGCTTGTTTATATGCCAGAGATCTTTCTCTTTTTACTTGAACAAAGAAAATGTAAAGCAAATCTTTTTTTTTATTAAATCACAAGTTGTCCATAGTTTGTGACTTCCTTCTACCCACCTATAACAGATTTTGAACTGACATTGGTTTGGGGTCCCAAAATTATTTCAGTTCTAGGGTCAGTAGGGGTGGGAGGGTGGGGTTGGATTCAGCAGTGGTTGATAGCTCACTTTAAAATTCACTCTACTTGAGGGGTTCCTGGCTGGCTCAGTCAGTGAAGCATTCCATTCTTGATCTCAGGTTCTTGACCTAAGGGTCGTGAGTTCAAGCTCCATGTTGGGTGTGGAGATTACATAAAAATAAAATCTTAAAAAAAAAAAACAAACAAAAAGAAAAAGAAAAGAAATGCACACTACCTGAAATGTTCTGAGTATACGGGCACCTGGGTGGCTCAGTTGTTAAGCGTCTGCCTTCAGCTCAGGTCATGATCCCAGGG
>NW_027397087.1:2018458-2170986 GCF_003265705.2 Callorhinus ursinus | reverse complement strand
AATATTATAAGGAGATTGTATAAGGAAATTGTTTTAAAATTGTATGTTATGGGGCGCCTGGGTGGCTCAGTTGGTTAAGCGACTGCCTTCGGCTCAGGTCATGATCCTGGAGTCTCGGGATCGAGTCCCGCATCAGGCTCCCTGCTCGGCAGGGAGTCTGCTTCTCCCTCTGACCCTCTTCCCTCTCGTGCTCTCTCTCTCTCTCATTCTCTCTCTCTCATTCTCTCTCTCTCTCATTCTCTCTCTCTCAAATAAATAAATAAAATCTTTAAAATAAAAAAAGATAAAATAAAATTGTATGTTATGTATAACAGTAGAGACATATCAACCTGCATTGCGAGTAAAAGGTCCTCAGCTTTGGCGGGGGGGGTGTCGGGGGGCGGCCCGCATGGGTGTGTGGTTGGTGTGGGAGCACGTGGTACTTGTAAGTATATGTATGTGTGTGGTGTGTGTACGTGTGTGGTGGCGGTGGAGGCCGTGGCGTGTGTGTGTGTGCGCACGAAGGCTTTACTGAGAAAGTAACTCCTGTACTGTCTTGAGGAATGAGTGTTCCAGGTGGGTAAGTAGGGTGAGGACCTTGAGGTGGAGTGAATCGCACTTGGGCAGTAGCGAGGCACTGAGGCCGGAGAAGCTGGATCCTGCTGAAGCGCGGTGCAGGCTGGGAGATGTCAGCGGGCTAGCAGATGCCTTGTCTACCCAGACCCGGGGAAAATTAACTGAGAGTTGAGAAAAAGGCAGCTACTTTGATCAGCGATCAGGCAACTATTAAACTGGCAATGTGGAACTTGTCCTTCTGTGCTGAGGCTTGGGAAATTGTCCCTGGATATGTCTGCTTCCTGCCCATTGCCTGAGTTTCCCTGAGTTTCCCTGACCCTCAGATGCTCACCTTAATTAATTTATTGAGACGCACCAGAGTCAAACTTTGGTCCATTTCCTTGGTCTGCCTGTTTTCCCCTTTCGGCTCTGACTCCAGCTTGCTGACTCTGAATCTGTTTCTTTTCAGCTCGAAGGCACGTCTGGATCTCTCCTCAAAATGGAGATTTCCAGATCATTCCCTTTGGGCATACCTCATTTCTGTATCTTTCATATATACCTCTCCAAGCAAGTGTATATTGTGGACTTTTTTTTTTTCAGCCCATGACACAAACTTCAAATGCCTTTCCTTACCTATTCGAATGAAAGGTTTTTTTGTTTATTTTTATTTTGTCTCAAAATGCAATTGAATGAAAAATTATGTGCCCTTCCTTCCCCATTGTGGTATAAGAGGAAATATATATATATATTTTTAAAGATTTTATTTATTTATTTGAGAGAGAGAATGAGAGACAGAGAGCACGAGAGGGAGGAGGGTGAGAAGGAGAAGCAGACTCTCTGCTGAGCAGGGAGCCTGATGCGGGACTCGATCCCGGGACTCCAGGATCATGACCTGAGCCGAAGGCAGTCGCTTAACCAACTGAGCCACCCAGGCGCCCTAAGAGGAAATATATTTGGTCTTTGTCCCTGGTTCCTGGCACAAATATCCTAAAACTCCTGGGATTTCCTCAGCCATAGGAGTGTCTTTTGTCATTTACAAGGAGGCCACCCACCTGACTTTATGCTAATGAGATGACTTTGGGTGGGGCCCCTGGTGACCTCAGGATAGCGCTGGTCACCAGAAAGAGTGAGTGATTCTGGGGCTAGAGCTTTTGGCCTCACCCACCTACATCTGGGAAGGGGAAGGGGGTGACTATAGACAAAGCTCTATAAAATCTCATGAACAACAAGAGTTGATGAGCTTCCATGTTGGTGAATACACCCACATGTGGGAGGGTGGCACACCCCAGTTCCCCAGGATTAGAAATTCCTGCACTTGGGAGCCCTCCAGAGCTTACCCTTTGTACCTCTTCATTTGGCTGTTTATCTGTATTTTTTATAATATCCTTTATAATAAACTGGTAAAAGTAAGAAGCACAGATAGCAACCTAGGCTTGTGAATGGCATTCGAAGTGGGGACAGTCTTGTGGGGCCAAGCTCTTAACCTGTGGTGTCTGATGATATCTCTAGGTAGTAGGGTCAGAATTGAGTTAAATTATAAGACACCCAGTCAGTGTCTGCTGAGAATTGGAAAATTGCTCGGTATTGAAAAACACGCACCTGACCCGCCAATCAATCCCATTTGGCCATTTAGGCCAAAAGAGCTCATCATAAGGGTTCTCCCATCCTTCCTCAGTCATGGTTTGGCACAGTCCTTCTTGAAGATCTTTCTAGATGAATTTGGAACCTATCAAAGTTCCTGCAGTTCTGATGACATCATGGTTTCATCCCTTCATTTAATTATCTGCAGCCCATAAATGCTATTAACAATGAAAGCTAAATAATACTTTTTGCATTACTTCTTTTCAAATTTCTGATCCCTGTAGATCAATTTTCAGTTGATCTGATCAGAGGAAACCACGTTGACGCTCTCACGGGAAGAATGAAATGTCACCAGGAGCTCCCCAGCTGCCACCCCGTGAGGAGAATGAGTGCTGATCCACTGGCTGGCATCAAGGCATCAGCCTGGAAGGCTTGCATGGGTCTCCCTCATTCGAGGCTGTAATGAAAACAGACAGATTTTCTGACTTCAGTAAGCATTTGACATCCAAGCAACTTGACTGTAGTATTTTGAAGTGATTTCAGTCTCCCGGTTCGTATTTTATTATAGCTCAGCACGTGGCTTGGTTCTGACACAATTCTGTGTCCACCTCATCCAGATTTTCCCTGTAAATCCACCTATTTGCAACTTGCAAAATGATCAGATCCTGTCTTACTGTGTTCGGGCTACTATAACAAAAATATCATAAAAATATTCACTGACATTTATTTCTCACAGTCTGGAGGCTGGGAAATCCAAGATCAAGGTGCTGGCAGAGTGGGTGTCCAGTGAGTCCAATTCTTGGTTCATAAATGACTGCCTTCTTGCTCTGTCCTCACATGACAGAGAGCTGGATGGGGAAGCAGCAGTATTATGGACTGAATTGTTTCTCCCCAAAATTCATATGTTGAAGCCCTAAACCCTAGGGCCTCGGAATGTGACTGTTTCTGGAGATAAGGCCTTTAAAGAGGTAAGGAGATTAAGATGAGGACTTTACGGTGGGCCCTAATCCAATCTGACTGGTGTCCTTACAGGACACAGAGATTACGACACAGAGAGACACTAGGGTTGCACGTGCCCAAAGGAATGACCTTGTGAGGATGCAGTGAGCAGGAGGTTATCTCAGAACAAGGAGAGAAGACTCACAGGAGACAACCCTGCTGACACATTGATCTTGGACATCCACCCTCGAGAACTGTGAGAAAATACATTTCTGTGGTTTAAGCCACCCTCTCGTGGTACTTTGAGATGGTGGCCCTGGCACACTCATGCAGACGGTAATAAACAATTGTTAATAAAGCAGTTGAACAAGCAAAATAAGAGACTTCTTTCTGAGGCTACAGTGTGAACCAGAAATAGAATTGCCCAATGATTTTGCAGTCTCACCCTTGTTTGCAGGGTCTTTGGAGGGAAAGAGCATCCCCCCCTCCCCGAGAAACTGAAGTGGGCCGCTTCCTGATCTGGATTACTGACGATACCCAGGGGCCTAGTGGTGAATTACTGCCCATACGTCCTGGTTTTCACCAGCTGTAGATCAATTACTGTCCATTAATTCTTCTGACTTACCAATTCGACTCTGAAATGCGTCTTGGTTTATGTGAGAAGTTACATGTCATCATTTATAGGTAAAATTGGGGTACTGTGCCTCTCTACAAGAAATCTCTTTCAGGTGGGATCAGAAGACCAAGCAACAGTTTCCCAGGATGATTTGCTGAGGGAGAAAAGGAGTCAAATGTTAGTGGCTCTGTGGCAGGCTCATACCAAAAAACAAAGAAGCAAACAAGCAAGCATGCAAATAAAAAGCAAGATTTAACATATTATTATAGTCTTTGTACCACACACACCATCAGCCTAGAAACCCTCCACAGCCTCACATCTCTTCCTCCATATTCTTTCAGAGTTTCTAAAGGATTTTAGCTTTTGTGAGTTCTCCCATTAAGCCTGCTTTTTAAAGGAATTCACTTTTATGTAGTGCCATCTGCATAAATACATATGGGCCTAGGGAGGCGATCCCACAGTATAATAGACCTTCTCCCCTCCATTTCCTGCCTCTGCACAGAGTGAAGAAGGGTATTTCCCCTTTTCCCAAGTAAACTTGCCTTCTATCTCTCATTCTCTCTCTCTCTAATAAATAAATTTAAAAAATTAAAAAAAACAAACAAACAAAAAAGGGCGCCTGGGTGGCTCAGTTGGTTGAGCGACTGCCTTCGGCTCAGGTCATGATCCTGGAGTCCCCGGATCGAGTCCCACATCGGGCTCCCTGCTCGGCAGGGAGTCTGCTTCTCCCTCTGACCCTCTTCCCTCTCATGCTTTCTATCTCTCATTCTCTTTAATAAATAAATTTAAAAAATTAAAAAAAAAACAAGTAAACTTGCTGACAGGCAGAGCTAGATGCAAAATCAAATTTTAAAAGAACAGCTGTAAAGAGAGTAGTTCCTAAGCAGTGTTCTTAACACACACACACACAGAGTAATTATGTGAGGTGATAGATGCGTTAACTAACCTTAGTGTTGGTAATCATTCCGCAGTATAGACATGCATCAAATCATCACAGTGTTCACACCTCACACAATGTTATATGTCAATTATGTCACAATAAAGCTGGACAAATAAAAGAACAGTTCTAATGAGGAAATGGTCAGCAAGCAATAGTAGCTCAAGGAAAAATACAATCTTTATATGAAATAACAGGAATCTAGGGAAGTGGCTTCCTAGATGCTATTTTTATTTTCAGCATTTCAGGTTAACACAGATTGAGTTAATGATGTTTTTCTATAGCTCCCAGGCAACTCAGAAATGGCAGGGCTCAGACTAACAGAGAAGCACTTCCTGCAAATTTGGAAGGGATGAGAAGCCAGGCCTGCCTGGTGTTTGTGCTGCATCCCCAAGCTGCAGATATAGAGGAAAGGAGTGTTATATCAGGGATTTTTCTCTTGCACCCTAGGCACATGGCAATTTTCACAGGTCCCCTCCTTATCAGTTTCACCAGTTTGAATCAACTGCTTCAATTTCAGTGGCTAACAGGTTTTTGGGTTTTTTTTAATTGAAGTAACCCCAGAGGTTCAATGATGGAAAATGAGCCACATTAGAGTAGGGAATCATTCAAGAATCCTGAATTCCATTTTAACCCTGTTGTTTATGTTTTCCATGGGAGAGATAAAAAAATGTATAGGTTCAGAAAAAGGAAATTTCTGAAACCCTAAAGGGAATGTGTAAGATGTTTCCTGCTGTTAAAGGATCATTAAAGACCAAAAACTCCACTCAAAGGGAGGTCCACTTTTTGGACGACTGGTGATTGCTCTTTGTAGATGTCACATCAGCCTTTTTAAGTCAATAAAGATCAGTAGAGACATTTTGAAGTTCCTGCTTTACCTTCTTCTTTAGAAACAGTTTCTCAACGTAGGCCTCTTAGGGAAATATGTATTTTCTCAACATTACTTAATTATTCAAAAACCTGACTCATGAATGCGTCATGAGCTTTAACAAGTGGGGTGTGCGTCTGTGCGCATATGCATGCTCATGTGCATGTGTGTATATTTTCACATGCACCCTTTGGTCAACTGTCTAAGCTTTCTAGGTAATTGCATTGGGTCATAGCATTCAGACTATAAGCTCTAAGAGAACTACTACTAGATCTGTCAGTGTTGAACTCCATCACTACATGGTACTCAAAACATAAGCATAATGGAGGTGGTGAAAGGGTAGAGCACCTTACCTGAGAAAGGAAATAGAATTTTTTCATTATTCATACCATATTATAATCCATTCAAGCCAATTCACATTGTCATGTTTTGTTACTATATTCAAATATTATGCTGTTTATATTATAGAATTTTTTTACAAAGAAAGGCATTAAGGTAAATAATATAAATACTTTTAGGCTGATATGACCTATAAAAGCAGAAGTCATAAATGTTTAGTCTTCCTATCAAGCCCTTGGCCTCCAAACAGTATCTATTCCATTCCAAGTATATTGTGTACTGTGCTTTTACTGATTTTTTTATTATGACAAAAGCACATAACATAAAATTTACCATGTTAACTATTTTTAAGTGTACAGGTTAGTAGTGTTAAGTATATTTGCATTGATCTCCAGAACTTTTTCATATTACAGAACTGAAACTCTATATCCATTAAACAACTCCCCCTTTTCTCCTTTTCTTAGTTCCTGGTAATCACCATTCTTCTTTCTGTTTCTTTTTTTTGGTAAAGATTTTATTTATTTATTTGTCAGAGAGAGAGCGCGCACAAGCAGGGGGAGCGGCAGGCAGAGTGGGAGGGAGAAGCAGGCTCTCCACTGAGCAAGGAGCCCAATGCGGGGCTCCATCCCAGGACCCTGGGATCATGACCTGAGCTGAAGGCAGACGCTTAACTGATGGAGCCACCCAGGTGTTCCTCTTCTTTCTGTTTCTAAGAATTTGACTAAGAATTGATATATGTCATATGAGTAGAATAACGCAATATTTATTTTTTTGTTATTGGCTTCTTTCACTTAGCATAATGTCCTCAAATTTCATCCATATTGTAGCATGACAGGATTTCCTTCTTTTTTGAAGGCTGGATAATATCCCATTATATGTGTAAGTCATGTTTTCTTTATCCATTCATCTGTTGATGGACATTTGCCTTGCTTTCACTTCTTGGCTATTGTGAACAATGCTGCTATGAATATGGGTGTACAGATATCTCTTCAAGACCCTGCTTTCAATCTTTTTGGATATATATACCCAGAAGTGGGATTGCTGGTAGTTGTACTTTTATTTTTTAAAAAAAACACACCATACTGTTTTCCATAGTGGTTGAGCCTTTTTGAGGTCCCACCAGTAGTGCACAAGGGTTTCGATTTCTCCACATTCTCACCAACACTTACTAGTTTCTGTTTTTCTGATAGCTGTCCTAATAGATGTGAATCTTATTGATTTTTCTTTTTTTTTAAGATTTTATTTATTTATTTATTTATTTACAGGTGGGGGTCAGAGAGAGAGGGAGATAGAGATCGGAAGCAGACTCTGTGCTGAGTACAGAGCTTGACACAGGATCCATCCCATGAAGCTGAGATAATGACCTGAGCAAAAATCAAGACTCAGATGCTCAGCCAACTGAGCCACCCAGACACCCCAAATCTTACTGATTTTTAACTAACAGGCTACACAACTTTTATTAGGGTCTGTTTCCCTGTCCTCTAATGTTCACTATTGAAATAATTTATGTTTGTTCATTCATTCACTCAATCTTTGTTTAGCACCTACATTGTGCTAGGGATAAGGGGATATAAAGACTTTTTAAAAAGGCTTCTTGCATGCCATCAGAGAGCTAACAGTTTCATCGACAGACCTGTAAATACATAATCAGTACATTACATTTACATCACATAAGTGAGTGGTAAGTGTCAAAATACATTCAGGTAAAATGTGAGAGAGCACTAAGGAGGAAGTACTTAAGTACTGCCTGGGGAGAGAACCCCAAGGAGGTGATGGTTGAGCTGATTCTTAAAGCATAATGTTCTTAAGGCAGAGAAGGAGAAAGGGGAGGTCCAGGGTTTTGCATGTGTAAAGGTACAAAGGGATGGAAGAACGTTCAAGTTTAGGAAACCACAGGATATTTCTCATGGAGATGGTCAGAGCATAGAATGTGTAGTGGAATGTGATAAAGGCACAAAGGAGTGTGACAAAGCAAATAGCAGAGTTGATGCTAACATGTAGGCAAGAGCAAAATATGAAGGATTGGTATGCCATGTTCTAGAAGAAGGTGCTAATTCCTTAATGATCAGGGAAGTGAGATGGATGGGCCCGGGGAGAGGTGGAGAGGACGAGACTGATGATAAGGAGGGCAACTGGGAAATTTAAATTGTCCTGAATACAGGTTGAATGAAATAGGGATGTTAGTGTAGGCCAGATTAAAAAGATACTTAAGAGTTGAACGTGAACTCTGGTGAATGTGAACTTGGGAGGGGAATATGGGCTCTGATGAGTTGCTTGATGTGGCGCATAAGGGAAGGGAAGGCATCTGGGAATACTCAGTTCTGATTTGGGAAACTGTGTGGATGTGATGGCGTTAACTGAAATGAGACAAAAGGGTGGGAGCAAGCAGGCTGTTGGTGCTATTGAGGTAGGGGCACTAGGAGGTCAAGGACATACAGAGAGATATTTATACGGGTAGCTAGACATGAGCCTGGAGCTCCAGAATGAGGTCTGAGCCAGAACAACATAGATCTGGAAGTCACCACAGATAATTAGTGAAGCCCACAGGAGGGGATGACATCACTCAGCAGACCACAGAGCATAGGGGGAGAAGACTGAGGGTATAACTCAAGGAAGCCCAGCATTGACAGGATGAGAGAGACATGCGGAAAGGCCAGAAGAGCCAGAAGGAAAGAGTTCTCAGGTTGGCCAGAGAAGTGAGACATTGACTGAAAATTGTCCAGTGAATTTGGCAACCAGATTATTGTCACCGGGGTGAGAGCATTCTCAGTGGATTAAAGGCCGTAGGAGTCAGATTGCCATGCGAGGGAGGTGAGGAGCTGAAAACC
Source organism: Callorhinus ursinus (assembly GCF_003265705.2). Classification (NCBI taxonomy): domain Eukaryota; kingdom Metazoa; phylum Chordata; class Mammalia; order Carnivora; family Otariidae; genus Callorhinus; species Callorhinus ursinus. Next base: position 2,162,344 of record NW_027397087.1, on the reverse strand, counting down.
ATCAATGTGGAAAGCTCGTCAGGGTTTTTGTCAAAAGGGGAGGAAAAGGGTGGGAGCGTAACTGGAGAGTTGAAAGAAAGTTTTTACTTTTTAGTTTTTTTTGTTTGTTTTTTTCGGAGATGAGTATGTTTTTAGGCTGGAAATAAAAATTGGAAATAGAAGAGAAGAGGGAGAAATTGATTAAACAGAATCCTGAAGTAAAAAACTTGCAGGGCTTAAAAGTCCAAGTGGAGACATTAGCCCTGGGCAAGAGGAGGTAAGGACAGCTGTTCTGGGCACACAGCTCTCCTGTATAAGGGGAAATCATTCCTTCTCATACTTCATAGCAAGTCTCTTAGTACTCAGCCAAGAATGAAAATCGATCAACACCTTTCTCCATTACTAAAACAACAGAAATACAAATCCTACTATCTATATTTCTAATCCTGAGTCATTTGAACGCCAATGAAATATTTTGTAAAAAAATCACCAAAAACAATAGATGGACTCTCCTAGATATTGCTTCTTATGATTTCCCAGTAAAACAGGAATCCTGAGTTTGTCGATGACAGGGTTGCTAAGCGACCATGTCACTATCTAACATTATCTACCAAAATGGCCTGACACACAAAATAACCTTATTCTAAGGGCAAACTTAACTTCATACTTCATTTTGCTCTCCCCTTCTCCCCCATAAATTTGGCGGTCTTTATGAAAGGGAAAATTTGCCATCAAACGCAGGGATAATTGTTTCCTTAACAGTGAAATTCATTTTAAGGCGTTTAGCCCACAGTGCAAAAATAGTACCTGTGTGCATTCCAGAACAGAAGCCGGGGAAATGCTTGAGTTGTTAGAGTGATTTCATTTAGAAACATTCCCACCCATTGTACATTTGCATCACGTCTGTTGCTGGAGAAAAATAGAAAAGATTTGCCTTAAAGAATTATTGATAGAATTTAAGTGTGAACATTTTTTATGAGCTTCAAGGGACTATTTTCTTGAGCACGGAACACAAGAGGGTGATAGAGAAATACAATATTTATTATTTATGTTTATATTTATTATTAAAATTCTTGATGATAATGCGCTTTGTGTAACACTTTGAGATTTATAACATTTAACGCTTACCAACTGCCATTTTCTTGGAGAGTAGTATTTCTAGGATGGATTTTGATGACTGGAGAGTGGAAAGGAAGTTAATATTGGTTAGGTACCCACTGGAGCCTGGGAGACTTGCATACATATTCTCATTTATTTCCCAAACTGTGAAACAGTTATTATCCTTAGCCATTCAATACATCTACCTTTATTAATTTAGGGAGAGAGAGAAACCTACTGGAGTAACTCCCATGTGCATGTGCTAGACCCAAAACAGTGTCCTATCTTTTCTCCATGTTTTCTGGTAGGGCATCCCTTCAACTCTGGAAGACTAAGGAATCTCTACTACTTGAACCCTGCCATTACTCATCATTCCTTATAACTCATCAGGTAATGTCTAATATAGAACTGTGTTCTTATTAAGCTCTTTCTCCTACCTGGATTGCCTTTTTACTCCCCTTTTAATGCTCCTATTCTTTCCTTATCTTTGAAGCCCAGCTAACATTCCATTTTTTCATCGTTCCCCAGCAGTCCTAGAATTCCTTAATTGACTGGTGTGCTGAGCTCTAAAACCCTCATCAAGACCGGGAACAAATCAAGCCTATCTTAGCAAATGACAACACATTCTGGAACCGTGGTGGGTCCATGGATGATATATTAAGTCTTTCTATCAACACTTGATGTGCTGGGACTGGAAAACATCATATGAATAGAAGGCCTTCAAATCTGCTAAACCAGGTAAATAACGTATACAGTATATTCATTAAGACAAAGAGGATGATATGACTCCTAGATCCTGTCTACAAAGCCAATGAAGACGAAACTGATGAGTGGACATTTCATGAAGTGAAATCTAAAGCTGACATTTTCCTTCTCTGGCCTAGCAGATTGGAACTCTTGGTAAGAGCACAAAACTCTGGTTACCGCTGCTAAATTAATTAGATAAAGAGACCACTGGACTGACGTGGCTCTCATGTCTTGGCAGCCTATGTAAGCGAACCCAAATCCAAGCCTGTAAATGCCTGAGGGTTACAAAATCAAAACCCAAGGACAACCAATCACAAACAGCCACCTAGGCTTTAAGCTATAGCCAAACAACAACTTCCTTCCTCTGTTTTCACCTTTTCTTTATTGAAAGTCTCTCCCGATCTCCCGTCCAAGGAGCACACCTAACCATTTCCAGTTTGGCACTGCAGGATTCCAACAGATTTTTGTTCAAATACACTCTTTTTTTTTTTTTTTTTTTAACACGTCTCAGTTTATCTTTTAACACCGCTCTAGGAGAACTATGGAATGAATGAAAAGGAAGGAGACCTTTGGGCCCTCTGCTGGAAAAGTAGAATCAAGTCTCAAATAATGCCTTTTTAATTGTATCCTCTAGTATTATAGATGTAGGACAGTACTGTATCATACCTCTGTGAATGTAAAATATCTTGTACCTGCTTTATGATACGTAATAGTGACCGTGCTTTATCAGAGCTGTTTTTAATGACGTTATTCTAGAATGTTTTCTTTCCAGATGATGATTGAGAAGCTAATAAAAAAATGGTGCCAGGTGCCACAACAGTAACAGAAAAAAAAAAAAAAAGAAAAGGAAGGAGAAATTTGGTGAATAGTACCTTGGTTAAATATCAGGATCCTCATTTATTGGTGACTGGCCTTCTGTTTCCTACAAGAGATATCTCATTGCAAAATAGACTCTCATTTGTCTCCTCAACTTGTTTGCAATGGCCTCTTCAATATCTTTTTGTCTCTAATGCAGCGCAAGAATCACTTACCAGGCATTTCAGGTTGTTGACAATGAATGTGCAATCTATTCCTTCTAGGTAAGGGTTCATAATTCTAATCCACAAAGTTTCCTTCTTTCAAGATATAGGGCAAGAAAGAGGGTTTGGAACATTAACTAGCATTCATCTAGAGGTGAATAACTGGCTTCTCAAAGGTTGTGTCTGTGCATGTGTGTGCGCACACGCACTTCTGGTATATTTTGAATTGGCATCAGATCATGTTCCCCCATCCACTCTTTGTCTAAGTAAAGGCTGCATATGTCTGAGGTAAAGTTTGAGCAAGTCATATTTCCATCCACCATGATATAGAGTGGTCTTAAAAAAATGCATCTCACTGGAATTTCCTTCTAAATGAATATTCCAAAATAGGCATCATGCAAAATTAAGAAAAATTTTGATTTGAGTATAGTACAATTGATTTCACTACAGCTTCAAGAGACTTGGAAAATAAAACTTTATACTTGGCAAACTTGGCCATAAACATGCACTAAAAGAGTCCATTCTTCTCATCTCTTACACCTTCCAATCAAAAAGGTCAATGCCTTTATGACCTACAGATCTGTTTGTTTGCCTCCATTACAGACTGAGATGTTCATAAAATTTAATGTATTCACGTGGATCCACTGGCTAATAAAAAGGCATGGGTTTGCCGACTTTGCTACCCTGTTTATGCACAAAAATGATCCTAAACTGAGAGGTGTTTTATGTTCCTTTACTCCCCTCTGCTGGTAAATTCTAATATAGCACTTTTAAAAAAAAGATGGCAAGTTTTTAATATAGGAGAAAATAATGTTGAAAATCACAAAAATGTATTCAATCTTTTCCTAGAAGGCAATTCTTTCAGTTTGCAATATTGACCTTATTTTCTACAACAAATCTGGTCTCATAATTTGGTCTATATAATGTGTTTCTAGTGTCCAGATACTTTTATCCCCACTTATATTTGATGAATGGTTAAGAGAATGGAGCCATGTGGAATAGGAAGAGTGAATTTGGCCACAAAAAAAAGAATTCATTTACAAATTGAACTAGCACCACACCACACCTTCTTTATATTGATTCATTTACATTACAGAGCTTTCTCCCATACACATGTCCCTTGTCCTACAATACCATGAAATAGGTATGTACATTCTAAAATATAGTACCTACTCTTCCTAAAAAGCAAAAAAGATCACTGAGGTCAGCCTCAGGTAAAATTTTGAAACAGATTCATGTATTTGACACCTCCAACTGTTCCCTTTTTGCCATTTCCTCCATAAACCCCTCTGTCTCCTCCCCGGGTGATCCATGGTCTAATGCTATCAAGATTGCCCTTTAGAAAATAAAGTATCTGGGGGCACCTGGGTGGCTCAGTCAGTTAAGTATCCAATTCTTGATTTGGGCTCAGGTCGTGATCTAGCGGTGTGAGATTGAGCCTCTCCTTGGGCTCTGTGCTGAGTGTGGAGCCTGCTTAAGATTCTCTCTTTCCCTCTCCCTCTGCCCTTCCACCCCTCTTTCTTCTCTAAAAAAAAAAAGAAAAGAAAGGAAAGAAAATAAAGTATCTGAAAGATTTATTCACAGGAAGTGTCTCATCTCTCTGGATAATTTGCATTTTAAAAGAAAACCAGAACTAAAGTAACCAGCCCCTCACAGGAAATTACAGAGATTAGAGAGACATGTTTAGAAAGACAGGTTTTTAGTTGCCACTCAAATCAAAAGGTGGTGGCTTTTGAGTCAAGGCTGCTCCCAAGCTTGCGGTGTCCCCCACAGGGAAGTTGTTGCAATCAGTTTTGTGTGTGTGTTATACTGGGCATGGATTTTGGAGCCACGCAGATCCAGATTGGAATCTCAGCTCTGCCAATTAACAGTTTAGGGTTTTGTACAATTTTCTTAACCTCTCTCAGCCTCAGCTTTCTCATCTGTAAAATAGGGATAATCCCTACTCCCATAGGGCTACTGTGAGGAGTAATGTCTGGCATGTTGTATATAATCAATGCTGGTTCCCTCTGCCTCATTCCTTGATGGTGCCTCTCACATGGCAGAATAATCCGAGTTTTTCGAAGGGTTACACACTAACACCTGATAACTTCAGTGATAAGGTTGTGCAGCTGAATAAGCTCTTTCCTAGGTAACAGAAAACATTTCCTAGAACTATTTCTAAATCAGGTCCCATTCGCTGCTTCATCCAGAATTCCTTTAGGTAGTAAGGACTCTCTTCTGGATGTGAAATATCCACGTAGCTTCGTGTTTCTGTCCACTGTCTTCCTGGGCTGTGAAGCCACTATCTTTAGTTAACAACCACTTCTGCTTGGTGTGGTGCAGAGGAACAGAATCTGTGGAGAGCTGTCCCTGCTGCATGGCCAATGGAAGGACAGGTCATGCATTTGAGCCAGTCAACATCTCATGGACCCTGGGGGTCGGGTGCCCAATATGCTTGAGAAACCATCAGCACTCCCTTCACCATCAGCCTGGTCTCAAATGTGTGAGGATGTCTCATGAGCTGGTTCTATGATCACCCATCTTTTTTTCTCTCCTTTCTCTTCAAGGAAGGTGCCAAAGCAATAACTACTCCCCAAAACATTGAGTTCCATATAGACAGACTTCTATGAACACAGAAGGCAGTTCAATGAATTTAAGGCTGCTAGCAGGGGTTAAGTGAAGCCACCCTTGTTTTAATTTCGGCCATAAAAATGTAGTAAGGTAGTACATTCTGCTCATCCATAAATTCTAATCAGAAGTCTAGGCATTAAGATTTTAATGCCTCATATATTCTGTGCATTATAGTGATGATGTACTTTATTGCCATGACCTTTTCAATATTCTGTAATTTGCTTGACTGAGCCAGGAGCTCTCCTCTGTTTACAGCATTATTGACCTCCTTAAGAGATACACAAGATAAATAGATAAACACACTAAACTCTTCAAGGGAAACTTGCCAGGGCGGGATGTGGAAGGATCCCACACCATCCCTGTGAATCTAGCAGGGAAATGGGGATGCTATCCTTTTCTCTTATAGTAAGCATTTGGAAGTAAAGTTCAGCAGGGACAGTCTTTGTTTCTGAGAAGCCCGGGAAAAAGGATCCCATTTGAAAGATGCTGGAGAAGAGTTCCACACACAGTGTAAAGACTTCCTCTCACCTTTTAGCATTTCATCCAGTTGTCAGAACTCCCTGACGGCTGAGACTTTTTTTTTTTTAAGATCTTATTTATTTATTTATTTTGAGAGAGAGAGAGAACGGCAAGCATGGGAGAGAAAGCACAATCACAGGGGAGGGGCAGAGGGAGAAGCAGACTCTTCTCTGAGCAGAGAGCCCAACGTGGGACTCGATCCTAGGACCCTGGGATCATAACGCCAGCTGAAGGCAGATGCTTAACTGACTGAGCCACCCAGGCACCCAGGGCTGAGACTTCTGACTTTGTGCCAGCTATAAGTACCTGTAATCATAATAGTTCATATTTACTGAGGTCTTCAGTGTGTCAGGCAAAATGCTAAAATTTCTAGAGTCTTGTTATTCTCATAACAACTTTCTGAGGTAGATACTTTAATAATTTCCATTTTGCAGATGAGGAATTTGGAGGTCAGACAAGTTAGATAACTTTCCTATAATTAAGTGGTAGAGCTGGAATTCAAACCTTGGTCATCTGACTTCACTCCCCTTGGGGACCATAAACATTCACCCCTCAGCTTTCCCGCTGCAGGAAACATAGTTGGTGGATAGTCCCAGCTGCTGGCCCTCTGGATCCACCACGGTATTTGCACTATGGGCCACTCCCAGCCAATGACTTAGGGTTACAAGTGCTAACCCATTCCTATGGGGTATTGGATTCCTCTAACATGTGACTTTACGTGAGGAACACCCCAGCAGCCTGGCCAAAATTTCTTAGAACTGCTCTGTAGTCGGAGATTCTTCCCACCCAAACTCCCTTCCCTCTCCCTGTAGATGTGAGACCTGCATCATGATGTAAGGCTATCCCCTCACTCCTGCTTCCTCTTTTATCCTTCACAAGCTTTGCCCCCAATAGATCTCTTGCACATCTAATCATGTCTTTGTGTCTCTTTCTGGAGGGCCAAAAAAACACACTACCCCCTGCCTTATTCTGACATAAACCTAGCCTTATCTGCTCACTCCAAGGGTCATGCAAGCATTGTCAGTCACATTTTATTTTATTTTTTTAAAGATATCAGTCACATTTTAGATCTATGGAATGTCTGTCTTTGAAAGACCTTTGATGATTTCAAAGTATTACTTCCCTCATTCTATATTCTTTAATAAAAAAATATACATGATCTACAATTATGGTGAAATTTCTTAGATCTGAGGGACCACAAAAACATTTGGCTAAAGCTTGGAGACACAGTGTGAGTGCAGAGATAGGTAAGTGAGAAGAGCACTGAAGGGTGCTCTCAAGGGGTTTATCTGAACATGGTGCAGAGTGCACCAAGGCTAATTCCCCCAAAACCAGCCACCCCCCAGGCACTTTGAAATGACAGAAAAAAAAATCAGCAAATACTGGGATATGCAGCTTAATTGCCTCCTCTTGTTGGAAAGTCCCAATACACAATGGTGTGTTAAAGACCCCTAGAGATTCCCACGGCAAAGAAACTGGCTTCAATCCCCACATTCATTTGATAAGTGATCTGCTTTTTAACATTCCACAGAACTAGGGATCTGGTCTATGTATGTGTATAGGTTCCCCTGCCTTCCTCTCATCCCAAATCTAGTCTTAATTTTCATCCTCAAGGTGTTTTCTTGCTTTTGTGTGTTAGTTTGTTTACTCTACTCTATAAGAGTGGCAGCTGAAAGATTTTCTTACTAAGAGGAATTCCTCATCCATCCATTCATCCATCTGTCCATCCATCCAAAAAGCATTCACTGAGAACTTCAAAGTTGTGGGCTACACTTTGTGGGAAGTAAACATGAACCTGGCCCCTGACTTCTTGAGAGACTTAGATCTAGAGAAGGAAAGGTAAGGCATGCAAATAGATTATTCAACAGGAGCTCCTCCTGACAAGGGCTCTAGGGTTGCTCCTTGGGACTAACAAGAAACGTTTTGTGAGAAAAGTCATCTTTGTGCTGGCCTTCAAGGTTCATCTTCCCTCATATGGATTATAACTCCTAACCAACTGAGCCACCCAGGCGCCCCTAGGGAGAAGCAGGCTTCCTGCAGAACAGGAAGCCCAATGCGGGGCTCGATCCCAGGACACTGGGATCATGACCTGAGCTGAAGGCTCCAATTAATTTTCAAAATGGAAATAACTTTTCATGATTATAAAGTAACACGTGTATATTAGTTTCCTAGGGCTACCATAACAAAGTATCACAAAACGAGTGGCTTTAAACAACAGAGATTTATTCTCTCACAATTCTGGGTACTACAAGTCTGGAATCAAGGTGTTGATTTCACCTTACCTCTTCCTAGCTTCTGGTGGGAGGCATCAAGCATCTTTTGGTGATTCCTTTTTTTTTTTTTAATATTTTATTTATTTGAGAGAAAGAGCACAAGCAAGGGGAGCTGCAGAGGGAGAGGGAGAAGCAGGATCCCTGCTCAGGGAGCCCAATATGGGACTTGATCCCAGGACCCAGGATCATGACCTGAGCCGAAGGCAAATGCTTAACCAACTGAGCCACCCAGGTGCCCAAATCCTTGGTGGTTCTTAGACAAAACACTCCAATCTCTTTCTCCACCATCACATGGCATTCTCACCTCACATGGCTGTGTCTTCTCTTCTTATGAGGATACTAACTTATGTTGAATTAAGGATCCACGCTATTCTAGTATGGTCTCATCTTAACTAAGTGTGTATGTCAATAAGGTCACATTTTGAAAAGCTGAGGGTTGGGACTTCAATATATCTTTAGGGGGGACAGAATTCAACCTCATATACTCATCATTAAAAAATTCAGATGATAACAGCAGAAAAGCACAAAGAAGGATGCAAAAGTCACTGCAATGATACCACTGAGAAATAAGCACTTAATAATTTTCCATTTTTCTTTGCAAACACATGTATAAAGAACAATTATATTATATATACAATTTTGTGACTTGCTTTTTCTCAAATTATATCCTGAATACTTCCAAATCGGTAAATATATATGACCCAGGTAACTGGTACACAATAATTTATCTAATCAAATCTACACTGTGATTGAAAGCACAATCATAAACTGCCCATTGTTTAGCTTCATAAAAGACCAAAAACTTCCTAAGGCTTTATATTCTTAGTTTTTATTTAGTCATTTTGGTGTATCTATCATTATCCTTTTCCATCTCATTTTTCCTATACCTTAAAAAAAAATTTAAAAAAGCATTCATATTTCTTGCTCCAGAACAGTTATATAGTCTTGGAAAGCTATTATTCTGTTTGACATTTTCTGTCAGTCATTTCAGAGTTGGGCTATGAGTCGTCAGTGGCTAACCCTCTTGCAAGTAGGGGAGCAAGGACCTCAGCTCTACAGGGGAATCTAGGTGAAGCACCAGTGTCCACTATCCTGGTGAGAGCTCCAGTGACCTGAGGAAATCATTGTTATTATTTTCCACCTAGGTCAAGTCCAAATTTAAGACAGATGTTTCCTCAAATGGTTCTGTTTTATTAATAACTGAGTCATGTGCCTGTGCCATGTGTCAGGCCTCAGAGGCAGTGATTTCAAGGACAACCATTTTGGCTTTACAGAGAAAAGCTCTGCATCTGATTTGAGAAGCTATACAAGTCACCTTTTTCGAAGCAAGGATATAGGAAGAAGTTTCAGGGAGGCAGTTTAACAGACATTTGATTGACTTCACAGAAAAGAGAGCTAAATGGGGTACTGGATAAAGAAAATGGTGTGTGCCACTAACTAAAACCAAAGTCTAATGTTTCAATAAAGATGATATCCCTTGAGCCAGTCAATGTACAGATTTTCTTCAACTTACAATGAGGTTACATTAGAATAAACTCATCAGTTAAAAATATTAAGTCAAAAATGCATTTAATACACCTAACCTACCGAACATCATAGCTTAGCCTACCTTAAGCATGCCCAGAGCCCTTATGTTAGCCTATGGTTGGGCAAAATCATTGAACACGAAGCCCATTTTATAATAAAGTGTTAAATATCTCATGTAATTTATTGAATATTGTCCTGAAAGTGAAAAACAGAATGGTTGTATGAGTACAGAATGGTAGTAGGTGTATGGGTTGTTTACGCTCGTCACGGTGTGGCTGATGGCTGCAGCTTGCTACCACTGCCCAGCATCAGGAGAGAATATCTCCCTGCGTAGTGCTAGCCCCAGGAGAGATCAAAATTCAAAATTCGAAGAATGATTTCTATCAAATGCATATGCCTTTCATATCATCATAAAATAAAAAAATTTAAGTTGAACAGTCGTAAGTTGGGGACCATCTGTACTCTATGGGGCTTTCAGCAGTAGTGTTTTGCTTCTTTTGGAGGTAGGTGTGGGAGTTTGCTGAAGTAAGATAAAATAAAAATTTCTACGGTTGGGTAGCCATATGGAAAAAGAGTAAATTCCATTCTTTATTCTACACTGGATAAATCCCAAATGGATTAGAGATATCAATACTTTTTTTAAAAAAAGAAAACCATACCAGTACCAAAAAATTAAAATGAGTGAAATCCTTTATAACCTGAGAGTTGGGTAAACATTTCTACCTATGACTCAGAACATGGAGCATTAAGGGAAGAGAATGATTACAGTTTAAACAAAAATGCAAAGCAAAAAGGTCAATAAAAGCCATTAGAAGAGTTCAACGTATTTCACATTGGGCTAATATGTAAAATGTTTCTAAAATTTTTTAGAGATCATCCCATAGAAAATAGGCCTTGCTCTCCCTCTATTGGTTACAATTTTTATTAGATTTTGGTTTACCTATTATATTTACTTTGAAAATATAAACAAGTGTCTATTTGTGTATGTATTTCTAAGCCCCCCCAACATACACAAAAAGTAGCATACTAGACACCTTCTTTGGGGCCTAGCTTGTTCCACTTCATTTCATAGCTGTGTATCTCCCACATTCCTTAAGACTCATCATACTTCATTATATGCACATGTCATTTGAAAAGATGCTCCACCTCACTTATAAGAAGATAAATGCAAAACTTTAATCAGATACCATTTGCCACCCATCAAATTAGCAAAAATCCACTCTGTGGAGGGGCTGTGGGGAAACAGGGGCTCTCTTACATTGCAAGTGTGAATACAAAACCATGCAACCCCTACGAAGGTGAATTTGGCAATATTAAACAAAATAACATGTTCTTTTGCCTAGCAATCCCATTTGCAGGACTCTATGCTAATGAGCCATTAGCAAAAGCATGTTGTATCATGCACAGGGAACGTTTTGTAATAGCAAAAGACTGGAAATATCCCATGTAGCAATCCATAGAGGCCTGGTTGAATAAACATCTACATATAACCAAAGAGAAGAATTACATCCAGTTCATTTAAAACACAGTACTTTGGGGGTGCCTGGGTGGCTTAGTCATTAAGCGTCTGCCTTTGGCTCAGGTATGATCCCAGGTCCTGGGATCGAGTCCCACATTGGGCTCCCTGCTCTGCAGGAAGCCTGCTTCTCCCTCTCCCGCTCCCCCCTGCTCTCGCTGTCTCTCTCTCTCTCTCTCTCTGTCAAATAAATAAATAAAATCTTAAAACAAAACAAAACAAAAAACAAGGTACTTTGTTAGTACATCCCTAATGGGACACAGCATGAGGACAAAAAGAAACACACTAAACTTCACTCAGCAATCTTATTTAGCATATTGTTAGTATTACTCAGTTTTATATATATGTATATGTGTATTTACATATACATGGATAAGGCACATAAGTAATTATATTAACATCATTAAGCACCAATAATTTCATCTTAAAAGGAAGGAGACAAAAGATACAAAATCAACGGGCCCAGCTTTGAAAAAAGGATTATGACACAGAAAAGGCACTTAATGTTCAAGAGCAGTGTCACGTCTTTAAGAAAAGGAAATCTAAAAGCCAAACAATGTGAAATTTGGGGGAGGGAGGAGGCTAAAGACAACATAAGTAATTTTTTTAACGTTAAGTAATTTTTAAAAGTTATTTCTGAAGCAAAAAGAAACGAGTAGGAGTGGGTTCAGTTTAGTCTCTGATGCACTGGTTCCTGTTAAAAATCGATGGCTTTTCTGCAGTGCTTTTGTCTCCTGAATACTGGTCCCATTCCACCATCCCACCTTCACTTTTTACCAATTTCTACTGATTCTTCAGATTAATCATTGGTATGTTGACTCTCCGCGCATCAAGGACCTTTTATTATATCCTATCATAGAATAGTATTCCCTGCCTTCCTATACTTCTCTCAGTTGATAATTATGCCCCCCCATTAATATAATTGTTTAATATTCTCCTCCCCTCCTCCCCCAATCTGTCTGGCTTTGTTCTTCATCTTATGCCATTTTGCATAGTAGGCGCTCAATAAATAGTTGTTACAATACAGCAAAACGCTTCACTTCCATTTTGCTCCCGTTTCTTCAGAGAATCTTCTTTAGATTGGCAAAGGTAGAATATCTAAGGACTGAACTCCAAAGGGGGCAAAATGATTCTAAGAAAACGTTCCCTATTTAAATTCGTTCATTTGGCAAATACTGCTAGGCGATAGGAACAGTGGAGAAGGCAGGTAAAGTTCTGTCGCTACTCTCACCGTCTACATGCGAATGAGGCGGAGTGATAGTAAATGTTCGCTCTGTTGCCTGTATTTAAATTGAGTCCAAGTCTCCTGCCCTAAATGAGTTACATCCCAGAAAAAAAGAGAACATCCTGACGGGACTACTGCTGTTTGAGAATGGAAAAGCAGCCCAGGCACAAGCGTTAGGGATGTTCCGTTCTGTTCATCAACAGGATCACCAACAATTTAGCAACCGTGTGGGCATGGAGCCAAGCTCCCGACTCCAAATCCCAGTAAGTGCAGCTTCTGCAGCTGTCGCCTCCCGCGGACTTCGCAGTCCTCCCGCACTCAAGTCTCCCATGACAGGTCTTCTTTGGATATTTAACTCCCTATGCGCTAAGATTTGAGCGTCACTATCAGTTCCCCAAATACGGACCGGTTTCTATAGCCGAAGTAACCTCCAAAAATCCTGCTTTAGGGCTACCAAAATCAGCGTTTATGAACCCTGACTCATGTTGTCTCACCTCGGGTTCCGTAGAACCGGTTTCTCCGTTAGGGGGCCTTCAGCCTCCACCAAGTGCTGAAAAATGAGAATGGGGTGTCTATTACATTTCCCCGAACGTATTGTCTCAGTTGAAGGCCAGGTGTATTAAAATACTCTCTAAGAAGTATTTTCCTCCAAAAATATGGCTATGAAGGAGCAAGTGGAATTAACCTTTTTTTTTTATTTCTTAGTTTTGCCCACCACGCCCTTCGTGAGCGCCCCCTTTGCCCTGGTCTCACTAGACAGGCAGCTCCTGGCCACTCTTTGAGGTCCTGATTTTGAAAAGACAAGCGGGCCAATCAGAGCGCGGAGCGCTGTTTGGCGCTGCCATTTGAGCCTGGGCTGGAAGTGAGGGTGGGACGGTCGCGGCTCCAGGGCCGGTGAGACGGTGGAGGCGGAGGCATGAGGAGAGCTGCGTCGCTTCAGTGAGCACACCGAGATGTGCAGGCCGGGGGCCGCAGGCCGGCTGCTGGGGGAGGGCAGGAGCAGCCTGTGAAACGGGGTGACGGCGGCGACCAGCCCGGGCGGGGACCGGGACTGGAAAAGGCGCCTGAGCAGCCGGCTGGTCCGGCGGCTGGGCTAGGGCTGGGGGCACCGGGACTTGAGAGACGAACGCCCGGCTGAGCCTGCCGGGGCAGGAGGGCCAAGGAGAAGGGTCTTTACCGTTGGGAAGGCACGAGGGCGAAGTGAGGTTTGGAGGAAACGGGATCTTAGGAAGTGGCCGGAAGTGGTGGTGAGAAGCTGGTAACAGGCGTCTGTACACGGAACCGAAAGAATCCGGGAGAAAGAAGGGAGGTCTATGTAAGTAGCTGAAAGGATCAGGTGACGAGAAAGAAGGTCGGTGTAAGTGAGAGAAAGGTGAGGTGTGGCTAGATCAGAGGGAAGTAGGAGAAGGTCAGTGGAAGTGGCTAGAGGACCAAGGGAAAAGCCGTGGAAGTGGCTGGGGTCCGGAGCCGGAAAAGTGCCAGACTTGGCCAGAAGGCAGCGGAGCAGAGTGCAAACCTCAGAGTGTTTGGAAATTGGAAGACCTGGTGGCGGACGAGGGTCAGGACGCAGATCCTGCCTCGGAGAGTGGGCGACGTGTCCGGGATGTGGGATCGGAGGCTGGTAAGGTTGGCCTTGTTGCAGCAGCTTCGGGCGGTCTATGGCATTAAGGTCAAGAGTGGCCGTGGACAGTGCGATCGCAGGAGACATGAAACAGCAACCACGGAAATAGTGGTAAGTTCTGGGGAAAGAGGTTTCGGTTTAAAAAAAAAAAAAAAAAGAGCCCACCCTGTACCATCACTTATTACAGTTCATGCTAAAATGTTCATTATGTGTGGATTCCAAAGAGAATGTGGCTCAGCGTGACTAATTCAATCCAGATGGTCGACTGCTGAAATTTAAAGAATGACATTGTTGATTCTTTACAGGGATTTTTGATCACTGAGAAAGTTGCAGGGTTTTCAACCTCACGACGTTGATATTTTGAACTAGATAATTCTTTGAGGTGGGACGTGGGGGCTGTCCTGTGCATTGTAGGATGTCTAGCAGCATCTCCGGCTTCTACCCACTAGATGCCAGTAGCATTTCCCAGTTTTGACAATTAAAAATATCTCCAGATATTATCAATTTATTGTATTTTGAGCAAGTAGCATGTGGGAAGGGAGGCAGACACTACCCACCACCACCACAGTTTTAGAATAAAATTTGTAGAGGGACAAGGGGGATCAGTAAATTTTCTAAATGAGTCAGTAGATAAAGTGTGAAAGAGCATTAGAAATAGGCTTCAGATAATACCTCTGTGTTCACTAATTTGAAAAAAAACAAGCTTGCTGCTTGGTTATTTTTGAGATATAAAGCTGTTTTTTTAAAGTGAGTAAATTAAGACGGCAGAGTGGAATAATTAAAAAACTGTTGACGATCTGAGGGTGGTCGAAGTAAGGGGATTTTGAATGAAATTTTATTATCTACTGCGTCCTCAAGAATTTCATTGTGAAAAATACAGTAAACTGAATATAAAACATTTTATTTTAAATTTATTTGCCTAATTCTATGGTATTTTTATGTATTTAGAGACGAAAACTAATAAAATGCATAGCTCTTAATTTATAATTTGTGAAAGAAAATAAGTACTTGGATAAATAAGCTACTAACAAAATTAATTTGTATACCTCTTAATACCTTATACATTCTGGAGAAAATAGTTTTTGTTGTTTGCAGCTTAATGGCAACATATATGTTTATATTTAAAAACTAGAGTGATTTCTTCTGATTGAAAAACTGGTTTTCCAAGATCTCAAATATAGTTGGTTTTGTAAGTGTATGAAAGAATTTGAATCTGGATTTTTTTTTTTTTCACCCCTTAAGAAAATCGTTACTGGGGCACCTGGGTGGTTCAGTCAGTTAAACCTCTGCCTTTTTGGCTCAGGTCATGATCCCAGAGTCCTGGGATCAAGCCCCAAGTCACACTCCCTGCTCAGCGGGGAGCCTGCTTCTCCCTCTCCCCCTCCCCAACCCCTGCTCAGGCTCTCTCTCACTCTCTCTCTCTCTCAAATAAACAGAATCTTTAAAAAAAAAACTGATACCTACTTTTAGAGTCAGACAGACCTGAGTTTGAATCCTGCTTTACTCCTACTATAGATGTGTGATCTTGGACTGTTTAATTTTCCTACGCTTCAGTTTCCTACTCTATAAAAGTGAGAATAATGGTATCTCTCCTTGGGTTATTTAGGGATTTAAAAATGATAAGATCTGTAGATAGGACTAGCACAGTACCTGTCACATGTCACTTATTCAGCTAATGATAGTCGTTATGGTAATCAATGGTTGACATCCTAATTGGTAGTCAGGCTAGAAATCATAATAGAAATACTCTAATAAATACAGAAGATCTTTGTGTTACGAGAATGGGAACAGGATAAGTAACTTTATTTGAAAACTAGATTTCTTTGGCTCTTTGGTGTTTGTTAGCTAATAATAGTTTTGAGTTTTTAAAGAACAGTGCTAGAAGTCTTTTGAAGATAACGTGATCTTCCAGTACATAAAATTTAAAAAGCATGTTATTAGTTTTATTTTATGAGATTATGTTATTGTGAGGCCATTATTGAGAATAATACACTTGAGGAAAAACCCCTGAGTTCTAGGTATGTAAGACCTCTGTAGACTTATAATCAGCTTCAGCAACTGATTTTTGCATTTTGTTTGGTTGTACAATATCAAGAAAATTCTGATTTACCAAAAAAGGGGGTTTCCCACACTAACACATTTTTTTAACAGCTCACCTTGAAATGGTAGTCATAACAGCAACAAATATTCTTTGAATACTTTACTCTATGTCAGAAACTAATATAAATGCTTTACATCTTTTAATTTATTTAATTTTCTCTACAACTCTGTGACTTAGGACCTATGTGAAGGTGCTGAGGCATAAAGAATTAATTTGATCAAGGTCATTCAGCTAATAAGTAGAAGAGCCAGGATTTAAAACCTGGCAACCCTGCCACTAGGAGCTTGCTACCTTAAGCACTATATTGTACTGTCTTCTATATTCATCAATTAAATGGAGCCAGATGCTTGAAAAGGACTACTAAGATTTTGTTACTCTGTTGAATAATTGTGAATGATTTCTTAACAAGTGCTTCAAGAGCATTCATGGAGAGCAGATGCATTTAAGCTAAATTAATGTTTATGAGATTAGGTTTACCCACTTATTTAATTTTACATAAGCGGATATATATATATATATGTGTGTGTGTGTACATATGTATATGTATGTATGTATATAGGCTTGTGTTTAAGTCCAGTGCAAAACTACAACCTTCTTAATCAGTGACATGTTTTTAAGAAGTTGGAATGCATGCACAAAGATAGTGGCAGATTCTTTATTAAGAAGTGTGTAACATACAGATTTACTCTTGGGATTTTCATTGTATTAAATTTGAGCATGAGAAATACATTTGAATAGCACCTTTTAAAAATATATTTCAAAGTAGTTAAAGAAATTTGAATTAAATGTTTGCAGAATCCCTGCCTTGGTTACCTCAGAACATAGTTTGAATAACAGTTTTCCAGAGTGTGGAAAAGAAGATCAGGTCTAAAAACCACTTCAATGTAATTTTAGGAAGTACTCAATGAATGGCATTACCAATCAGCTTAGCCTTTTGTTCACGTTAGTATTTATAAGGTGACAGAAGGAAAGTATAAGGTCAATGTTTATAAGGTTACTGAAAGAAACATAGTATTTTTAGAAAAATGTTAGTGTTTTGGCCAAATTTTTTTTTAATTTTTTTATTGTTACATTAATCACCATATATTACATCATTAGTTTTTGATGCAGTGTTCCATGATTCATTGTTTGTTCATAACACCCAGTGCTCCATGCAGAACGTGCCCTCCTCAATACCCATCACCAGGCTAACCCATCCCCCCACCCCCCTACCCTCTAGAACCCTCAGTTTGTTTTTCAGAGTCCATCATCTCTCATGGTTCGTCTCCCCCTCTGACATACTCCCCTTTTCTTCCTCTCCTGTTATCTTCTTCTTTTCAATTTTTCTTAAAATATGTTGTGTTATTTGTTTCAGAAGTACAGATCTGTGATTCAACACTCTTGCACAATTCACAGCGCTCACCGTAGCACATACCCTCCCCAATGTCTATCACCCAGCCATCCCATCCCTCCCACCCCCAACCACTCCAGTAACACTCAGTTTGTTTCCTGAGATTAAGAATTCCTCATATCAGTGAGGTCATGTGATACATGTCTTTCTCTGATTGACTTATTTCACTCAGCATAACACCCTCCAGTTCCATCCACGTCGTTGCAAATGGCAAGATCTCATTCCTTTTGATGGCTGCATAATATTCCATTGTGTATATATACCACATCTTCTTTATCCATTCATCTGTCGATGGGCATCTTGGCTCTTTCCACAGTTTGGCTATTGTGGACATTGCTGCTATAAACATTGGGGTACACGTACCCCTTCGAGTCCCTACATTTGTATCTTTGTGGTAAATACCCAGTAGTTGGCCAAATTTTTTTTAAGAATTTCCTGACTAAGCACTAACTGGATTGATTTTTCATTATGGGATTGGAAACTGATGGAATGTGTTACATTGCTTTAGGGCAATGACTTTATTTAATTCCAGTACAATTAATATGCAGTGTTACATTAGTTTCAGATATACAGTATAGTGATTCAGCAATTCTGTACTTTACTCAGTGCTCATCATGGTAAGTGTAGTCTTAATCCCCTTCACCTATCTCACCCATCCCCCCACCCACAATGACTTTATCTTGGCCATTTTTGTGCTCCCAGTACCTAAAGGAATGTTTAGCATATAGTAGTTACTTTTTAACCAAGGTTACTTGTAATAATTATTTTCGTTGTCTTGATTATTTCTATTTTTTTAATTTGCTTAATACTTAAGAAAACTTACATTATGCCTAATATTTGTGTTGGAATAATTGAATTTGCAATTTTAGGGTAAAATATTTGGAGTACCTTTTAATGCATTGCCCCATTCTGTTGTACCAGAATATGGACACATTCCAAGGTAAGCTAAGTTTGGGATGAAGAAAAATATTTCAAACCAGTGTCTGGGCTGTTTAAAAATAAATAGTTGAGAGGCACCTGGGTGGCTTAATTGGTTACGTGTCTGACTTTTGCTCAAGTCATGGTCTCGGGTCCTGGGACAGATTCCCACTTTGGGCTCCCTGCTCAGCGGATAGTCTGTTTGTCTCTCTCCCTCCGCCCCTCCCCCTGCTTGCTCATGCTCAGGCAATCTCTAATAAATAAATAAAATCTTTAAAAAGAATAAATTAAAAAATAGCTGATTGACTTACGCATTTGTTTTGAACTAGCAGTTTTTTCTCTAGTTAAGAGTCTGCTGTCCCCCCTCCCCCACCACCCTCTTTTTCCTTTGTGGATAAAAGACCATTTAAGCTAAGATTAAATAAAGTATTTGTAGATATAAATTATGTTAACACTCGAGCTTTACTGTGTCACTTACTATTTGAAAGTAACCTTTTGGACTAACTGCATCAGAAATTAGCAGAGAAGTTTACATCTTAAATAGTTCAAAGAAGCATGCAAAGAAACTATCTTACCTGTTACTAATTCATTTGCCCTCTATCCAAAGTAGGGTTCATTCCGGCTACTCTAGTTCAGTAACCTAGGTTTTTAACTGATGCATTGTTCAAAAGCATTTATTGAATACCTTGCAACCTTAGAACAGTTTTCCCTCATTCAGCATATAGGTGTTGATTCACAATCTCCATAAGGTAAGCACTTACTATTTTGCTTTTCAAATGACCTATGAAAGGTTTGTTTATAATGATTTTCTCCCTTTAGAATTGCAAAGTTATATCTGCAGTAAAGATGACTAAATCTTTGTTGTAATTTCTTTGCCTGTTTTAAACAAACAAACAAACATTAAATTCTGTCAGTTACCCCCTGTGACATTCAGCCATTGTGCATGCTATCAGTTGCTTGCTGCTGACATCCATTCTAATTTGTGGTATCAGTTGTTAACTATTAAAGCCAACGTTGATGGTTAAAAGTTGTTCAATATAAAGAAATTAAGCACACACCTCTAAGTATGAGAAGGGTTGTAAGAATTAGGATATATCGGACTTTTCTGAGAGGCCGTGTTAGAGTGAGAAAAGCACAGTGCTTTATTTTTGGGCAAATGTAACAGATGGTAGATATTTAAAGCTATGGGGGCGCCTGGGTGGCTCAGTCGGTTAAGCGTCTGCCTTCAGCTCAGGTCATGATCCCAGGGTCCTGGGATTGAGTCCTGCATCGGGCTCCCTGCTTCGCGGGAGCCTGCTTCTCCCTCTGCCTTTCCCTCTGCCTGCCGCTCCCCCTGCTTGTGCGAGCACTCTCTCTCTCTCTCTCTGTCAAATAAATAAATAAAATCTTAAAAAGAGAAAAGAAGAAGGTCTTAGGGCCCGGGGTCATACTAACATGTAGAGGTCTGACAGAAAAAGGGGAGCCAGAAAAGGAGTTTGAGAAGGAATAGTTAGGGGGACAGCAGGACGTGTCATGAAAAAGAATATTTTCAAGAAAAGCAGGGAATGCTGCTCAGATGCTGGCAGGACAAGCGAAATGAAGACCATTGGCCATGGATTGATGACCTTAATATCTACTTAAATATCGACATGATATTTAAGATGAGAACTGTTTTGTTGTAGTAATAGGGGTGCAGGTCTGATTGGAAAGGGTTGAGGAGAGACTGGAATATGAAGTGGAGGCAGTAAAAATGACACATCTTGTGCTCTGAGTGGAAGCAGAGAAAGGAAGTAGGATTGAGAAGGATGTTGGATTAAAGCAAGGTCATTGAAATTGTCATGGATAAAAAGCTGAGCCGGACAGAATTTAGGAAGCAAGAAAAACAACTAGAATTAACCTTTTATCACAAAGACTGAAGAGATTTGTGATATCAGAGCTTCTGAAGGGGCTTAGTGCTTGGTCCATGTACTTTGGTAGAAGAATAGGATTTAGTAAGATGTGCATCTGGCCACCTGAAAAGATTTCTCTCTTTCAGTTTTCTTGTTGATGCTTGCACATCTTTAGAAGAGCATATTCATACAGAAGGGCTTTTTAGGAAATCAGGATCTGTTATTCGTCTAAGAGCCCTAAAGGTAAGCGTATTCTTGAACTATAATTTTTCATTTGTACTACTTTTTTATTTGGTTTTTAGAATTGAAATATTTAAACTATTGCATGAATTAACAGAAACTGAATTGCAAATAGCCTTTTCCGTGGCAGAAGAACCTTTTTTTTCTAAAAGGAATTATACAGGGGTTCCCCTGGTGGCTCTTTTTTTAAAAATGATGTATTTATTTATTTATTTGACAGAGCAAGGAAGCACAAGCAGGGGGAGCTGCAGAGGGAGAAGGAGAAGCAGGCTCCCCACTGAGCAGGGAGCCCAATGTGGGGCTCGATCCCAGGACCCAAGGATCATGACCTGAGCCAAAGACAGAAGCTTAACTGACTGAACCACCCAGGCGCCCCAAGTGTCTGACTCTTGATTTCGGCTCAGGTCATGATCTCGGGGTCACGAGATCCAGCCCTGCATCCAGCCCCACATCCAGCCCCATGCTGGCTGTGGAGCCTGCTTAAGATTCTCTCTCCCTCTCCCTGTCCCCCCCCCACCACCATGCCCGAACGTGCGCTCGCTCTCTCTCTCTCTCTCTCTCAAAAGAAAAAAAAGAATTATGCATTATTTAATGCTTTTTTTTTCAGTTTTGAGAGATAATTGACAAATACTGTATAATTTGATGTTTTAATATATGTATATATTGTGAAATGATTGCCACAATCTATATAATGCTTTAAAAGTTAAGAGTACTTTCAAATTTGTGGTCCTTTGTTCCTATAAAGTACTATAGGAAATGAAGAAATGCTTTTTGTTTTTGTTTTTAGCCTTTTAAAATGGCATGAGGTATATTAAAACAAGAGTTAAGAAAAATTTATTAAAGCTCTCTAGAGTACAGAAAAGGGTAGCTTATTTGCAGTAAACTCTTAAGCCCTCAAATGCTCAAGATTATTATATTTATTTCAGAATAAACTGGATCATGGTGAAAGTTGCCTATCTTCTGCACCTCCTTGTGATGTTGCAGGACTTCTTAAGCAGTTTTTTAGGGAATTGCCAGAGCCCATCCTTCCAGCTGATTTGCATGAAGCACTCTTCAAAGCTCAACAGTTAGGAACAGAGGAGAAGAATAAAGCTACATTGTTACTCTCCTGTCTTATGGCTGACCACACAATTGATGTATTAAGATACTTCTTTAACTTTCTCAGGAATGTTTCACTTAGGTAAGTAATTGAAGTCTCAGGAAATGACAGGTTGTTAATTAGCTAGATGTACCTGTATAGATAATAACTTAAAATTAAATTTGGAATGGAAATTTTTCTTAAAAATTATTTCCTTACTGTAAGAAGTGTACCCTGTATAATTTAAGAAACAGTATGCCAGATGATTTGGATTTTCTTACTGCCTTAAGGTCGTCATTATGAATGGCTTATTGGTGTTGATAGTATTCTTTGTCCATTGAATGACTTCGGATTACTGTGTTTTTGATATATTTGTGTTTTGCTTCTCAAATTTGTCCCCTCTCTCTGCTTGCTGTCAGTGAGCCTGCTTGTTCTAGACATACTTGCAGCCTTTTAATACAGTTTTTCTGTGTGTGGGTTTGAAAATCAAATATCCATTTGTGTGGAAAAACAAAGTGTAGGCTCTATAGTTAGTGTGGTTTTTATGATATATATTTAAACACACAGAAGCTCTTTCTGGTTCTGTCTTATTTCAAGCCAATCGTATAGATGGGTAGACAAAGGGTAGCTATTTTGACTTGTGTTTGATAAAATAAGTCTTCAGAGTGTGCTGAATATGTTATTTTACCTCTCTGTTTCTCTTTGGCTCAATCTAAGAGAACTTTGTTTCATTTAAGGTCCAGTGAGAATAAGATGGATAGCAGCAATCTTGCTGTAATATTTGCACCAAACCTTCTTCAGACAAGTGAAGGACATGAAAAGATGTCTGCTAACACAGAAAAAAAGCTACGATTACAGGCTGCTGTGGTGCAAACTCTTATTGACTATGCATCAGATATTGGTAAGATGTAGAAACATTATAAAGTAACAGGATTAGTTTAAATGAAGGAGATCCCAGCTTCCTCCAAGTGAACTATGAAGACAACTATTAGAAATATATACTATTTGAACATTTTGGTATATACTATTTGAACACTTTGAGGGAGAATAGAGGAAAAATTTTAACTCTGAACATTTTTTTAGGGCATATTCCAGATTTTATCCAGGAAAAGGTACCAGCTATGTTGGGTCTTGATGGTCTCTGTGCTACTCCATCATTAGAAGGCTTTGAAGAAGGTGAATGTGAAACTCCTGGTGATTATAAGAGAAAGCGAAGACAAAGTGTAGGAGGTAAGTGGCAATGGCAGTCTCATTTTGTGGAATTACAGCAATTTGCTTTCATCTAAAATGTGTTTAAACGTAATGAAGCATAAGCTGTGGTCTGTGCCTTTTTGGTGCTTACGGCGTAGTTGGAGAAACATGACACATGCATGTGAAAAGCAAAAATGACAATACAATCTAATATTAAATGCTAAATCTTTAGCATAAATGTGAAATGTGTTCAAAGGGGAAAAAATGTTCCCTGGGTTATGGTGATCAGGGGCTCCAAAGAAGAAGTCAAACTGAACCTTCTTGAAAAATGGGTAGACTCTAGGGGACTTGGGTAGAGCGTCAGAGTAGTTGTATCCTATTGTAGATAAGAGGGATACTCTAAAGAAAGATTTGTGTAGGGAAGAAATAATCTATGACTATTAGTAAATAGACTAACATGACTTGGGTGAGGGGTTTATCCTAAGGAATAGGAGGATATTATGGTGAACTGAATGTCAGGCTGAAACACTATAGCATGAAGCTGGATATTGGGTATTGGTATTGAAGGTTTACGAGTAGAGGCCTAACAGGATTATAATGTTTTCGAAAATTGTCTGGTGTAAAGAATTGAGATTTGGGAATACGGAGAACAGTCAGGCATGAGATCATGATTTGAAATAGTGACATGAACTATTTAGAAGTATGAACTAACTAAAGAAGGAAACATTACCAAGGAAGAAAAAAAAGACCTAAAGCTGGTGGAATCAGTCATAAGATTTATCTCCTTCTTGATCAAGAAGACTGAGGCCATTCTTCTTCCAGTTGCCTTAGGAAGTTTCTCATCTTCGGGGCATCTGGGTGGCTCAGTCATTAAGCATCTGCCTTCGGCTCAGGTCATGATCCCAGGGTCCTGGGATGGAGCCCCGCATCGGGCTCCCTGCTTGGCAGGAAGCCTGCTTCTCCCTCTCCCACTCCCCCCTGCTTGCATTCCTGCTCTCGCTGTCTCTCTCTCTGTCAAATAAATAAATAAGATCTTAAAAAAAAAAAAAAGAAATTTCTCATTTTTTGAGTATCAGAACTAATTGTTATTTTTTTTAAATTTTATTTTATTATGCTATGTTAGTCACCGTACATTACATCATTAGTTTTTGATGTAGTGTTCCATGATTCATTGTTTTCGTATAACACCCAGTGCTCCATGCAGAACATGCCCTCCTTAATACCCATCACCAGGCTAACCCATCCCCCCACCCCCCTCCCCTCTAGAACCCTCAGTTTGTTTCTTAGAGTCCGTAGTCTCTCATGGTTCATCTCTCCCTCCGATTTCCCCCCCTTCATTTTTCCCTTTCTTCTCCTAATGTCCTCCATGTATTCCTTATGTTCCACAAATAAGTGAAACCACATGATAACTGACTTTCTCTGCTTGACTTATTTCCCTTAACATAATCTCCTCCAGTCCCATCCATGTTGATGTAAAAGTTGGGTATTCATCCTTTCTGATGGCTGAGTAATATTCCATTGTATATATGGACCACATCTTCTTTATCCATTCATCTGTTGAAGGGCATCTCGGCTCTTTCCACAGTTTGCCTATTGTAGACATTGCTGCTATGAACATTGGGGTGCACATGGCCCTTCTTTTCACTACATCTGTGTCTTTGGGGTAAATATCCAGTAGTGCAATTGCTAGGTCATAGGGTAGCTCTATTTTTAATTTTTTGAGGCACCTCCACACTGTTTTCCAAAGTGGCTGTACCAGCTTGTGTTCCCACCAACAGTGTAAGATGATTCCCCTTTCCCCACAACCTCTCCAGCATTTGTTGTTTCTTGCCTTGTCAATTTTTGCCATTCTGACTGGTGTAAGGTGGTATCTCAATGTGGTTTTGATTTGAATTTCCCTGATGGCTAATGATGATGAAATTTTTCCATGTGTCTGTTAGCCATTTGTATGTCTTCTTTGGAGAAGTGTCTGTTCAAGTCTTCTGCCCATTTTTTAGAACTAATTGTTATTAACTCTCTTCATTCTTGTTTGAATCTTGGCTTATATGATACAGCCTTATGTTTCTTCTTTGCCTCATTTGTAGATTCCCCTATGCCTTCTGTGTTAGTTTCCTAGGGCCACTGTAACAAAGTACCACAAATTGGGTGGCTTAAAACAACAAAAATTTATTGTCTCATAGTTCTGGAGGCTAGAAGCTAAAATCAAGCTGTTGTCTGAGCCATGTTCCCCGTGAAACTTGTAGGGGAGAATCTTGTTTTTTTCTAGCTTCTGGTGGTGATTGTTGATTGTTGGCATTCTTTGGTTTGCAGCTGCATCCGATCTCTGCCTCTGTTGTCACATGGCCTTCTCCCTGGGTGTCTCTCTGCCCAAGTTTTCATCTTCTAGTGACACCAGTTACATTGAATTAGGACCTACCCTAATGACCTCTTCTTAAATTGAGTACATCTACAAAGACCCTAATTTCAAGTAAGGTCACATTCACAAGTATTTGGAGTTAGGACTTAAACATGTATTTTTGGAGCACATAATTCATCCCATAAACTTCCTACCCCAGATACAGATATTCTCAGACACATCTTTTTTTTTTTTTTTTTAAGATTTTATTTATTTGAAAGAGAGAGACACAGCAAAAGAAGGAACACGAGCAGGGGGAGTGGGAGAGGGAGAAGCAGGCCTCCGGCCAAGCAGGGAACCCGATGCAGGGCTCAATCCCAGGACCCTGGGACCATGACCCAAGCCGAAGACAGACGCCTAACTGACTGAGCCACCCAGCCACCCCACAGATCCTCTTTATTACCCTCTTTTCCTTTGTGATTTCATTCATTCCTAGAGTTTCATTTATAGCATCTAAGTAGGTGAACACAGGGGGAGCCTGGTGGCTCAGTCGTTGAGCGTCTGCCTTCGGCTCAGGTCATGATCCCCGGGTCCTGGGATCAAGCCCATGTCGGGCTCCCTGCTCAGCAGGAAGCCTGCTTCTCCCTCTTCCACTCCCTCTGCTTGTGTTACCTCTCTCGCTGTGTCTTTCTCTGTGAAATAAATAAATAAAATCTTTAAAAAAAAAATAGGTAAACACTGGATCTGGATCTCTACCACTATTGTCTCTCATATATCAGTTCCACTTTAGTAACAGCTTACTAGGCAGATATCTTCACTTCTGCCTATTTTTGATGCTTTAAGCTCAGCATTTTGAAATGATCATCTTCACCCTCTTTAAACTAGTTCTTCTTGAATTCCTTTTTTTTTGTTAACAGCACCATCATTTTCTAGTCACTTGGGCTTAAATGGTGGGTGCCTAACTCTTACTGTACCATTTATATTCACAGTTTTCAGGTTCTCTAAGGCTATCTGTGGTATTTACTGCATCATCTTTACTCTAAGAATCTCCTTATTGATCTTCATGCCTCTTTGATTCTTTCTTTTTTTAAGATTTTATTTATTTATTTGACAGAGAGAGAGACAGCAAGAGCAGGAACACAAGCAGGGGGAGTGGGAGAGGGAGAAGCAGGCTCCCCACAGAGCAGGGAGCCTGATGCGGGGCTTGATCCCAGGACCGTGGGATCATGACCTGAGCCGAAGGCAGACGCTTAACGACTGAGCCACCCAGGCACCCCATGCCTCTTTGAATCTGCCCGGCTTATTGCAGTCAAGACTGATGTTCTTCCTGTATAACTCCAATCATGTCTCCCACATACTCATCAGAAACTTTCACTGATAAAACTGATATTTATAACCTGATATTAAAGGTCTTTCATAGGATTGTTTTAGCGTGCCTTTCTACTGTTTCCTCTCTCTAATTTATGCAATGTATACTATACTTTAGTTCAATTCCATTTTTTATTTATTGTTTTTTAGACACTTTGGGCTTTTTTGCTTATCCTATTTATTGATAGAATGTTTTTACTTCCATCTACCCTTGTTGTTCAAATTATATCCAGTTGTCAAAATTCAGTTTAAGTGTTTTGTCAGGCACGCTTCACCCTGCTGTGTTTTTAGTGGGAAAATAATCTCTTTTCTGCGCTGGCCTTCTATAATGTTCTAGACTCTAACAGTTTTTATATGTTTTTATATTTACTCCTCATACATGACTCTTACCTATTATATTTAATGCTCTTTGGAGGTTGAGGCCATGTTTTATACATTGTATCCAGCCCAGTGTTTTTTACGTAATGGGCATAAACTGCAGAATGAATACATTAAGTCGAGTTACTAATATTTGGCTTAAACCCAGAGGTACTTTATCTGTTCAAACAGGTTAAAATAGTGTTTGTCAAGCGTCATTAAAATGCATCAATTTCAGGGGCACCTGGGTGGCTCAATCGTTAAGCGTCTGCCTTCGGCTCGGGTCATGGTCCCTGCATCGGGCTCCCTGCTTGGCCAGAGGCCTGCTTCTCCCTCTCCCATTCCCCCTGCTCGTGTTCCTTCTCTCGCTGTGTCTCTCTCTTTCAAATAAATAAATAAATAAAATCTTAAAAAAAAAAATGCATCAATTTCATTAGCAATTTGAAATTGTTGCAGAGTTCTAGACCATTAGTGTTTATCTTTTGTGTGTTATAGCTAGCCCTTTTTTTACTTTAAATTCAATTAGCCAACATATAGTACATCATTAGTTTCAGATGTAGTGTTCAGTAATTTATAAGTTGTGTATAACACCCAGTGCTCATCGCATCACATGCCCTCCTTAATGCCCATAGCCCTTTTTTGTCTTTTTTCTTCTTTTTTTTCCATTTCACTCTGAAATGCTACAAGCATCCACGTGATCTGATTACATTTGCTTTGAAGAATCTTTTGACTTTTAAATTGTAGAAAAATAGGTAACATAAAATTTATTTTAACCAGTTTTAAGTGTACAGTTCAGTACTGTTAAGTGTATTAACTTTGTTGTGCTACCATTCTCCAGGAACTTTTACTTTTATTTTTGATATTTATTCTATGACTTAGTCTAACGTAGTTTTATGCTGGGTATGGCAATTCTCAATAATTGTTTTACCCCAGAATCTATATAGTATTTTATGGGCAAACTCTTGTAATGAAAGTAATGTTTTTACCTATGTTTACAAATTTGTGTGCTCTTCTGTATTGTTATTGTGCTAAACAAATGTCTTTCATGGTCAGTGGTACAGTGTTGAGCTGATTTGACTAATATGCCCTTAATAGTCTGGTACTTCCTGAAATACATATGTCATGAGACATAATTTTTCCATTTCTCTAGAAAAATGGTCTGTACTTGGGGCACCTGGGTGGCTCAGTTGGTTAAGCTGCCTTCAGCTCAGGTCATGATCCGAGGGTCCTGGGATGGAGCCCCACATCGGTCTCCCTGCTTGGCGGAAAGCCTGCTTCTCCCTTTCCCACTCCCCCTGCTTGTGTTCTTTCTCTAGCTGCCTCTCTCTCTCTGTCAGTTTATTAAAAAAAAAAAAAAAGTTGGTCTGTACTTGCATTGTGGCCCATGATGCCGTGATGTAGTCAGGATGGTTTCAGATTATGGAGGGAATAGTTTGTCTTTCCATGCTTCTGATTTTGTTCGCAGGACCCTGGGATCATGACCTGAGCCGAAGGCAGATGCTTAACCGACTGAGCCACCCAGGCATCTCCTTTCCTGTGCTATTCTAATTGTGTGGGGTTTTTTGCTGTGGCTGAGTCTGTTGCTCAGTTGTTTCTTCTCTCTTCAGCTCTGGCTTTTGTTTTTCTTCTTTCCTTTTTTTCTCTTTTTCCTCTCCCATATTAACTTTGTTTGTCTGCTCAGGTGCCATGAAGGTTGGCTTTATAAGCCATTACCTGCCATTTAGAGCATAGCCTATTTTTGGCTCTTCATTAAGGTTTTCAGTCTTCTCTGGTTTGTACCTGTTTCACTTGAAAGGTGTAAGATTCTCAGTAATACACAAGTGGGCTATAGCTGAACTTTATTTTGAGTGATGTTTGGTGATTAATCAGGTAAACAGACATATTTAAAGAACTTTTATATTACATTGTGGCTAAAAATTAGGGGTATATTTTTGCATGAAACTAGTTGAAGTCACAGTTTCCTAATCACTAAATCCAGTGGGTACTTTTTTAGGCCTGTATCATTCAGAATCTCTTTGGCCACTTAACTATTTCCTTCCTGATTTTTTTTTTTTTAATTTACTTGGTTTTTATAACACTATGCTTTTGTTTCCCTACATCTTTAGCCACTTGTTCCGTCTTTTCTTTTAATATTTTATTTGTTTATGAGAGAGAGAGAGAGCAAGCACAAGCAGGTGGAAGGGCAGAGGGTGGAGAAACAGACTCACTGCTGAGCAGGGAGCCTGACGCAGGGCTTGATCCCAGGACTCTGGGACCATGACCTGAGCCGAAGGTAGACACTTAACCGACAGAGACACCCAGGCACCTCTCCACTTGTTCTGTCTTTATGTTTTGGATTTTCTTTTTCTACCACCTCTTAATTGCTCCATTCTTCCATACTTGACTTTTCTTTTTACACTTTGCCCTCTTCCTAAATGACCTCATTCACTCTCACTTTTTAAAAACTACCATTGCTGAGCTGATGACTCTCAAACTACTTCTCCAACCCTGATCTTTCCACAAACTGATTCATATCCATTTCAGTGTTCCATAGGCATGTCTAACTTTTCCCTGCATAATTTCCTTTTCTTTGGGTGGCACCATTGTCTTTGCAATCATCAAAATCAGAATTCTGGATACTCTTATCTACTCTTTTCTCATTCCCACATCTCACTGATCACTAAATCTTGTCACTTTGAGCTCCTAAATACCTTTTTTCCACTTCCATTTGCACTCTTCCTGCCTTAATTCAGATCTTCACCTTTTGCTTGGCTAATTGCCACTCTTCCTTTTAGGTCTCAAATATCACTGCCTCAGGAGCACCTGTAACTCCCCAGTCTAAATCTGTTGTTAAATTTGTACTTCAGACTACGAATCCCATTTTTCATTTATTTTCCTTGGTTTTTTTCATGTTTTTTTTTCTCTGTTGGAGTAAGTTTTATAAAGGCAAGGACCATGTCTGTTTTGATCACTTTTGTATCTTCAGTGGTAGCACTGTGCTTGACACATAGTAGGCACAAAATAAATCTTTGTTGAATGACTAAATAACATACTTAGAAGAACCTTCAGCTAGTTAGCCAGCCCCCTAACTCTGTCATACTGCTGCCAGTTATTTTTTCAAA
Source organism: Callorhinus ursinus (assembly GCF_003265705.2). NCBI lineage: Eukaryota > Metazoa > Chordata > Mammalia > Carnivora > Otariidae > Callorhinus > Callorhinus ursinus. Next base: position 2,132,260 of record NW_027397087.1, on the reverse strand, counting down.
AATGCAGATCTGACGATTTTGCCCCCCCCTTTTGCCTTTGGAGAAGTTCAAGTTCTTCAAAATGACATAGAGGCCTTTTTCCATCTAATGCACAAGACTTATCTCTTACCATATCCACTGCTCTCTGTTTGCTCTAGCAGTATCAAACTACTGGTTTCTAGCATACATAAATCGTGTCGTTTCACCTACATGCTTTTGCATATGCTATTCACCTTGCCCAAGTGCTACCTTCCTACTAAATCAACACCTACTAATCCTTCAGAACACTGTCCAGGTTTTGCTTCCCCTGCCAAGCTTTCTCTTTTCTTGCCATTTCTTCTCTTCCTCAATAGGTAATGATTTTCTCTCCCATTCTCTTTCTGTACATTATACACATTTGTTTTACACACATTCTTTATTGTATGTCTTTTTTTTGAGAGAGAAGAGATGGGCATATAAGTTGGGAATGTAATCAAAATACATCTTTTAGTTTTTTCCTATTTTGAAATAATTTCTTCTAAATAACCTTAAGTGACTTAAAATGTAGGGCTGCCTGGGTGGCTCAGTTGGTTAAGCATCTGCCTTTGGCTCAGGTCATGATCTCAGGGTCCTGGGATTGAGCCCTGTGCCGGGCTCCCTGCTCAGCAGGGAGTCCGCTTCTCCCTCTCCCTCTGCCCACCAACCCCCACTCATACTCTCTCTCAAATAAATAAGTAAAATCTTTAAAAAATAAAAATAAATGTATAAGCTGACATAAACTTAGATGCTGGAAAACCACAAACATCAATATGATTTATTAATGAAAGATAAGTAAATGTTAAATTATAATTGATTATATGATTATATGTGTTTTGCATTTCAGATTTTGTTAGTGGAGCATTGAATAAACTTAAATCTAACAGAACACCCTCTGTTACACCTCAACAAGAAAAAATTGGTAGGTATTATATGTTTTGTATTTAAGTGAAAATTTCTGTATATTATACAGAGTAACCATTGCCTAACTTATTTTGGTTTAATCAAATCCAAATATTATTTTAAATGGAGATATGGTACTATAATTGTGTTGTGACATTGCTAATTACGTTGGGTATAATGAACCCAAAATTGTAGGTAAGAATTTCTTTTAGTTTGTTGTTACATCTTTAGTCTTTTAAATCATGCTTTTCTGTTGAATGTAAGTTGGATGCTGTTGAATATGTGAAAATAACTCAAATTTCATTTTTGTTTTAGAACCAGAATTTTATTAGTGTATGTTCCCATTTTTATCTTGGTTTGCTTGTGGCTGAAATTAGTCAGGCCAATAACATAATAACAGACGATATGATCATTTGTTTTGTTTTTCAGATTGAAGAAATTAAGTGGTTAATATTTAGTTATGATGAAAAGCAAAACTTTTATGTAGATCAGTTTGTTTGATCTCCTTGATTATTATTTTCCATATATTAGTATTCTTTACTGTGGATTATATGCATCTTTCAGTCTATTTGGTTTAAGTCACTATTGTTAATCTTACCTCTTTGTGACTTCCCTGTTAACATTTTAAATAATTGCATGGTGTTAATTTAGTTATAACATATATTTGATAATGTAAACATATTCTTCATTCTTTGGTTAGCGCTAAGTAACAACTTTATAAGAAGAAATTACATAAAGCTTTTGTTTTTCCCACAGAGTTGATAAAATAAAACATTTTTTTTTCAGCCCAGGTATCCATATCACCCACGATTCTTACACCAAATGCTAAGCGTAAACTGCCAGTGGATTCCTCTCATGGTTTCTCAAGTAAGAAGAGGAAATCCATCAAGCACAATTTTAACTTTGAGTTGTTACCAACTAATCTCTTCAGTAGCAGTTCTACACCAGTATCAGGTAGCAAATAGAATTTATATAATTGGGTTGTAAACATTAACATGAAAGTGTCTATTCTGAGCAAAGTGCTATTTCGTATTAATGTCACCCCTTTTAGGAGGTATGGCTTTATTCAGTTTATCAAATCTTTTAATTTTTATAAAGTCCCCTCACTTTTAAAATAGACACTGACCCTCTATAATTAATGTGTATGTGTGTATGTTGACTGACCCTGCCTATTGAAAGTTATGATAAGTAACTTAGAATGAGAGTTTGGGCTCCTGTGTGTAGCACTGGTGCTCAGGTTTTAGGTGGTTGGACATCCTGAATTCTACTTCATTACTTCCTGATCTAGAGCTAGGACTGTATTGTTATCTCCTGTTGAGGTTGCCAAAATTTGATTTTCCCTAAATGCAGAGTGGTGGGGTACTGTCATAGAGGAACCATTGTGCAGTTAAAGGGGGGGTATTTTTTAGTTTTATACTCAAGTAGATTTTATAAAAGCTTTAATAACTTGGTTTACGCTGTTCCTTATGACACGGTTTCCAGATTCTTTACCAGCCCAGCCATTTTCTTCCAAATGACATATAAGTTCCTAATATAGCCACCCAGAGCCGCCAGAGAAAAATATAATTTTGCTAATTTGAGTACCAGATTTTTGTTAGTATGGTCTTAGATTGAGTTGGCTCCTTTAGCATGTACAGAATACAAGTTGGCCCATGGTTGATCTTACAAGTTAACGTTAGGATCAACGCAAAATGAGATGAAATCCTAACTGAGCCCAGAGTCCTCTATCTCCTGTTTGTCTCACATTTCATCAAAAGTGAGTGATCTCTAATTCTTTTAGGTTTTTATTGATTTCAGACAGTGTTGAGAGTGTTACTTTAAATTTGTTAGCTAGGTTAAGAAAAGTCTAGATTTTCCTTGTTTGTTTTATTAGAAAGTTGAACTTGTTTTTTATGGTCCTTCACAGGATCTCTGTGTGTGGTTTGCTAAATGTAATGATAAGACATATCGTTGTAATGATAAGACAAATACAGATATATCTGAAGCTATGTGTGTATTTCTTTCAGTATTCAGAGGTTGGAGACTTGAATTCTTTTAAACTAACTTAGTGTTTTCTCTCTTTCTCTCTCCTTTTTTTTTTTAGAGAGAGAGAGAAAGTGCGAGCAGAGGGGGAGGGGCAGAGGGAGATGGAGAGAGAGAATTTCGAACAGATTCGGTGTAGAGTCCGAGGCTGGGCTTGATCTCATGACCCTGAGATCATGACCTGAGCTGAAATCAAGAGCCTGAGGCTGAACCAACTGAGCCCTCCAGACGCCCCTAACTTAGTGTTTTCTTATTTTTTTCGACCTTGGAGGACTGTTTCCAAATGGCCAGTGTGAACTGTAATTCTATCTGCCTTTGCTTATTAGCATTTAATATCTACTTCAAGAAGCGAACCTATTGATTCCTTCTCTCCAAGCTCCCAAAAAGTAGTTTAAACATTCTTGTGTTACTGGAACGTTAGTATGAGCCTGCTGAATCAATGATTTTTTTTTTAATAAAAAAAATCAGGTTCAGGGGCACCTGGGTGGCTCAGTTGGTTAGGCGTGCGTCTGCCTTCGGCTCAGGCCATGATCACAGGGTCCTAGGATCGAGCCCCACATCGGGCTCCCTGCTCGCAGGAGGCCTGCTTCTCCCTCTCCCACTCCCCGTGCTTGTGTTTCCTCTCTCATTCTCTCTCTCTCTGTCAAATAAATAAATAAAATCTTTTTAAAAAAATTTAAAAATCAAGTTCGATAACAATAATCCTGTTATTTTAACTCACCATTTTCTTTCTTTCTCTTTTCCTTCCTTCTTTCCCTCCTTCCTTCCTTCCTCTCTTCTCTTTCTCTCTCTCTCTTTTTTTTTTTTTTTAAAGATTTTATTTATTAGAGAGAGAGAGAGAGAGAGAGTATGAGCAGGAGGAGGGGCAGAGGGACAAGCAGATTCCCCGCTGAACGCAGAGCCTGGTGCATGGCTCCATCTTAGGACCCTGAGATCATGACCTGAGCCAAAGTTAGACACTTAACTGACTGAGCCACCCAGGCACTCCTGAAAAGATTCATTTTCTATATTTGTCTAATTTAATTACAAAAATTATATTTTAATATCTTAGGGAACAATAACACATAAGTCTTTATTACCAAACACTGTGTTTATATTATTAAGAAAAATAATAATATAGTTTACATTTACTGATATTTTTATCAGACCTGTGAAAAATGGGTGAGACTGGAGCCATCTTAAAACAGAGCTAGAGTGGCCACTGCAGAGAAACTGCCTTACCCACTTTTTTTTTGCTGTTTGGTTTTTTTTTTGCTTTTTTGTGGGTTTTTTTTTTCATTTTTAAAAATTTTAAATTCAGTTAATTAACATATATTATTGGTTTTAAAGACAGAGGTCTTAACTTACCATTTTTCTTTGGCCTTACTTTCTCAGCCACAATTCAGTAAATTCCATCGCAAAATTGAAAATGGATTGGTTTCTAATTTTGGATAATAACAGATATGTGCTTTTTTTAATATATAAAGGCAGCTATATTAATCTACAGTTCACAGGGTACCTATTTATAATTTTTTTCCTGTATTAATCTACACTCCTTATTAAGTGAGTTTAAAGCAAAACTTTAATATAAAAATCATGTTTAATCTGACCCTTAATTGGCAGCTAAAAAGTAAGAAATTGATACTTTTTTTAAAAGGTGAATTGGGTTTATTTGGCTTCTGAAGTTGATTACCAGAAATTATGTGATTTTGTTATTGCATAGGGTTGGAAATTAAGACTTTAAATCTAATTGCTATTAATATTTTATACTTTGGAAAGGAAGTGTGGGTGGTATATCACATGTGGTTATATTTTTATAGTTCCCTTTGATACAAGCCCAGAAGGATCATCTCAGAGTTCAGTCTCTCCTATAACCATCAGTGGAAACCGTTTGATTAGTACAGGTGTGCTAAGGCGAAGTAAGAGGATTGCAGGCAAAAAAGTTTGCAGGTAATAAATCCAGGACATTTCGTTTCACTGGTATATATCGTTAATAAAATACTTCGTTTGTCTTTCTGCTGAGAATCATATTTGAGTCATAATTTTTTTTTATTTTTATTTTTTTAAAGATTTTTATTTATTTATTTGACAGAGAGAGACACAGCGAAAGAGGGAACACAAGCAGGGGGAGTGGGGGAGGGAGAAGCAGGCTTCTTGCTGAGCAGGGAGCCTGATGCGGGGCTCGATCCCAGGACCCCAGGATCATGACCTGAGCCACAGACGCTTAACGACTGAGCCACCCAGGCGCCCCTTGAGTCATAATTTTTAAAAATTCCCCCTGCCTTTATTATCTTATCAATCAGCTGCCCTTTATATATCCTCCAGAGAATGACTTCTAATTTGAGTCCACTTTGCTTGCTTAAAATCCTATTGTATGTTGATGTGTGTAATTTTTTAATTTCCCGTTAATTTGTAGGCTAGTCTGTTCTTCTTAAAAAAAAAATTTTATTGGAGGGGGAGGGGAAGGGGCAGAGTGAGAGGGAGAGAAAGAATCCTCAAGCAGACTCCCTGCTGAGTGTGGAGCCAGACATGGGACTCAATCCCAGGACCCTGAGATCATGACCTGAGCCAAAATCAAGACTGAGCCAACCCAGGCGCCCCAAGGCTAGTCTGTTCTAATGATTCTGTTTTATAAGTGACTAAGTAACTCTTGTGATAAACAGGAGAGGCCATTTTATATACAAATATAATGTATACATTAAAGCTTAACTGATTTTAGAAAATTATTACTCTGTTTAATTACTAGCAATATAATTTGCTCTGGACTTTCAAATTGCATTTTGCAAGAATGCCTCCAGTTTTTATGCTAACATTTTTTTTTTTTTTTTTTGATGCTGACGTTTTTAATCCCATGCTTTTTTAGAGTGGAATCAGGAAAAGCAGGCTGCTTCTCTCCTAAGATCAGTCGTAAAGAAAAGGTCCGAAGATCTCTTCGTTTGAAATTTAGTCTGGGGAAAAGTAGCAAAGACATAGTAAGTGTCTTTCACCATTTCATTGATGTTCATATTAGCATAAAGCTGTAGACTTGACGGTAAAAGACACTCTCAACCCTGCCTCTCCAGCTACTGTCTCGTTCTCTCGTTTATACCAAACTCTTACACATGAATTGATATCTACTGTTCCGTCCTCTTCTGTTCTGCTTAAATTGATTCTGATGAGGCTTTCATCCCCAACACTCAATGCAGCTGCTTTCAAGATCACTCATGAATTCAGTGATGCTCAAACCAGTGGACAAATAACAGTCCTTATTAGACTTGTCAACGGCATTTGACCTGGCTAATCACTTGCTCCTCTTTGGCATACTTTCCTTCTTTGCTTCAGGGGCACTTTACTCATGATTCTTCCTTCTTCACTGGTTACTTTCCTAATTCCTTTACATTGGAGTGCCCAAAGAGTTCCCATTTCTCTTTCTACTCACTCAAGGTGCTCATTAGCTTTAAACATCATATATTTACTTAAGACTTCCAAGTTTATATCTCTAGCCCAAAATGCTTTCCTGAACAACTTGACTATTTCTTAACATCTGCCTACTTCTTTAGTTGATGTCCATCCAATAGACATCTCAAGTGTAACCTGTCCCAAATAGAGCTCGCAAGATGCATTTCTTCACTGCTGCTATTTCTCCACTCCTCCCCCTCTCCACCAACGATATCCCCACCTATAGTCATCACCATCTCAGCTATGGCAACTCATTCTCCCAGTCACTTAGGCTAAAGACCATGTAGGCAGGGGCGCCTGGGTGGCTCAGTCAGTTAAGCGGCTGCCTTCGGCTCAGGTCATGATCCCAGAGTCCTGGGATGGGAGTCCCACATCGGGCTCCCTGCTCAGCGGGGAGCCTGCTTCTCCCTCTCCCTGTCTGCCACAATGCCTACTTAGGCTCTCTCTCTCTCTCTCTCTCTGTTAAATAAATAAATAAAAAATCTTAAAAAAAATAAAGGGCCTTCTTTAAAAAATAAAAATAAAAACCATGTAGGCATTCTTTTTTTTTTTTTTTTTTTAAAGATTTTATTTATTTGTTGACAGAAACACAGCAAGAGAGGGAACACAAGCAGGGGGCGTGGGAGAGGGAGATGCAGGCTTCCCGCCGAGCAGGGAGCCCGATGTGGGGCTCGATCCCAGGACCCTGGGATCATGACCTGAGCCGAAGGCAGACCCTTAATGACTGAGCCACCCAGGCGCCCCCCCCACGTAGGCATTCTTGACTCCTCACTTTCTCACACGTCCTGTGTAAACCATTAGGGAACCTTGTGTCTCCTCTGCTTTTAGAATATATCCAGACTGAACAATTCTCACTGGTACTACAGTTCTAATATTCTATAAATTCTGTCATCTCCAACTTGGTTTACTGCAATAAGCTCCTACTAGTAGGTCTACCTCTACCTTGCTGTAATACTACAGCCAAACTGATCCTTTTAAATCCCAAGTAAAGTCCTGTCACTCCTCTGCTCAGAATCCTCCAGTGACTCCTCATTTCACTCTGAAAAAAAAGATAAAGTTCTCATGTTTACATGCACCTCTCCACAGGACTGGAGCCAGCCTGCCTTTCTGAGTCCTCCTCTCACCGCCCCCTCGAGCTCACTCAGCTTCTTGCCTCCGGGCTGTTTGTCAAATGTGCCAGACCTGGTTTCAGCCTTGGACACTGCCCTGGCCTTTCTTCTCCCTGCGATAATGTTCTTTCCCCCTTTATCTTCATGGCTCCCACACATTTTTCTTTACTCACACATCATCTTCTGACCACTCTGTGTAAAATGACAGCCCACCATAGCCTTCTTACCCTGCTCTGCTTTTCTCCACAGCATTTCTCACCTTGTGTGTTGTATAATATACAGTATAATTTATGGGTGTTCTTGTCCTGCTCCAGATCTCCCCATCTAGAATGTAAATTCTGAGGGTAAGATTTTGGTCTGTTTTGTTTTGTTCACTCACTGTTGTGAGCAGGTCCTAGCATAGAGTCATCACAAAAGAAATTATTTCAGTTAATATGTGAGGTGGTTTTTACTTTAGATCATAAAATACCAAGTAATAGCCAAGTAAAATGCTTACAGTTTTCCTCAGCATGCATGCAAGTACATTTGTATTTGGTATGAAATTGTTTACTTTTATATACCTTTTTCACTCAGCTGTAGAGGATTTTGATAACTACAAAAATTTACTTTGTCTTAGTATTTGAATTAACTAGGCTTATTTCTTAACCAAAACATTTTCAATTTCTCTTTTCTGTACAGACTGGGTGTTCTGGTGTCGACAGACATGAAAATGTTGGTCGACGACTGGCAAATCAACAAAGTTTAAAAAATGGGATTGAGTCTGTAAAAACAGGTCTGCTTTTTAGCCCAGATATTGATGAAAGATTAACAAAGAAAGGTACAGTTACATGATATTTTTAGTTTTACCCAAAAAGCCTACTTTCATTGCTTTTCTGAAAAAGTTTTCCTGGCTTTCTTGAGATATAATTAGATATAATTGACATATAAGCTTCAGTTATTTTATCATAAAATATATTAATTTACTGTTCTAGAAATTAAAAATTCATGTCTGAATAGTGAAAATATTTGAATTGGCATCGTATTTTTGTCTGAACAACTGGAAGATGCTTTATAATATAAATACAAAAATGTTTGACATTTTTATATTAAAAATTATTTCTTTTAACACAAATCCTTAATTTATTGAAATTTAATGTTTAATACCTTTATCTGCCATGTGTTTGAATAATAGTTCAAATATGTTTCAAATATAAATGATTAAAAAGACTGAACTGTTTTATTTTAGGTTCAAAAAAGATCCATAAATCTGACGAAAACTTATTAACTCCAGAGCGTCTAGATGGAACAAGTTACCGGATGTCTTGGACAGGACCTAGTAATTCCAGTTTTCAAGAAATTGCTGCAAATGAAGTTTCTCCGATCAAAGGAAACCTTGAGGTGAAAAGCTCTTTGGAGCGTGATACTACGGTTGAAAAGTCCCCTGTTCGTTCATGTGAACTTACCCCTTCTAACGTACACGATAAGCATAACAACAATGTAACTGGAAGCTCTCTTAGTGGGGATGAAAATAACTTGACCACAGAGACTTTGGTGAAAATTCAGAAAGCATTTTCTGAGTCTGGAAGTAATCTTCATGCATTGATAAATCACAGGCAGTCATCAATAACTAATGTGGGGAAAGTAAAGCTAAATGAAACATCCTCTACAGAATATAGCCCGGAGAAAAATCTATTTGAAACTAGTGATTTGACTGTGATAGAATCAGATGAACATCAAACTAAAACAGATGAAAATAGTTTTTCAGAACAAGACATCTCACTACATCAAACTCAAAAATCGGGTGGAGAAGCAACTATAACATTTTACTCAACTCATATGAAGACTGAACATGAGAAAAGCATCCATTCAGATATACCTAGAGATCATTCAGTCAAGCCAGAATTGCCTAGTGATGAACACATAAAGAAACAGCAGTCCCCAAGGGATAAACTAAATACTCAATTAAAGGAGAATGAGAATATGATTGAAGAGAACTTCTTACTGAAATGTGCAGCTTCTAGGGAGGATGCAGCTGACCTCTCTTCCTCAGAGCAGATTACATGTAATATAACAAACTTACCAGAACCGAGGCCTGTGAGAATCATTCAGCAGCAGTCACTGGGGGGAACCTGCCATACAACCAGCCCTGAAAGCTCACAAATGACAGAGCACGGGAGGGTGTCAGACCACATACAGTGGTTTAACAAGCTTTCTCTCAACGAACCAAATAGGACCAAAGTTAGGTCGCCTCTTAAGTTTCAGCGTACACCTGTCCGTCAGTCTGTCAGAAGGATTAACTCCTTGTTGGAGTATAGCAGACAACCTGTAAGGCACAAATCGGCAAGTCTCGGTGATGCCACTTCTCCTCTGGTTAAATCAGTGAGCTGTGACAGTGCCCTTTCCTCTGGTACAGAAAGTACATCAAAAGATTCGTTGATTTCAAGTATCAAATCAGGTCCTAAAGAACAGAAGTTTACAGCATGTGAACAGCCAAATGTTGATGCAATTTCAAAATCCGGCATGGAGTTAACTTACAAGTCTTTTTCAAGGATGAAGAGGTACCCAGACTCCAAGAATGCTTCTCTTGGGTCTCCCAGAATTTGTAAACAGGAAGTAGTATCTGATGATCAAATTAAGGTTCCCTTGGATGACCTGACAAATCATGACATATTAAAATCTGTTGTAAATAATAATATGGGCTTTTCTCCTGGGATAAATACCAGAGTCCTTAGGAAACCGTCAGAAAAAGAAAGGATCTGGTATAAAGGTTCTCCAAAAAATCCTATTGGCAAAGCTCAGCTACTACCAACGAGTAAACCTGTAGACTTGTAATTGATAAATGTTAATACTTGTTAATGTAAATAAAATTAGTGGTTGGTGATACGACTGGCAGGATAATCTACATGTTAGTTTGTTAGCTCAGGAAGATGAAGTGATAGATTTTAATTTCACTGCACAAGCAACTTGAATTCTTATGCTTGTATAAATGACTATTTTGTTTTTCTTAATTATGGCAGTATTTAAACTTGTGATCTCTTAAAGCAGAATTTACACTTTTTGAAAAATTGTTGGCTGGGTTTGTGAGAAATTAATTTTTGAAAATTGTATGAATTTTATATTAAGTGTGATAGGAAGAGTGGAACGAGTTACCTATTTCCTGTTATTCCTCCTAAGTCAGGTTTCTACAAGAAATTTCTTACATGTAAAGGGAAGAGATAAGCCTTATAAATCTTATTTCTTTAATTACACTGATATTTATGGCTTTTGCCAAAAATCCCTAAAAATTAACTTGTTTCAATAGCATCTTAATCCTTTACTCCTATTTGGGGCAGAGTAGTTAGGCTTATATTGTCTGTAGTTGTGTACAGTTATGTTCCCTGGGACTAAGAATTACGGCTAAAGCAGAAAAATGACTCAAGTGTCCTCTTACAGAATGATGCTGCAGAAATAATTGATGACTTTTGAGCCATACTGTTTTTAAAGTTAATTTGCACAGATACATTTGTAGCTGTTTTGTCTGATACAGAATTTAAAATTATTTAAGGAGGAATAATTAAGCTTGGAAATTTTTAATCAAGGTGATTTCTTAATATGCACACACTTGATTTTATAATTTAAAATAGTTGATGTACCTCTGTACATTTAACTTGGATTCTTAACTTTTGATTCTTATAAAAGCCTATGATGGTTTTGTCTGGTGTGTAAATGTTATTTATTTAGCATAGACATTAAAGGTAACCTTCTGGAAAATGACTTGTCTGAATCTCTGATGAAATTCAAAGTACCTCTTAGAATTTGACCCAAATTGTCAAGCAAATCTGTCTAAATTTATATTTTAAATTATTAAAAGTTACAAGTGCTTAAGGAAAGAATAATGTCAACAATGGTGGATATTCTCGACGTTTTAGAGGAAGGAATGTTGCAGGCAGAACGAACCACTAAAGACAGTTTTGCAGGGCAGTTATTAGAACGCCACATTCAGATAGTGGAGCAGAATGGAACAGCATTGCACATCTACTCAGAGCAGCCCATATTTACAGAGAAATTTAAAGTCATCAGATGTGTCTGCTTTACCAAGTTCTACTTGTTAGCAATACATCTGTTTTATTTCAAAGCTATTTCCTGTTTCTGTGTTACCTAGGAATCAACCGTTTCTCACTACTAGTAAGAATTTTTTTTTTAAAGAGTTTATTTATTTATTTGACAGAGAGATAGCGAGAGCAGGAACACAAGCAGGGGGAGTGGGAGAGGGAGAAGCAGGCTTCCCGCAGAGCAGGGAGCCCAATGTGGGGCTGTATCCCAGGACCCTGGGATCATGACCTGAGCTGAAGGCAGACGCTTAAAAACTGAACCACCCAGGCACCCTCTCACTACTAGTAAGAATTTGACTTATATAAAGACTGAAAACCTGTAGCTATAAATACCATGTTTTATGACATCAAAACAGGTTTGTGATATAAACTGGATATGCATTTCAGGTGTTTATGATATTTCTGATAGTAAGTGGAGATAGAAAACACTCATAAACTCTGAAATATATGTTGTCTGATTCAAAGCAATTGTTTAAACTTCACCTCCCCTCTGGATAAACTTTTAAAAATGTACTGATGTTATTTTATACCCATGGGTATGGGTGAAGTCCAGTAAGAAGGCACAGGAGATAAACTGTACAATTACCTGAATTAGTGGCTTTTCTGAGATTGATAATAATGAAAGATATTCATTAAAAAAAACAAACAGGCGCTTGGGTGGCTCAGTCGTTAAGCGTCTGCCTTCAGCTCGGGTCATGATCCCAGGGTGCTGGGATTGAGCCCCGCATCAGGCTCCCTGCTCCGCGGGAAGCCTGCTTCTCCCTCTCCCATTCCCCCTGCTTGTGTTCCCTCTCTCGCTGTGTCTCTCTCTGTCAAATAAATAAAATCTTAAACAAAAAAAACTACCCTGGGATGCCTGGGTGGCTCAGTCAGTTAAGCGTCTGCCTTCACCTCGGGTTGTGATCCCAGGGTGCTGGGATTGAGTCCCACATCGAGCTCCTTGCACAGCAGGGAACCTGCTTCCTCTGCCTGCCGCTCCCCCTGCTTGTGCTTGCTCTTTGTCTCTGACAAACAAAATATTAAAAATAAATTTAAAAAAACACCCACATGTCACTCCCACTTTTGTTAGCTGAAAGCTAACAGTATAGGAGGACTATGAAGGTGAGTAGCTTGGACAGTCAGGAAAGTTAAATTTTAGAATTAATCTATTTTATATAAAAGATAATATTGCTCATGAGAGTATCTGGTCAAATGTTAGCTGAACATACTTAACACAAAAGTATGGTACATAGTCACTAACTTAAAGGATTACTTTCACTTTGTTCTTGCAAGTGTGACTAAAGATCTCATACAAATTTGTTTACCACAAGCAACAAAAAATACAATTACATAAGACTTAAGTTAGCAGGCTGGCAACATTTTATAATCACTAAGAATTTAATATTGGTGTTTGATCATCAAGTCCAGGATATATATGTTTTTAAAATACCAAATTTCATATGAAGCAAACCTTTTGGTGTATCTCAATTTCCTTTCAACACAAAAGCTGTAAATTGTAATGGCTTCTCCATTTTTCCAAGCACAAAACGAAGATAACAGTAAACAATGTTAAGATAAAATTCTGAATTGAAAAACTTCAGTATGTGTAAATAATATTAAACCCCAGCATGGTCTTTGAGCCTAAAACCAATAATAGTCCGCATTTGTCCTGTTGATTTGCAAGCACTGAAACAAAAAGCTGGAAACGAGCATCCATGGAAGAAAAGACACTAGAAAGGAGGCTTGGCTTTAAGCCAAAAGGCCATGTGTCTTGGGAATGAATTTTGTGGGCCCCTCTAATTTGTACAAGATGCTACAGCTGAGCAGGATTTGCAGCATGGAGCTAGGGTAAAGAGATCTGGATTCTAGCCTCATCAAGATAGTTATTCTCTGGCCCCCAGGGTACTTTACTCATCCCCAGTTTTGAAAGAAATGTGCCATGCTCTATTTTATGGTTTTACATCTCAACTTTGTATTTGGACTAAATTTACATGTTCAAGATTGTTCCGTAAGTACTCAACAAAAAATTCTGGGTCTACCTGGATAAATTTCTGCAATGTGCAGGAAGTTCAATTTCTCTTCAGGCTAAAGAAATCTTGATAGTTGGTCTGGAAGTTTAGAAATATAACAGAACTAATGTTCCTAGAGGTTTTCATGCTTTTTGGTGTATCGCTTCTAAGAGAAGTTTCTAACACCTCGTATTAAAAATCCCCAGTTTTTCTGCTCAGTGAAAGGGCTCCTGAAACACCCTTATGATGGATACACCATCATTAAAATTTCTTAGGACCTCTTCATCTTTTGTCTCTCCTATCATTGCCCCTTCTTCAACCTAGAAGACTTAAAAAGAAAAAAAAAAGATGGGAGGTGGCAAAATTAAAGATGTGGCATTGCGGGTGAAGGGCAAAAGTGGCGAGCTGACACACTGTTCAGATAATTGCTTGAGAAAAAGTGAATTACTTCCGCAAGGGTCGATAGATAAAAGAGTCTCCAGGACATGTGTACATGGAATGCGTGGCTCAGGTCAGGAGGCGCCAGCATCTGGGTCGCGCTCTGGGGCCTCGGAGCGGGGCGGCCTCCACCTGCTGGAGGAGCGGTGGGGGCGGAGCTAAGATGAGGAGGGAGGTGACGCACGCGCGATACGGCTCACCCGGCCCGCAGCTCGACCCCCGCCGAGGCCCAGACCGCAGCAGAATCCTCTGGCTGCCGCTCGGTGAGTTCTGCGTTGATGCCTGCTCGACCCCCTGAAGCCCACCCGAGACGCGCGGGTTTTACGGGATGGGGAGGGGAGGGGGCGTCCTGCTGAAATCCTTGAGCTGGAGGCTGGGGACAGACAAAGAGTGGGTGGGGATTAGAAGGTTTGGTTATAAATACGAGGGAAAGAGTATCGAGGGAGGAAATGGTGTAGTTCATCAAATCAGAACGGTGTTGGCCAGGGGTTTCGACGAAACAAAGACATCCTGCATTCACAGCGGGCCAGGGGAAGATGGAGATGGCTGGAGAGGTTGGCGTCTGCCTCTGGCCTTTTACGTCAGAATCGCAGCTTTTCTGTTTCAGCAATTTGGGGAACAAGGTTTCATATCTAGGGGTGGCTTGGAAAAAACCTTGCCTTTACAGAGGAATAAAAATGGGGGTTATGAATATTGCAGTTTCAAGGAAGAAAATGAATCCCCCAGTCCCCTCCGTAGAAGAATGGTCAAAAGGAGGGTTTGCACAGCCATTGCCTGAAGCGTCCATCTTAAACAGGTTCAACAGCTGCAGAGGGAAGCTGCATGAATATTTGTCCCCTTGTTCTGCAGGCTTCTGGTTCCAGAGAAGCCAACATTTAAGACAGGTTGACTCCCTGCAGCAGTTTTCTCCCTCTCCTCTCATCATGACCAGGTCTTCAAGTTCTAACCTCTAGAACCATGAGACAATATTGCCAGCATCATATTGACAGTATGGGGGCTCTGCCTGGCATTGTGCTGATGCCCACAACAACCCTATAACACAGATGCTTTCCTCATGCCCGTTTTGCAGAAGAAGCGGGGGCATTTGCCCAGGATCACTCAGCCAGTATGTGGCTGAGCAAGCTTGCCTCTTCTCCCCTAGCAGGGCAGGCCTGAGCTGGCTGTATTTTCATCCCCTTCAGGATCTCACATGTACTGGATGTCTGCTGAGCTAAGATGTTCCCTTCCACTGCTCCTAACCTTTCTGTGCTTCTTTACCATTTGTGTCTTCCTGACTCCTTCCTTGGGACCTCTTTTTTCCCCTGAGACTGGGAAAACTCCCGATGACCCTCTCCCTTTCTCTAATTTGAAGCTGGTTCTTGTTGTTGGTTTGCTTGCTTTGCTAAGAGAGGAGAGGTTGGTGGGGTTAGGGGTAATGAAGCAATTTCAGGGAGCTGCAAGGAGAAGAAAAGGAGTGAGAACGGCCATTCCTGGCTAGTCTTCCCAAGGCTGCCATGTGCAGAGGGAATTGGCTATCTTGGGTTGTTTCGTTTCTTTAATACCATTCCACAGCAGGTGTTCCACCTAGACTGGACACTTAAGGCAAGAGCAAACCCCTAAGGCTTTTTCATTGCAGCCCCCATTGGGTGGGTGGTCCTTGAATCACTCACTTGTGTGATTGATCATCACAGTCGCTGATTGTCGCCAGTCGATACATGTTTGGTCTTTTTTCTGCAGGTGAAAAATGGTCTCCGTGATGGTTTCTACCATGCTCTCTGGCCTAGTGTTTTGGCTGACATTTGGATGGACTCCAATATCTGCGTATAGCTCGAGGAGCCCTGACCGGGTCTCGGAAACAGATATCCAGAGACTGCTCCATGGCGTTATGGAGCAGTTGGGCATTGCCAGACCGCGGGTAGAGTATCCAGCACACCAGGCCATGAATCTTGTGGGCCCACAGAGCATCGAAGGTATTTACTGTATTCTCCCAGTTGGAAGTTTCCAGTAGTACTTAAAATAATATGTGCTGAAGAAACTTTATTTCCTCCCTCTGTTTCCCATTTCTTACTCTTCACGGTATATACATGCATGCCTCCACATAAGAATGTAAGTATCAAGAGAACAGGGACCTTATCTATCTAACTCACAGCTGTAGCCCTAGCACCTCACACAAAGTCTGGTACATTAATATTTGAATGAATAAAGGAGCATCTAGCATTATCCCTAAAGAAAGATTAGAACCCAGCCCCCGCATCTTCTCCCATACTGATCTTTAGGAAATTGTGTCCCCAGCTGGCTCCCTCTTTGAGTCACTGCCAACCAGTATTTGTAAAAAAATCCTTAAAATGCAGGACCTTTAGGATCTGACTTGATTCTTAGGGATTATGTTGTATAAACGCAAAGGAAGCCGAAAGAGGTACTGACATTGAGTTTGTGTCAAAAAATGTTTTTGGAATATTTTTAATTATTACAAATGTTAATTAAATTCTTTTAGTGTGGCAAGACCATTGCCTCCCAGAATTTTTTGAAGTTTCTGGCAATGTCATTGTAATACTTTTATTAAAAAGCAGTACTTTGTTGTTTAATGATTTATCTATAGAGAGAATCTGAATCTAGTTCTTATGAGTTGGTGACAAGCAGGTGCCTTATTTCCATGCCTTGCTTTGTATCCTCTCTGATTCTGAAACAATCTTTTTCTCCAGTGACGGGGAATCCTACAGCAGTAGCATGGTTAATTTAGGTTAGCTACAAGGGAGAACTCCAGACTTTTGCCCGTGTGAGGGGGTTCCGAGGAAAAAACATGAATTCTTTCTGAGTTTTGTCAAAATACATAACCAGCAAATGCTATTCTGTATGGATTGATGATGCATCATTTTGCCTGAGTCTGTGATTTCCTAAAAATGCTATCTGCGCTGGAGGCCTGTAAATGCCATGGATGTGGGCAAAAAATGATTCTCATTTCTGTCTTGTTATCCATGGTTGCAAGCCATTGAGTAAAACTAACTGTGGGATTGTTGTCTGTTTAGGTTGGCATCGCATGTCAGGAATGGATTAACAGATAATTTGAACTGGCAAGCGTGCAAACCTAGCACAGGGCTTAAATCAGAGCGAATCATGTCACCCCTTTAGGAAGAATCTCCGTCCTTCCCGGCACCTGCTGCCTGTCGCTCCTAGCACACCTATCCAGTTCAGACCAGCTTTTTCGGGACAGTAAATATCTGCCCTTTTAGCGCAGTAAGTGCTTGATTAGCCACCCAGCTGTTGTCATGGAGAAGGCTTTCCGAGTTTCCGTGAATACCTGATGCCTGATCATCTGTGTGGAAGAGAAATAGCAGCTCCCTGGGCATGCGAGGCTTGTGTTTTTCCAGAGCCTCATTTTCTTTACTCGGTATCCAATTATTTAGCACCCACTCCACGCCAGCCCCGGTGCAGGGACTGGGGCAGCTGTGTCCTAAAAGAAAGATTACCACAATGCAACCTGCATGGCAGGGTTTTGGGGAGATGTCCAGACAAGCTGCTATCATGGAAGCAAAGAATAGGAGTAATTTGTTGTGCTTGGGAGTGGATGGGCATGGCTATAAGGAAATTCTTCTTTGGAGGAGCAACATTTGACTTGGGTTTGGAAGCCTGAATTGGAATTCAGCAGGGAATAATACCAAGGGAAAAGGCAAGGAAGTCTGAAAGAGCAGGACAATTAGGACAATTCAGAATGAAAAATTCTGTTTCCATTATGATCCCCTGGGATGATGTGAGTTCATGGCGATGTTACGTCACCTCTCAAAGTGTCTGTGTAAGGGATGAAGATTGGCTTGTGTTTTAGTTTTCTATCACGCTATAACAAATTACTACAAATTTAGCATCTTGCCATAATGCCCATTTATTATCTCACGGTTTCTTTTGGTCAGGCATCTGGCTTGGGTTTGCTGGACCCTCTGCTCAGTCTCATCAGGCTGAAATTGAGGGGTTGGCAGGAGCTTGGGGTCCTTTCAAACTCATTAAGGTTGTTGGCAGAGTTCAGTTTCTTGCTGCTGTAGGACTGGGGTCCTTTCTTGCTGGCTGTCAGCCAGGGTCCCTCTCAGCTCTTAGAGGCTACCCCAGGTCATAAGCCACAGGGCCCCAGCGCAACAGGGCAGCTTGCTTCTTCAAAGCCAGAGGGAGAATATCCCTTTAGTCTCCTAATTGTAATGATGTGAGTGGCCATTCCCATCACCTTTGTCATTTAACAAGGGACTGATACCCCATTATATTGACAGGTCACACCCACACTCAGAAGCAGAGGATTATGCAGGGTGGCAATCCTGGGGGTCACTTCAGGATTCTGCCTTTTACAGCTTGGATGAAAGCTAATAGAAAATAGTCCAAAGACTTTGGGGGAGAAAAAAAGCAGAATAAGAAGCCTGGCTTTTTCCCAGTCCTGGACCTTGGCGCTTAATTTGTTAGGTGATCTCATATTTATTTATGTGAGTGTAGCATTGTCTCAATTCATCCATTTATTTGCAAATAAATGATCAATTCATCCATTTATTTGCATTGTCTCTGCTCATTTACTCCTGCTAATTCCCAGGCTTCTGACACATAAGTGTAGTATCTTTTATATCCCTTCCAACATTTATTGTAGGATTTTATTATGAAGGACCAAGTTAGAAAAGGGTTTTTTTTCCCTGATTTTTATAGAAAGAATAGACATAAAGCGTGTATTCTGGTGTGAATATTAACACATGTTTAACGTAGACTATTGGCAAAGACACCTGAGTTTCAATGCCAGCAAATTACTTAACTTCTCTAAGCTTCTGTTTAGCTTGGGGATAGGATTTGAATTTACTGCCTGAATTTGAATTTATTACCTGCAAGCAGGTAATATTCCAGTTCAGAAAAAAAGGTGTTCACATGTATAATTGCCCTACTGTGAAATCATTTTTGAATGAATCATCATCACACTTTAGATGACTATTACTGGACTCTAAGTCCCTTGCAGGAAGGGCTGTTTATTATCTAATAAATGGCACATTGAAGATAATTTTCCCTTATATTGTCTATTCTGATTAATTAATCTTATTATCCTCAGATTAATCTCCTTAGTGAAGATATATATTGGGTCTCAAACATAGGATTATAAGCTAGCCTTTTAGTAGAGGATATAGGATCAGTATTAATTACCCATATATCCCATTAGAAAACTTAGCCCCTCCTTTGATCTCATACCCCTATTGTACCATTTTTTGTTTTGTTTTTTTTTTGCTGCCCTTCCCAGCATCTGTTCACCGTGTACTGATGGCGCTTCCCCACCTCCCATTCTCTCCTCGTCCATGGTTCCTGCCCCTTATTTGTCAGGTCAACAAGTATTTCTTGAATGCCAGGCACTGTTTTAGATACCGGGGAAAGAAACATGAACATCAAAGATTGGCAAGACAGGAGAGATACAGTCCCTAAACAAACAGATAGGTAAAATATATAATAAGTCAAATGGTTATAAGTGCTCTAAAAATATAAAGCAGAGGAGGGGGTTGGAGGAAACAACTTAAAATAGGGGAGGGGGCCCCTCCCTGGGAAGAGAAGCCAAGCTCTGAGAGTTGGAGAGTAAGCTGTGTGGTACATAGAGAAAGACATCCCAGGCAGAGAGCTGCCCGTGCAAAAGCAAGGAGGCTAGTGTGGCGGGAGCCCAAGACTCAGGAGGATGGTTGGAAGGAGCCTGGGTGAGGGCAGGAAGGGGAGGGTGGAGGCTGGGTGCGTGGGGACAGAGCTCCTCACAGGGTCTTCGGCTTGTCCTCTGAGTGCATATCCTTGAAAAGGATCACTCCAGCTGCTGTATTGAAAATCATCCTGTGGGGAGAGAGGACTGGAATGGGGGAGCTCATTTAGGAGGCTTCTACAATAATCTGGGGGGGGGAGATACACTAGCACGATAGGTAGAGAGGTAGCGAGACATGGGCAGATTGTGGGTGTATTTTGAAGCTAGAGCCAACAGGATTTGCTGGTGGGTTGGAGGCAGGAACTGAAAGAAAGAGGAGTCAGGGGTGACACCAAGATTTTGGCCTGAGGAACTGAAAAGGAACACTTTTCTCCAAGAGGTACACACTGAGCCTCTCCAGGGGAAGAGTTCAAGTTCAGTTTTCCACAGGTTAATTTTGAGATGCCTTGGATGGGTTCTTGTCTTGCCAAATCCACCGATGTTCTGTCTTCATCCTGTTCAACCTCGGCAGCATTCGACACACTTGACTTTCTTAAAACCCTTTTCTTTCTTGGTTTTTGCACCAAGATGGCACACCGTTGGCTTTCCTCCTTTCCCTTTTCCCCGTTAACCGTTTTCTTCCTGGTCTCTCTGGCAGCTTTCTCCTTCTCCAGGGTTAAGTTCTCCAGGACTCACTGCTGGCTCTACTTTTATTCTTCTCAATTCTCTATCTAGAGGATTTCATTTCTTCCCTTGACTCCAAATGCCATTTCTTTGCTGATGACGCCAACATTCGTATTTTCAACCCAAACTTGTTTCTTGTATATCTAGAGGCTTCTGTGAATTGCTAAATTACCATATGTCAATCCTGATCTCTTCACCACCACCTTCCTCAACCTGATTATGTCAATTTTTTCTGTCTAAATGAATAGTGCCACCACTTAGTCATGCATGCAGGCTAAAAACCTGGAATAATCCTTCCATTTTCTCCATTCCATGTCATACCCAAATTATTAGCAATTTATTTCATTTCTGTTTCTAAAGTACATCTGTGTTTGCCTGCCCTCTCTTTTCTCTGGCTCTGCTCCAAACAGCCTGGTTCAAGATACCATTGTGCCTGGCATGAATTTATGAAATTGTCTGTTAGAAACCGCATCACTTCGACTTTCTCTTTCTTTCAAATTTTTCTCCACAGGAAAGGCAGGGTTAAACTTTAAAAAATACAAGTTTAAATCCCATCAGTGTCACTCTCCAGGGTTAAAATTCAATCCGTGCCTTCCCATTGCACCTGGGTTAAAAATAACACTTCCTGCCACATCCTGCAAGGATCCACACCTGCTGCACACCCTCCTCCCTGACCTTGCTCTACCGCCCACTCCCACCCCACCTCCTTTCAGCCCTGGTCATACCAGTGGGCTTACTCCACCTTCACACCATCTGTTCTTCCCACTCTGCGTGGCGTACCTTCCTCTTCAGTCTCAGTTTTAGAGTCACCTGCTCAGAGAGAGCTGCCCTGACCACACCGCTCTGAGTAGCCCCCGTTCTCCATCACGGTGTCCTTTTTTTTTTTTTTTTTTAACCCCCATAGCATCTTTTATAAGTTATCATTAGTGTTTGTTTCCTTGCTCATTTTCTGTCTGCCCACTTGGGATGCAAGCTCCATGAGATGGTTTTATTTACTACTTTGCGCCCAGACACAGAGTAGGCACACAGTAAATATTTGAAGAATGAATATATACATACTATGGGGGGGGAATACATATATTTAGCAGCAACAGGTAAGTAAATACTGTTTGACATCTGGATCTGTTGAGACTTCTTTCATTTCGAGGCAGATATTTCATTTCTAATCTGAGTTTAAAAAAAAATCTGCCTAAAAGTTTTTGCCCAGAGCTCAGTGATATGAGCAAAAAGTCTTTACTTTGGTGGTGACTGATGAACGCCGTACAAGTTTGGTGCCCTTTGTATTCCTGCCTGTTGAGACACAGAAAGGACGTTTTGCAGTTCCAGCACTGAACCAGCAGGGGGCCAACTAGACTCTCCGTGTATCAGAGGATTCCCGGAACTTGGTAAGCAGCCTCCCGGTTAACTGCCGATTGTTAAGTCGTCAATAGGGAGGAAGCATTTGCCAAAGCCATCCGAGAGCATTGGTAGTTATTTTTTATTTCTCCATAGGCACCTTAAACTTGACTTGGTAAGGAGCATCTCTCAAATGCAGGCATTGTTAGCCCAGAGCAAAATGGAAACATAAAGATAAACGAGGATCAACTTGTGGTTTTATAGAGAAGAAAACACGGGGGCTGAGGCTTGGCCATACTGTTCACGAGCTCTCTGTGACCCTGGTAACTTCTCTGAGCCTTCGTTTTCTCCTGTGTCACCTGAGGCTTTGAGCCCGCTTGCCGGCAGTTGGCTGGTGCTGTTGGTAGCTGCACGGCAGGCCTGCCTCATCTCACTCGGTGGACTACGAACACATTTTCAGGCTTTCTGATTTCTGATGACCCATCCGGTTAGGGTACCATTCAGACGGGCTTCGGTGCATTTCAGCAGTGGCCATCCAGCCCAAAGTTGCTCACGGGTCCCTGTGACCTACCCGAATGGCTACTGTTGTTCTCTTGGCCCCGGAAACAAGTAAAGCCACCAGCCGGCCAAGGTGATTCAGAGAGCCATTTGCCAGGGGACAGAGACTCTTGGGAGTCAGGAGTGGCTCTTCCAGCTGACACTAATGTTGGCCTCGGAAGAACCCAACCAGAAAATGTGCTTTGGTTTTCAGAATGTTAACGGCCTCAAGTAAAAGAGGATCTCCTCGGCGCCACCAGTTTATTTTCCCCACAGTTCTAGGCCACCGGATGCCTAGCTCTCTGATAACACCAGATAACAAACCACTGGATAGAAATTTATGAACATGGGCATTTGATGGTTTCAGATAATTTTAAAGCCATATTGCCGAGCATAAAAATGCCAAAATTCTTTTTTACAACACTCACTTTTGGACCTCAGTTTTTTCATTTCAAAATAAAGAGAACCAAGATTGTTTTCTTAATAAATATCAAGGGGAGAAAGAGTCCTTTGTAAGGTAAAGCCTATTTGAAGGGGCCGATTCTAAGCGGCCTTAGCCAGCCTTTGGCCTCTGTGGCCAAAGGACTGCAGTGCCTCCATCTTGCCACAGGGGGCAGCAGTTGCTTCCCGTTTGAAGGTTGGAGGGGAGAGCGACTTCAGCATTGAACAGCACTGGGGCCTCAGGTTCTGGCTAGCCTCTGCAGTTGGAGGAAAGAATGGGGCTGACTCTTGACCCAGATATCCTGACTAAAGTCCTTCTAGGCTGCCCCCCATCCTGGGGGAGCCAGTGAGAGCAATGGGTTGGCTCTTCGAGGAGGCCAGGGCCTCCAGTTTGGCCCATGTCCTTTGGGGTTCCATTCAGCCCACCCTTAACTCAGATCCTTAAAAAAGTCCCTGGATGATTTCCAGTTTCTCATCTTGGTCAATTGCACAGATAGTGAAAAATTCAAAAGGAGGAGGGGGAGATTTGGAGTTTTGGGGGGGACGTGGAGGCAGGACAGGAAGATGAAAATAGTGGGTGTTTTTTTGTGTTGTGTTTAAGTTGCCCTGGGGCGTCCAGGGGCAGGCGTCCAGGAGGCATGTAGCTGTATATGAGGCGGGAGAGTGGCTGGGGCAAAGGGAGAGATGTCATGGTTGTCCCCATGGTCACAGTGGCTGATGCTATGGGGATGGGGGAGGTGACCCTGGGCAAGGGTCAGGGAGGAAGAGCAGAGCACCTGAGAAAAAGGCCTGAAAGACTCCTACAGGAGTGCCAGGTAGAAGAGCCTACAGGGGGAAACAGAATGATTGGCCAGAAAACACCGAATGATGACGTGCCCAGAAAATAAGGAAGGACTGTCTCAGGAATGGGCAGTAGTCCCCATGGTAAAAATCTGCAGAGAGGTCACCTGAAACCAGGGCCACCGGGGGTAAAGGGTTCACTGGTGGAGCGGGGCATCGGGCAGAAACCATCGGGCAGGAGACAGGGAAGATGACCCAGGAGGTCAGGTAAGGGGGAGAAGACTGAGTAATCCTTATGGAGGGAATGGGGCGGGGAGTGGCATAGCGCTGAAGAAGGTTTTTGTTTAGGTTAGCGTGTCAGGATGAGAGAGATCTGAGCTTGTTTAAGTGCCAATTGGCCAGAACCAGTGGAGAGGGGGTGCAGAAGACGTGGCACGAAGGGCAGATAACCGAGGGGTGAAAGCTCCTGAGCGCGTGGGAGGGGATGAGAACTGGAGCACGGCCGGCCCGAGTCCAGCCCTTCCAACGCTGGGAAGAAAGGGAAGAGGCAGAGGGGCGTCACAGTGCGGCGAAGTTTGGAGGTTTGGGTCTCAGTATCTGCACAGTCTGTACTGTTTCAAGCCACGTGCTCAGAATTAAAATAAGAATACAAGAAGGAAATGCAGTCGGCTTCCCAAAGCTCTGTTCTTTGCCATCTTATATATTTCATACACCTTGCCTATATGGTTTTTGATGTTTTAAAATATCAGATAACTTTAACTCTTGATGAATTGTATTAGAAAAACTCAGTTTTCCTACCGTGTCTCCCCTTTACTGTCCCACTGACTGATACCATACTCACAACACATCCGATCCCACATGTGATTTCCTATAGCAGGCAAGTCGGCCACACCGGCTGGATAGTCTACAATTTAACTCAATTCTGACACTACCTCCCTGGAGATACCTCCCTGCTTCTGACTGCCTGGCTTTAAATCTGAGCTCCCGCTACCCCCACCCTACCGCTTCTTTGTTGGACTGGTTTGGTAGAGTCGCTCACAGAACTCAGGGAAATACTTATATTCACTAGTTTATTAAAGGATATGTTATGGAGAGAGATGAACAGCCAGATGAAGAGATACCTAGGGCTCGGTCGGGGAGAGTCCCAAGTGAAGGAGCTTCTGTCCCTGTGGAGTTGGGGTGCATCACCCTCCCGTGTGGCTGTGTTTACTAACCTGGAAGTTCCCTGAACCCTGTACTTTTGGGGTTTTATGGAGGCTTCATTACATAGGCAGGATCAATCATTAACTCTATTTTCAGCCCCCACCCCTCTCAAGAGAATAGGGCGGTACTGAAAATCCCAAGCTTCTAATCACGCCTTGGTCTTTCCGGTGACCAACCCTCATCTAAGAGCCACCCAGGAATCCTCCCAAAGTCACTTCATTAGAACAAAATACATTCCTGTCACCCAGGAAATTATAAGGATTTCCAGAGCCCTGTGTCAGAAACCAGAGTCAAAGACCAAACACTAGAACAAAAGATGTTCCTAGTACTCTTTATCACTCAAGAAATTACAAGGATTTCAGGAGCTCTGTGCCAGGAATGAGGGCAAAGACCAGTATATATTTTCTATTACCTTGCATGAGTATATAATCCAACTCTTAGTTATTTACTAATTATGTTACAGCATTTTTGTACTTACATTATAAAATCCCTCTGTAACTTGTAAAATATAATTCAAGATGAGAAGAGTATTGTCTTTGTCTACTTTCTTTTTTGATTAATATGATAAATGTTTCAGGGGCACCTGGGTGAGGCAGTCCGTTGAGCAACCAACTCTTGGTTTCGGCTCAGGTTGTGATCTCAGGGTCATGAGATTGAGCCTCTCATTGGGCTCTGTGCTCTGTGCAGAATCTGCTTAAGGTTCGCTCTCCTTCTCCCTTTGCCCCTCCCCCTGCATGCATGCCCGCTCTCTCTCTAAAATAAATAAATCTTTAAAAATATATAATAAATGTTGGGGTGCCTGGGTGGCTCAGTGGGTTAGGTAGCTACCTTCGGCTAGGGTTGTGATCCCAGGGTCCAGGGATCGGCCCATGTTAGCCTCCCTGCTAGTGGGGGATCTGCTTCTTCCTCTCCCTCTGTTTCTCTACCCACCCCCCACAACCCGTGCTCTCTCTGTCTCAAATAAATAAATAAAAACTTAAAAAAATATATATATATAATAAATGTTTCAGTGAGGCATTAACCAAAAGAATAGAAATCAATATTTCTCAGTAGGAATATTGAGCTGTTGGGGAATGTTGTGTGTGCATTTTATGCGACTTTGAAACAGTGCAGTACAAAAAATTAGTATGCGCTCACTGCCTATATACCATGAGAAGTGATGTGAATCCCCCCAAGGTAACAATTTGTCAAGGGTCACGATTTCAAAGTAGTAGGCTTAGTCATTGTACACAGTGCTTATTGCATTTTAGCTGATTTTAGCAGAAAGAGTCCTCGTCCTTGGTTAGGATTGTTCTTGAGTTCTGTGAATTTTGACTCATGTTGACATGTTCAGTTCATCCCTTAAGTAAAATGTGACTGTCTTCTAATGGCAGAGAGGGACACAGAATCCGAGGTTCCGTTTACTGGATGACGACTGCTAAATGCCGTGCTGGGCGTCTGACTCCAGGACCCTTGCTGTGAAGTGCTCACTTCCATACAGGCCAGAACCTGCGAGAGTCTGAGCCTCCATATATTTTCATGGAATTCAGTGGAAGTCAGATGTGTTAGGGTTTTCCAGAGAATCAGAACAAATGTGTGCACACATGTGTATGTGTGTGTATTTATAAATAAATTATAAATTATGGATAGATACCTGTGTGTGTGTGTGTGTATGTATATAGAGAGAGACAGATTTATTTCAAGCGGTTGGCTTCTGCAGTTGGGGCTGGCAAGTCTGAAATCCACAGGACTGACCTGCATGCTGGAGACCCAGGGAAGAATTGATGTTGGACCTTGAGTCTGAAGGCATCCGGAGGCAGAATTCTCTCCTCTTCAGGGGACCTTGGTCTTTTAAGGCCTTTGACTGACTGGATGAGTCCCTTCCACATTATGGAAGATGGTCTGCTTTACACAATGTCGACTGATTTCAGTGCCAACCACATCTAAAAAAGACCTTCACTATACCATGCATCTAACATCTATCTTGGTGTTTGTCCACGCAACTGGGCATATAGCCTAGCCAAGCTAACACGTTAAATTAACCACCACACCAGTGTGGAGATTAACACGGTAACACAGTTGCATCAAGCTGCTGGTTCCTAAGGAAAATGATTATAATTCACACACAAACAATACCGTGCTTTTGGATACCTCTATTAGATTCTGGATCTCAGATTATCTTCACGTGCGGTCTTGTGCTTACCCCTCACAATCTCTTGTTTGAGATTGGGGGGGCACATATTTCTTGTCACATTTTATGAACGAGGAAAGAGAAACTCCAAGAAGTGACTTATCTGGGGATGCAGCTACTATTTGCATGTGGATTCACAGCTTGAGCACGATCCTGGTGTTCTGTTCTGTGCAGCACAGTGAGAAGCTTCTCAGGCTACTGGATTAAAGGTTTAGGTGTGGACAAGGTTGATCTTAGACCTGATGGTGAAATAAGTTTATCTTTAAAGATGATCCTTGCTCGTGGCTCCCTGTGGATCTTTCTTTGAATTTGGTGCTTATGGACTCCCCATGAACTGGCATTTATGATGGTGCGCTGCTCACCTTCCCCAGGCTGTAAGATCTGCAAGAGCAGACATGATGTCTGCCTGCTTTTCGTATCTGCAGGGCCTGAACGGGGCCTGGCACATAACAGACACCCACCCACCGAATATTTGCTAAAATCACCTTGCTTTGTTTGCTCCTTTGAAACAACGCTGACCTCCGAGACTCCAGCAAATGAAACTACTGTTATTTTAGTCAAGATCGTCCTGTAATACAACCTGTGAATACACTTGGAGCCACCCTCAGAATCCTAAATTCACTGGCTTTTCTCATACCTCCTCAGTCAGGACCCCAGCTCCCTGCAAAATGCCTCAGATATTTCTTGAGATCCCAGAGCCCGGAGCATGCATGATCCAGAACATAACGAACTGATGCACTGCCTCGGGACAGTTACCCATTTCCCCTTCTTCTCTTTGTCTCCTTCAGCTGGGCACCACCACGGCCTCCAGCCTCCAGCGGCCTCCAGCAGTCACAGCCTCAGGGAGTTCTGTGGCATGTATTGGGCGGCAAGGCAGGGGGAGATCCCTCAGTGTACCTCGTGCCCCTAAATCCCAGAGACTTTTCCGGAAAATGGCTTTCCCTTTTATTCCTCACTGTTCTGTGCTTTTCATAGGATTCACCCGAGAGGCTGGGCGTGGAGAGAAATCTAAGCATTAGACAGCATGGGGGCTAAGAACCTTCCCTTCCTGCTGACCGCAGAGGCATGACTTATTCCTGCCTCAGCCTGGGCAGGCAGACCCGTCCGTCCTTCAGTAGGATCTGGTCCTCAGGAGGCTTCTCAGGTCCTCGTACAGATCGGCTTCTGGCAGGTGTCCTCCTAGATGTGCTGTTCTATCTGAAGCCCAGAGTAGGTTCAAGCCAGGCCCTTGTTTCCTATCACCTGGGCAAAGGGTGAGACTACAAGAAGCTTGCTGAGTCCCCAGGGAAGCCAAGTGAGCAATGTTCCAGAGATAATTGACCAAAGTGGATCACGCACATGGAGGAAATGGAGTAGTAACAGCTAATATTTTATGGTTTGCAAAAATACTTTCCTGTACTCTGTCTCATCTGAGAGAACCTTTACAGCGGTGAAAAAGGTTTAAAGTTGCCCACAAGCACACAGCCTAATCTTTACGAGTTGGTTGGCAAGCCAACTGTGTTAGGTTTGAATGCATCTCTCCCAGCAGCACTATCCTGGTGTTCTGTCTTCTATCCCCGTAGACTTGTATAATCCTGTGATACTTAGCTGACAAGCTATAATGATGCTGGGAGTCGTGGTAAACCACATGCAGATTTAGGCAGATGGTATTTCAGGAACATGAAGCTTCAGGAAGCAAATTTTCTGACAGACTGCCCTCTTGGAACAAATTGGTGCAGATACCTTGGACACCATGGTTTGGAGAGAAAGCTATTGAAGCAGGCTGGAAGGGTTTAGCAGACCCCGGCTTGGTACCGCAGTTAAAACTAAGTGTGCATTTTTGAGCGTGGCGTGCCACGGGATTGGAGTAGTGGAAGGGGCACATGGTGTGTGTGTGTGTGGTAGGGGGAAGGTGGGCGTGTGTAACGTAGCAGGAAGCTCACCGAGGCAGGAAGCCCAGGGCTTGGTCCTGGCGGGGACCCGCTGGGTGGCACTGAGCAAGTCCCTTTAAACTCTATGAAGTTTATTTTCCCAGTCTGCCCACGGAGATAAGTGATCCAGTCCATCTTACGGGGTTGAGGCAACAGTCAAGTTAAAGAATGGATAGAAAAGTGTTTTGGACCATAGAAAGCATTACACAGATGCAAAGCATCATTCTCATGGTAGCTGCTTCTTTCATCCTCCCACATATATCTCCAAGTGCACCTGGCTTCGGGGGTGGAAGATGGTCCTGACTGTGGTCATATCCTGTGTTCTCTCTTCCTTACATCCTTCTCCTAAGCGTGGCCTGGGAAAACTGCTGTCAAAAGTTGTGAATCTTTGGATGAATGGGCTTCCTTCTGGTCTTACGAAGTGCTCTGCCCCCTCAGTGTTCACCTTAGGAGCTAGGGCCACATGACTATAGTGAGGTTGGATGGTTTCCAGAAACCCCGGTAAAGCGCAACTTCTTCATGTTCAACCACACTCTGTTCCATCTCTTGTTCTTGTGGCTGTTTAAATATTGCCTTTTGCCATGAAATAGGTTATAGAAGCATCTTTGGTTTTTTTTAAAGGTTTTTTATTTAGGGTGCCTGGGTGGCTCAGTTGGTTAAGTGACTGCCTTCGGCTCAGGTCATGATCCTGGAGTCCTGGGATCGAGTCCTGCATCGGGCTCCCTGCTCAGCAGGGAGTCTGCTTCTCCCTCTGACCCTCTTCCCTCTCGTGCTCTCTATCTCTCATTCTCTCTCTCTCAAACAAATAAATAAAATCTTTAAAAAAAAGATTCAATCTTTTTTTTAAAGATTTTTTATTTATTTGTCAGAGAGAGAGAGAGAGAGAGAGCACAAGCAGGGGGAGTGGCAGGCAGAGGGAGAAGCAGGCTCCCCACTGAGCAGGGAGCCCGATTCGGGACTTGATCCCAGGACCCTGGGATCATGACCCAAGCCAAAGGCAAATGCCTAATGAACTGAGCCACCCAGGTGTCCCTAGAAGCATCTTTAAAGTCAAGAAACATATTTGGTCAGCTGCTAAGCTAAGAGTGAAGCATGCTCCTGGAGAGGTCAGAGATGTTAGCGTAAGGAAGGTGTACAGGGGAGCTGGAGATCGTGCCCTCCATGGCTGTCCACGTGTTGGCATGGCTGGGAGACAGTGATCAGTGCTTCCTCCAACCCATGGATTCTATCAAAATGTCATCTAACACCTTTCCAGTTTTGTTTATTCAATAAGTAATTATTGAGCCCCTACTACATTGCCAGGAGTTGTTGCCTTCATGCATTTTTAAAACCAGTAAGCACACCATCTAATTCATTACACGGGATCTTCGTAAAATAGGCAGGAGTCAGGCATTATCTTCTTTTAATCTGTTAGTAAAGGTTAAACTCTGACTGGAGTAATTGAGTCATTTTACAGATCACCAGGATTGGAGCAGGATTAGGCTACTTTTTGCCTTATTCCTCCATCATTCCCTGGCTGCATTTCCCATTGGTGTGTCAGTCTAGAGGCATCCAGACGTGCAGAGTGACAACACAAGAGAGATTAGGAAGGACGAGCTATGTTTCACATACCGTCTCACCCCAGTGAGGGGGCCAGCTAAATGGGCATCAGAAAAACTGGTGTCCAGGGAGTGGCAGAGAGGAGTAGCCGGACCCATTGTCCCTTCCTGTGACTTACAGTCCTTGTTTAAGGCACCTGAAGTCTAGGTGAGGGAAAGGGACATTAAAAATTGAAAGTCCTATCTGCAATACGCTGGGACAGAAGCTGAGAGCCCAGGATACGGTCAGCACTGAGGAGCTCTGTAGAAAGGTCAGGTGTTGGCCCCCAGAAAAGACATCGCAGATGAGTTGAACTTGAGCTGGCCTTCCTTTTGGAGGCTAGGTGGTGGATCATGGGGACTCAGGTTCAGGCAGGAAGAGTAGGAAGAAATAGACTTCTTAGCTCGTATGTGTTGAATGTAGGGCAGTGATGGGGAGAGGTGGCGGCCACAGGGAAGACTGGACACTTGTAAGAGTGTCACCGAATTTCCCTACTTAAGAGCATCTGGGGAGTAGGGGCATATGGTCAGTATTTTTCAGAGCCCTAAGATGCCCCAAGGAAGCTCTGGCCTCCCATTGCCTATCCCCTTGCCTATAGAATGTCCTGTAAGGCCTCTCTCTTTGCAGATAGAAAGGCTCCCCAAATCTGGAGAGGCTATTGGGTGGGCGCGGGGATTGGACATTTGTCTTTGTGTTGGACAAATCCGTGTGCCTTTGGCACCAACACCATTGGGGGTTCTTCCGTCACTTGGCACTTAGGGATGTCAGAAAGACGATAAAGGGAATGTGCTTTCTGCGGTGCACAGCACATGCTGAACAATCTATAAAACGGACCTTTGCCATAACCGCCCCACCTTTTCCATGCGGTTTTTCACTGGGACACATCTGATTATAAGGTCTCAGCAGGTCAGACTTTAGAGACTACTTGGTCCCCAGTGGGCAGTGGCACGGCGTGCGGTGGGAAGGGAAGGGTCCGATGGCGTGTGGCCTAGGTCAAGATGGGGCGAGACTTACGCAGAGCCTGGAGTGACTATGGCCTTGACAGCTCATGGCACCACCGGCCGTTTCCCCCTGGTAGCCTGTCAGAGTTTGTCTTTGCACAAGACAGATTGTGGCTTAGGGGACGCTCCATCCTGGCGACTGGCCCAGGGGACCGTCCCAGTGCCACGGTCTGGTACGACAGCTCAGCAGGACTGGGCCAGCAAGCCCTACGTGGTGTGGACCCAAAGTAGGTGACTAACATTTTCCTCTCAAAACGACAGGAACGGGTGGGCCTGCTGGGAAGAATTCCTCGGCTGTCAACGATCGAGGATGCCTGTTTCCCGAACTGAATGAGCGAGTCTCTTGTCCTGTCTCTTAGTTTATTTCCGTCTAGTCGTCTTCTTTCCAGTCCTTCCCTGGATGATGGGAGGGACCATTTGTTGAGGTTGTGCAGATGCTGAATAGTCTCTGCTCACTGGAGTGTGCAAAAATATGGCAGCAGCACAGGTACTATTGTCTGAAAGTGTTTCCAAAGGGCAGGGGAAGAGAGTTATCTGAGAGTAAGTGATGCGTTATACTAATATCACAGGGATTTTTCTTTTCTTTTTTTTTTTTTGCATGTGTGGTCAGTGAAGAGAATTTTTGGCAGTTGGCTCTCGCTAAACTAGATCTGTATACAGCACGCTGGAGCCTGGTAAGTGCCTCTGGTTTTTTTTACAGGCAGAGTTTTGGTGCCTAGGGGTCTGGGCTGTGGACAAGCAAGACGTGCCTGCAGGCAGGGAGTGCTCAGCTTGCTCCCAGCTTGCCAGAGCCAGGGCTGTGATGCTTCAGGCTGTTCACCCGGGCTCCGGGGGAGGTCACATCACCTCTCAGCCCCTCCAGGACAGCCTGGAGGGGCGTGCGTGAGTGACTGCCTTGCTCCAGTTTAGGCTAAGGAGCGAGAGACAACGGCGGGATGTCCCGTAGCTCTCCCAGACGGTGCCGACACTGTGCTGATGTAGAAGTAGTAGGAGTGAGGGTGTCTTGGGTCTAGACTTTTGGTCTCCTTAGGCTATTTTTTATTTCAATGAGCAGACTTATAAATAGAGCTGAATCATTCAGTGCAGAGGAAAAGTACAAGAAACCCAAATGGATGGATGAGAGCCAATCATTGATGTGTAGCTCTGGCTGATAATGAGAGATACACACAGGACCCCTGTGTATGTGCCCTTTGGTGCTCCACAAGCCCAGCCTTTCGATCACAGGACAGACCCAGCTGGGCAGTGTTGGACCCAGAGATCAGCTTTTCACCTATGTTAGCCCCAGAATTTAGAACATTTGCCTCCATGAGTTTTTGGTAATCGCTATTGTAGACCCAAGAATTTATTTTTTTTAATCCTCTCAACTTGAATATTGAAGCTCTAAAATCCAGGGAGAGCACCATCTATGTTTTAAATGGGTAATTGAGAAGGATTAAAAGGTTATAGGAACTTTTTTTTTTAAGATTTTATTTATTTATTTGACAGAGAGAGACACAGCGAGAGAGGGAACACAAGTAGGGGGACTGGGAGAGGGAGAAGCAAGCTTCCCGCCGAGCAGGGAGCCCGGTGTGGGCCTTGATCCCAGGACCCTGGGACCATGACCTGAGCTGAAGGCAGATGCTTCATGACCAAGCCATCCAGGCACCCCGGAACTTTTTTTTTAAAATAAGTACCTAGCAAAAGGAAACACTGCATTGAATAAGAGTGCTATTTCTTTAAATGTGGTTCCAGGGGGAAGAGAACTTATCCTTATATTTTATCTATTATTTGCCTGACACTTCGTATATTGTTATTTAAAAATCCTCAAAAGTCGTAAGTGATGATCCCCTTTTATAAGGGCAAGTTGGGGTATAGAGGTGTGAGTGGTTGACTCAGCATTGACCAGCTATGGGAGATAGGATCTGGATTCAAATCCTGTGAGTCAGTCTCTAAAGCAAGGTTTTCACTCCCAACACTCCTGATGTTGGGCCAGAGAATTCTCTGTTATGGGGGCTGCATCCCTGGCCTCTGCCCAGAAATGGCTCCCCGATACTGTCCTCTGCCAGTCAACAACGGGGGACCACTGCTCTAGAGGCTTAATTTTTCCTGCCATTGCACATTCAGAAAGAAGTTTGGGGGTACCCTTAAAGACTAGATGCTACGGTTCACTGATGTTTAGAGTGATTTTTCTTACTACAACCATAATAAAGTCCACTTGTGGATGATTTGGAAAAGAAATTGTTTATAGTCCCACCACGTAGAGAGACCCACTTTCAACATTTGGGGTATTTCCTTCCGGCACCTTTCTCTATGCATATATATATATGTAGTTTTAAAAAATCATACTTTAAAAAAAGATATTTATTTACTTGAGAAAGAGAGCAGGGGGAGGGGAAGAGGGAGAGAGAGAGAATCTCAAGCAGACTGTGTGCTGAGTGCAGAGCCCAATGTGGGGCTTGATCTCACAACCCTGAGATCATGACCTGAGCCGAAACCAAGAGTCAGAGCTTAACCGACTGAGCCAGCCAGGTGTACCCAAAATCATACTTTTTTTATCTGAATGTTTATACTTAATATTTTTATCTGAATTTTATACTTTATATTATATCAAGAACTTTTTGGATTTCATTAAATAATCACTGTAATTATTTTTAGTAACTGCATTATATCCTCTTATGTTTATACCATAATTCAGGTAAGCATTACCCAAATGTTGGACATTTAGAGTTTTTCCAGTTTGTCTGCGTCATAAATATTGCCTCAGTGAACATATTAGCACAGAAGTCTTTGTGTAGTTCTCTAGGCTATATATTTCTATGAAAAGAGAAATTGGGTCAAGCTCCATGCCTATTTTTAGGCTCCATTTCCTCCATATTGTTACATTGCTTTCTGTAAATGCCGGACTAACCTGACTGTCTTCTCTTCATCTGTTCATGGAATCTTGTCTTGCTTCTTAACTATGAGTATTACCTTTTTCAGTCTTTTCATTTAACAGGCAAAAATAACATTCATTGTTTTAATTTGCATTCATTTGATTACCAACAAAACGGACCGTCTTGGAAGACCTGGGTGGCGCAGTCAGTTGAGCCCCGTCTCTTGGTTTCAGCTCAGGTCTTGAGCTGGGGGTCCTGGGTTGGAGCCCTGAGTTGGGCTCTGTGCTCAGTACGGTGTCTGCTAGAGATCTCTCTCTCCCTCTCCCTCTGCCCCTCCCACTCATGTGTGCTTTCCTTCTCTCTAAAACAAAGACATCGATCTTAAAAAAAAAAAAAACCTGAGCGTCTTCCCTTCTATTATATAGCTATTTACTTTTCTTATTCTCCAAAAATATTTGTCGATGAGATGCGTTGTTGGTTTAGTAAATCCAAATGTGTCTCACTACTTCAAGATTTGCTACTTTCTTCCTAGTTCAGACTTAACCGCTGAAGCTCCTTAAGCTTTCCAAGTAGCAAGAGAGGGAGACACAGGACAGGGGTTGGGAGAAGAGATGGAAGGGAATGCTTGTGTATAAACTGTAGATCACCTAGCTAGAATTAACTGAGCCCTGAACTTGGAAGAAGAAAAAAGGGGAGAATGGCTTGCGCATGAGGTTCCGCAGACAGTGAATGAAGTGGTGCAGTAGTACCGGGTTGGGGAGTTCCTGTGGTGGCCACCAGGTGGTGCCATTGGCCCGGGACGATTTGGTTTCTCTGGTGTGGGAGGGCTAGGGAAGCGTATTACTAAGTGGTCACAAGGTGAGTGCGGTGATAAGGAGGCTGAGTGCCAATCACACACATAGGACATTGGCTAGTTAGGTGTTTGTAACTAACCTGCTGGTGATCACCGGTTGGCATGATGCACCTGCGTGTGTGTGTGTGTGTGTGTGTGTGTGTGTGTGTGGTTTTTATCACTCTGAAAAGAAATTCCATTCCTGTGGCCATCATTCCCCCAGTTTCCCCACCCCTCCCTAGCCCATCCTCCCTCCCCCTTCCGCCAGACCCTGGCAACCACTAAGCCAATTTCCGTCTCCAAGAATTTGCCTACTTTGGACATTTCATATAAATGTACAAATTTATATGCATTATAATACATGCAAGAGGTGGTCTTCTGTGATAGGGCTGTTTTCTATTACTACTTGCCCCGACCAACACTACCCCAGTTTACTTTGTGGCACGAGGCATCAGGGTAATGAGATAGACTGATTATTTCAAGTGCTATAGCATTTTCAATCCTGTTAGGACAGAGGGAAGTACCTAGAACAGCAGTTTCCTGACCTGGGAAGCTTTTAGAAGTAATAATTCCTGGCCCCCAATATCTCCAGGAATTTAAATTTAGTGGTTCTGGGAAGTTGGGCTGCTTAGGATTTTGGGAAGGTGCGGGGCTCCAGGTGATTCTACTGATAGTTTAGCCATCAGCAATGAGCAATGGGTGATCAAGTAGTGGAGCAAAGGAAACCTGGGTTTGAACAGAGACAGGGAATGACATGGCCCTTCGCTGCAGACTGGCTCTCTTTAGCAGCTGCAGCTTTAACTCCAGTGCCTCCTGGGAAAGCAGCTGCACCCTCATCATCTGCCACGTCGCATGCTACAGCACTGGTTCATGTCAGTGTCATCTTTGACTCAGCATGACAACAGTGCATATTTGAAGGCCAGCAAAACCAATGACATCAGCCTTATTTACTGTTCAACTGGCAAATATGTACAATGTGGTATAGCAGAAAGAACACTGAATTAGAAGTCTGAGGCTCGCCAGAACATTGTACTGAATGCCGCCGAGGGCCGTGGTGACATCCGGTGAGAGTAGGGCATGAGATGTGGCACAGGGAATGAAGTGGGGTATTGAACCCCAGGTCAGCATGGGGCTTTAGAGAGCATCTTGTCTACCTGCTCGTTTCATAGTAGAGAAGATTGTGGCCTTGAGAGGGGAGTTCCTCGCTGCAGGTCATATACCAGCTGTTATTACAGTTGGGACTAGGGCTAGGGTCAGATCCTTTGCCTCTTCCTCTTTTCCCACTTTGCCTTACTTCTCCACATCTCTCTCTTTGGGAATCTGAAGAATCATACCCAACCACTTTTCATTTTCAGAAGTGAGGAAACCCAGGCCTAATTTGTCCAGTGTTACAGAGCTAATTGATTTAGATTTGCTTTGGATGAGTGGAAGTTGCAATGATGACAGATGAAAAATCCAAGATGGCGTTCATGGATGGCTTTTCAGAACAGCCCAGAGCAGATCCAAGTTTTGTGAGGCCTGAAGCTTATGCAGTTGAGAAACTCTCTTTAAAAAAAATAATACAAAGTTACAAATGCAAAATTAGGTCCAAGGCTTTGGAAGCCATCTGAGCAAAGGAGGGGCCCTAAATATTTTTTTAAATTTTATTTTATTATGTAAATCACGATACATTACATCATTAGTTTTTGATGTAGTGGTCCATGATTCATTGTTTGTGCATAACACCCAGTGCTCCACGCAGAACGTGCCCTCTTTAATACCCATCACCAGGCTAACCCACCCCCCTACCCCTCTCCCCTCTAGAATCCTCAGTTTGTTTCTCAGAGTCCATAGTCTCTCATGGTTCGTCTCCCCCTCTGATTTCCCCCCCTTCATTCTTCCCCTTCTGCTTTCTTCTTTTTTTTAAACATATAATGTATTATTTGTTTCAGAGGTACAGATCTGTGATTCATCAGTCTTATACAATTCACAGCGCTCACCATAGCACATACCTTCCCCAATGTCTATCACCCAGGCACCCCATCCCTCCCACCCCCCCACCACTCCAGCAACCCTCAGTTTGTTTCCTGAGATTAAGAATTCCTCATATCAGTGAGATCATATGATACATGTCTTTCTCTGATTGACTTATTTCGCTTAGCATAATACCCTCTAGTTCCATCCGCATCGTTGCAAATGGCAAGATTTCAGGGGTTTTTTTGATGGCTGCATAATATTCCATTGTATATATATATACCACATCTTCTTTATCCATTCATCTGTTGATGGACATCTT
The DNA here is from genome assembly GCF_003265705.2 of Callorhinus ursinus. Classification (NCBI taxonomy): domain Eukaryota; kingdom Metazoa; phylum Chordata; class Mammalia; order Carnivora; family Otariidae; genus Callorhinus; species Callorhinus ursinus. The sequence goes on along the minus strand of NW_027397087.1, from coordinate 2,095,074 downwards.
GGTTCTTTCCATAGTTTGGCTATTGTGGACATTGCTGCTATAAACACTGGGGTACACGTACTCCTTCGGATCACTACATTTGTATCTTTGGGGTAAATACCCAGTAGTGCAATTGCTGGGTCATACAGTAGCTCTATTTTCAACTTTTTGAGGAACCTCCATACTGTTTTCCAGAGTGGCTGCACCAGCTTGCATTCCCACCAACAGTGTAGGAGGGTTAGGGGCCCTGAATCTTACACCTCATTCACCGCACTGTAAATCCACCTCTAGGAGCAGTCCTAGCAAGATCCCTGGTCATATGTGTTCTGCCAGGTTCTTTTATGTATATAAATAATGTGTATCCTGCTGAGAACCAGTTAGTTGCCTCCAGTTGTATGGAATGGAGGCCATCCTGTCAACAAATACGTGTTGAGGGTCCATTTTACATAAAGCATGCTTCAGGGGACAGAGAGAGGCTTGAACACACAGTGACCACTGGTACCAATCCTCCTCACCAGCTGTAGCACTGTGGTCTGGCCCAGGGGCACCTCACGGATCCCAGCCTCTGTTTTTGTCCCTGGTTTTGGTCTCAGAGAGTCTTCTTCCTCGGACATTCTTCTCCCTTTATCGGATGGGGAATGGACCTCAACATGAGTACAACCCTTGGGGGTTTCTGGGTGGAAACCTTGTCCAGGTTTAAATGACATTGCTATGGCTGGGCACTGCCCCCGCCCAAGTCCCTTAAATATCAAATCACCACCTTGAAATGAATTCATCAGGGCTACTTTTACCCAAAATGTACCTAATGCCATTGAAACAACTAGAACAGCATGACTATCCCGAATAACCTCTGTGCATATTCTTGAGATATTTATTTTATTTCCATTTTGGTAAGACATCTGTACACAATTCTGTTTATTTAACTGATCACATTAGCATTAGCTCCTATATTTTAAAAAACGATCCTGGTTTCTGCTACTTTCTGAGAGATACAACATGACGATAGAAATAAATCCAGCGTCAGGAGTGGAACGAGTTTAGTAGAAGGTGTTTTGGTTATGTTTGCTTTATTTCATGTTTCACAGTTAACGTTTCGTGTTTATTGAATTCCTGTGGATGAATGAAGTGCCAGAGCTGCGAGGTCGTAAGTCCCTATCGGGAAAATCCAATCCTTGGATTGTTTGTGTCTTGCCAATATTTCCCTTTCCATTGGTGGGAGCAATGGATGAGGCCCTCAGGGTCACCCAGAACTCACTTTTGTTTTTCATGGCCATCTTACCGTCATTTGGAAACAAACCTTCTGGGACGTTAAAGCACGAAGGGGCATTAAAGCCTTAGGAGGGTTTACGACATCTTCTTGAAGGACAGTGTGGAGGGTTCCCAGCCTCGTCGAGGAGTGGCCCATCACTGCTGATGTCACAACCAATCCCGTCACCCTCAGGTCCCTCCCTGCTTTGAATCACGGATTTCAAACATCCTCAAAAGCTCTTCCCCAGTAATTCCAAAACTCTTAACAAATCAATCCTAAGGAAAAAGAAATAAACAAATATGCAAAAGAGCAGAAGGATAATTAGGGTATGGTTTTAATTAAAATTTTTAAGTGTTCCTTCTCAAAATCTTGTTTAAGCTGCTAAATATGCAAAAGCAAACTTCTGAGTGGAAAAGCAGTCAAGGCCATTACCATTAGAGATTTTGAATTCTGTAATAAACAAATAGTTTATTTCTTCTTCTCCTTCTCCTTCTTTTTCTTAACATCAAGGGAGTCGAGTCATGGCTTAAGATTTTAAACTACAGAATGGCTATCTACGGCATTAGGTGTACACAGGGATAGGTCACATAAGAGGCAGATACAGCCTCCATTGGCCTGTGGGTTGGTGAACCTGCTTCCTGTTCTGTAGCTTCTAGTAAAGGGACTACCAAAGAAACACATCTAGTGGGTACACTCAAACTGCCCGAGGTAGGTTGGAGCCATCTGGATGCTTGCTGCAACATGGTTACCTCATGACTCTGTACTTTGCCAGTTATCTGGGCCCATTTACCTCTGTTCCCGCTCCACTGGCCCTTTGGCTATTTTTCTGTTTATTGACATCTGAATCCAAGGGGAAAGAAGTGAACATTTATTAAGTGCTATGTTTGTACCAGTTAATCTTCTCAATGAAGTATTATTATCACCCGTGTTTTACAGAGAAGGAAAACAAATATTCAAATAGGTAAGACACTTTGCCCAGGATCACATAAGTTTTTAATCGTGCATTGTAAAAGGACAATCTCTTGGTATTTGCCAGACTCCATGCAAGGAGCCTTACAAGGACTATTTTATTTTATTTTATCCTCATGTCACCCCCTTAAGATTGGCATTCCTTATGTCCTCATGTTACAGACGAGGTCATGCAGCTAGGGGGAGGGAGCCAAGATTCAAACTCAGGCAGATGGATCGCAGAGCCTGTACTTCTGCCCACCAAGCCTCCTCTGTGTACCTGAGCTGTCCTGGGACACCAGCCATGTGGGGCTACTAAGCCCTCGAAATAGGACTGGTTTGAATGGTCATGTGCCCTAAGTATAAACTACACACCAGACTTTGGAAATAGTTCAACAAAAATGCACAATATCTCATCACTCATTTTTTTTAAATTACATGTTGAAATGATAATAATTTGCATGCATTGAGATAAAGTAAGTTATTAAATTTAATTTCACCCGTTTCTTTTTACTTTTTTTTTTTAAAGATTTTATTTATTTATTCATGAGAGATGGAGAGAGAGAGAGAGAGAGAGAAGCAGATGGAGAAGCAGGCTCCCAAGGAGCAGGGAGCCCGGTGTGGGACTCGATCCCAGGACCCTGGGATCATGACCTGAGCCGAAGGCAGACGCCTAACCATCTGAGCCACCCAGGCGCCCCTCTTTTTACTTTTTGATATGAGGGCACTAGACCATTTAAGCTCACCTGTGTGGCTCACATTATATTTTCACCTGACAGCGCCCCTTATGTACTATTCCAAGTAACAAGGGACTATGAAATTTACCCAAGCCAACAGTGTTTCTCGCCAGTAGTTCTAGTTAAAATTTTAGTTGAGAGTGTAGGTGGAGAGCTTGAAGCCATTTAAAAAATTTTTAATTATTTTTTAAAGCTATTTTTTAAAAATGTGTTAAAACATTAAGCCTTTTTTATTTGTGAATTTGAATTATGCTTTCTTCACCCCCATGACCATTTGTGGGTAAAAAAGATGGCCATTTTTAGGGTTTAAAAGAAGCATGTGAGTTACCATTTCAGAGTCTACCACAGGGAGTGCTCTGCCTATCTGAGTGTGTGCTCCTGGGTGCCCCCTCTTCTAGATTCCGTCGAGGGGAGTTGCCTGCCACTTTCCACACAGCCTTGTGGCCGACCACCTTTGTGTCTCCTCCAACATGGCTTTGGGCCCTCAGCCCAGGTATGGTGCCTGGCACTGAGCGGACGCTCGGTGAGGAGCTTAGCGGTTTTCATTATTTTTGATGTTTTTTTATTCATAATGACGAATACCTGGCAGAGATTACATGGATACAAAAGGAAGAAGTTGGGAATATTTGTGTGCAGTGGGAAAACTACAGGCCAGAAAAACTATACCAGAGGTTTGTAGAAGTTGTCATCGGAGGGAACTCCCCACCCCCGACACACACACCACCTGCTCTCCCTTTCCGGGGCTGGAATTAAAAAAAAAGAAGAAAAAGAAGAAGAAAGAAGAAGGTAATAACTACTAGAAAATCGGAAACAGAAAAGAATGTCCTATAAGGAGATCACTGTCCAAAACAAACGTTTACACTAGCTATTTATAAAAGACACTTACTTACTTATTTACAGCAGCTTTGGATGGAGAAAGGGAGGTTGGGGATCAATAATTAATGCAGGCACCAATTTGTTAGGCCAAGTGAGACCTTCTTCGTCGTGGTCCAGAAGGCCTTCCCTGACTCAACTCAAGTCCCCTCATCTTAATTTACAGAGGAGTAGAAGGAACTGCCATATGAAATAAACGCGTCCCTGAGCCACGTGCCCAGCCCGGGCCAGCCCAGAACCTCAGAAAGGAGACTCTTGACAGCAAGCAGCTGACAGAAGGGGGCCCTGGGCTGGCCATCCCATCCAGCATGGGCCTGTCTCAGTGTCTGCCATGCCTTACTCACACCTGCTTCTCAGCCCTGGGTCCCCAGTGTCGTGCTTCCCTGTAAAGCCCGAGCTGGCTGGGAAAGTCCAGCCTCAGATGAAACCATAAAAGAGCTGTGAGTCGGGCCGAGGATCACTCCCGCTGCCACGCGGCTTGGTGTTGATGTCACCTATTGGCCCTCCCAGGCTCCTGCAGACCTCCTTCAACCTTTCCCTGTGTGTTGGAAGCTAGCTCCTTGCACACCCCATCACTAATTATAAACGTCCTGGCCATTTACTTGGCTCTGATCTGGCCACTGATGTTCTACTTGCGTTGATTTCTGCCTGCCGCCGGGGACCAACCCAATACTGCCCTCTCTCCTCACCCAAGAACACGTACTGTCCCGCTTGTCTCTTGAGCTGCTACACTAGGGGGCCTGGGACTCCTGTGAGGAAGTTACTGCTTTAAGTTACAGTGATTGCCCCAGAAATTGTCTAAGATGCAAATATATTACACAGGAACAGAGGACCACATAGTACTCATTACCCTGTTAGTGGAGAACCTTACCCAAAGGAATGGCACATGGGATTCAGCACATCTTCAAGAACAGAGATGTGGGGCTCTTGCTCTGGGCAAAGGACATCATCAGTAAGTGGAGTTTCGGAAAGGAAGATGAAGTCGGGAGATTTCAATAACTAGAGACAGTAGGACTCTAGACAGGACCAGGTGCTGAAGGGCCCACCCAAGTGTATATCCTTTTTTTATTGTTATGTTAATCACCATACATTACATCATTAGTTTTTGATGTAGTGTTCCATGATTCATTGTTTGTGCATGACACCCAGTGCTCCACGCAGAATGTGCCCTCTTTAATACCCATCACCAGGCCAACCCATCCCCCCAGCCCCCTCCCCTCTAGAACCCTCGGTTTGTTTTTCAGAGTCCATCATCTCTCCTGGTTCATCTCCCCCTCCGGTTTACTCCCCTTCATTCTTCCCCTCCTGCTATCTTCTTCTTCTTTTTTTTCTTAACATATATTGCATTATTTGTTTCAGAAGTACAGATCGGTGATTCAACAGTCTTGCACAATTCACAGCGCTCACCATAGCACATACCCTCCCCAATGTCTATCACCCAGCCACCCCATCCCTCCCACCCCCCACCACTCCAGCAACCCTCAGTTTGTTTCCTGAGATTAAGAATTCCTCATATCAGGGAGGTCAAATGATACATGTCTTTCTCTGATTGACTTATTTCACTCAGCAGAACACCCTCCAGTTGCACCCACGTCGTTGCAAATGGCAAGATCACATTCCTTTTTTTTTATGGTTTTCCCCATGTCCTCACTCAATCGAAACCCCTACAACAATTTTGTTTAAATGTCACATTATTTTTTTCAACAATAAGTGATACCTCAACTTAAACTCTACTCTGACTCCCAGTTAAGTCATATAATTTCAGCAAGAATCATAGAATAAAGGTTTTAAAGGACCCCCAATGGGCCTTAACCTCAGTACAGAAACATACTTGGCCTCCATACAAATTGCCAGATAGAGACTTCACTTCAGGCAGCAAATAAAGTTATATGAAGGGATTAAAAGTGCTGCTGCAAATTACCTGTTAAAGTGGCTTTTTTGAAAACCTACAAAATTCACAGCTATCCTCCAAGTGCCTCATTTTCAAATTAATGTATTTTATTCTAATTTTGGGTTTTGTGCAGATGCGTTGGGGAGGGGTGGGGCTTGTGGTGGCTGTAGGAGAATTAGTTAAATTTGCAGAATAAAATTTGAACTTTTGCAAATAAGCAAACAGCCAAAACAAACACCACTTTGGAAAAAAATACACATTTTCTTCTTTTGAAAAGCAAGCAGTGCCTAAGCAAAATACCTTAAAAGTGAACTAAAAAGCTTTTCTAAAATAAACAACTCTGCTTGTGATCCTAAATTGGGACCATATGTAGATGTGAAAACCACAGATGCAGTGGTTCGCCTCCGAGTTTCTGCCTGCACTGTTTGCGTGCCTTCGAGTCGATGATGATAATGTTGCCTTTGGTCCCAAAGGAGCCTGAGTTTTTTAGATCCTAGTATGGGGCGGGGGCAGGGGGGGTGTGTGAAGCAGAAGAGGAAAGAAAAGGAATGAAAACAAATGCCTTTCAAGACAGACTATCTGAACAATTTTATTTTGCCTATCTGCCAGGAGATTCAGCTCGGCTCAGATCTCTCCTGCACCTTTAGGGTGGTGCCAAGCGACGGGCGTGGCGTTTGCTGAGGACGCAGGCTGTGTGGGGAAGTCCCTGTGAGAGACCAGGCTGGCACTCTGAGCATTCGATGGCTCCTGCGAACTGCCTGGACCAGCCCCCTGCCCTGGGGCAAATCAATGAATAAGCCAATTCAGCAGAGATAGAATCATTTCTTTGTTTTTCTCAATTACCGAATGCTGTGTGCTTTGGGGTCACTTGTCATGGGTTTAGAGAATGTGGATGTTGCAACAGAAGTCCTCACCATTCTAAACAGCTTCAGCTGAGCTCCGTTACCAAGGAGGAGAGTTGAAGCCCCAACACCCATCTCTAACTGTAAATGATTCTGCATTCATCATCTCCTTCTAGGACACGTTTATGTGGACGTGTCTTGCCCCCTTTAACTCTGATGACAAATCCTTCAGGGAAGGAGTTCTGTCACCTGGGCAAGAATGGAAGATGCCTGCCCTGAGAAAACCGAGCAGGTTGAATCCAGGTATTAACTTACTTAGTTTTAAGTGGGTGAAGGAGGCACTGCTGTGAAGAAAAAGCCTGGCTGTTCTGAGCCCCTTTTGCTTGCTGCCCCCAATACAGGGCTGGGATCATCAGAATGAGGAATACATAGGATTGCTAGTCTGGGCTCTGTTAATTGTGCTGTTAGGAAATACTGATGAGATAATAAAAGGAGCAAACATTTATTGAGTGCTTACTACATACCTACCAGGCAGTGAGCTAAGCATTTTGAATATAATCTCTTATTTGATCCCCCCACAAGCATACTATCCCCAAATTCAGAAGAAGGAAATTGAGATCCAGAGAGATTGGGATGTTCTCAGAAGTGTGGCAGAATGTGGACTCGAACCCAGGGTCTTAACAACAGGAAGCTATAAAAGGTTTTTTGCATAAAAGGTGCTCTCTTTTCTATGGGTCCTCAGTAAATGAAAATCAGTTGCTTTTCCAATAATATGTTTGAATTTTGGGACTCTCACTTCTTACCAGGAATCAAGGCAAAAATGCCTTCATATATAGTTAATTTTGAGGATGGACATGTATAGAAATGACTATTTTTTTTCTTCTTTTTGGCTCACTTAAATTATTTGGCCTGAGGGAAGCAGAAACATGAATATTAGACATCTAACATTTTAAAATCCCACCCTTAAGCTGGCCACTTTTTTCAGGTGTTTCCTCCCCCCTCCCCACCCCCCCATAAGGGCTAAATCGTGTGTCTTTCTCTGGCCTTTTCTCCATGCTTCTGTCTTCTGTGCTCCAGTGTGAACAGTAACGTGTAGCCCAACTACCTGAGTGCTGCACCAAGGAGAAAGCTGAGGTGTGGCCTGGACAGCAGGTGACAGATTGGTCCTCCCACCTGTGAGAAGTGGTAGTACTTTGTATAACAGTGTGTGTGTTTACCTCAAGGTGGGGGGCGGGGAGAGACAAAACTTGTGGGGCCAGCAGAGCTTCCTCAGGTTGGCCCTCAGGACTTCCTGGGATGTGGGCTCCTCTTCATCCGCTCGGGGTCAGGCCGGTGCTGCACGCTGTCTGTGTCCTGCTCGTCTTCATCGGTGCCTGCTCGGCAGCCTCTGAGGCCACGGACTGCCGCCTCCTCTGTTCCGGTTTCCTTGCCCTCCTCCAGCTCCGCTCTGGCTCAGGAGTGTGAGGGGGCAAACCAAAGCAGGGCAGCGTTCCTCTGAATCACCTCTCTCATGCCTCAGTGTCCCAGGCCATGAACAGCAGAGAAGCCGGTGGTGCCTCTGTAAATGATGCATGGGGACGCGCAGGAGGAACGAAGGCCCAGACTGCAGGGTATTTTTAGCGCCGGCTGTTTGTGGTGACCTAAGTGAAAACTGCTGGCTCCTGTCCCTTCAGCTGAATGGCTGGTATTCAGGAGAGTGTGCCCACTCCCTGCCAGACTCTGCCCACGGAGCTGCCTTTTTACGAGGTGGCTGACTTGCTCCTTGGCACCAGGCAGCCCTGCCACAATTCTCCTTTATTGCCCAGCGCCGGTGCCTGTTCGTGTGGGCCCATGGGCAGCCCCGGCGTGGTGCTGCGGCCGGGCGGGGGCCCGGGGGAGACTGCTGGCTGCGAGCTTGTCAGGGTTGTTACTGAATTGTGAGGCAGCGTCCGCAGGGCCGGGGCTGTGTCTGGAGGCTTGGAACCTCTGGCGTGAGGCTGGCACGCAGACACTGCGTAACCACGGTGGCGGGGACCACAGCCGGCTCCCCATCCCAGAATCATTCTGCTGGGGCCCGGCTGTTGGGGGGGAAGCTGTCCCTCCTGGTCGCAGACACTTTGGGGGCCTCAGAGGGAGCTGGAAAATATGAGAGGCCCCTGTTATTCTGACAGGTCATTCTACCAACGACTGCTCTGGAGCTAGAGCTGATCTTTGGAGGACGACTCCCCCCCCACCCCCGCCCCGTAAAGGGAGTGGATGGGCTGCATAGAGCCTTTTGGGGGCTCCCCTGGTGCCACTGTGGAATGGAAACAGTGCTGGGGTCCCGGTCTCCAAATAGCACTAACTGGCTGAGTGATTTCAGGCAAGTAACAATCTCCTAGGACTCCCTTTCTCACTTATGAGTAGTCACGCTTGCCTTACTGAACTCACGGAACATTTTTAATGAGGGTATAAAAGTACTTGGAAACGAACTGAAATAGTAAGAGTACAAAAGGGCGATAGGGGTGCCGGGCCCCATTTATCTTCCTCATTTCTGGCCAACCTTGACTTTTACCAAATCTGTCCCCACCAGTCCCGGCCAGGAGGGACTCTTGCATTAGATGGTGTGAGGTCATCAAGCTCTGTGAAGGACGTCGCCTGTATGTGAGAACTGAACCTTCAAGATGGAGGTATTTCTAATTCTCACACAGAATTTGTTTGAATGAAAAAGGGTGCAGCGGGATCCTTTCCTTGTGAAATGTGAGCACATGCTTCTATAATTAGAATAAATCTAAATCCTTAAATAAAAGGATGTCAACGGTAGCCACAGCTCCTTTCTCTGAAACCTCAAGTGAATTTTAGAAAGCCTCTCAGCAGCAACCCTGGGATGTTGCAGGCCCACGAACCAAGATCATTACCCCAAGGTCTCTCTCAGAGATAATTTAATCTTATTTCATATATAATTTGAATAAGTCCGGCTCTCTCGATTCTTAGCCCCTTGCTACTGAAAGTGTGGTATATGGATTGACAGCATCACCATTACCTGAGAACTTGTCAGAAAGGCAGAGTCTCAGGCCCCGCCCCTCACTTGTTAATCAGAACCTGCATTTTGACAGGATCCTCATGTGATTTATGGGTGTAGTAAAGCACATTTAGAAGAGGGGATTTGCAAGGCCTAGGCCCACTATTTATGTAAGTCCTTCATTATGAAAAGGACCTGGAGTGACTAAGATTAACAGCTGACAAGGAGGGAGGAGACGAAGAACTGTAAAAGCCATAGTAGCCGGGACCGTGTCACCGGGTGATACCACTGTGCGCACGTCCCTGCACTGAGAACGCGCTGCTGCAACACTATGTGGTCATTGATACGGCCAATAACAGTCCCAAATTATCAAGAGGAGGGAAAGTCATATTCCCAAGCTGCTGATCAAAGTCTTTACCTAAAATTCATAGTGAAAGTTTTCCTTTAAAATGGTTAAATAAATGAATCTTGATGTTAAAGTGGTTGCTTCAGTGATGTGCATGCTATATGGAAAACCACATTCTCCAGGAAAAGAGATACATGAAATGTCACCCTAACTGGAAACTTCATTCGTTTTTGTTTTTTTGTTTTGTTTTTTTAATGCACTACATTTAGGAGAGTCAAATGACATCAAGATAAGGTGTGATACCAGAGGTTTACTCTACTATATAACTAAACAACTAAACAACTCAGCTGATACCAAAAAAAAAAAAAAAAAAAAAACCATGACTGTTGGAAGCCAAGTAAAATTTTTTGGGTCAGTAGGTATTAAACTTTCATATTTTCATTTACTAGATACTGGCAACCGATCTTCAAAATTCTCAGGCAAGAAAATGGATTTGAAACTAAAGGGAGTTTTAAATTAACCAGAAAAGCTAGTGCCCTTTCCTGGATAAATGAGCATTGGAGGTGCAGGGCCCAGCTGGTGGTCCTTAGGAGTCTTGCTGGGAGCTGCCATGTTGAGACTGCACAAGCCTATGGGTGGCAAAGCGGGAATTGAGGTTGCCCAGATTAGCCAACTGAAATAACAGCATTGCCAATCTAAAAGGGTCTTGCAGAGGAGGGAGAATCCAAGCACAAGGCAGGGGATGGGAATGCAGAAAAGAGCTGAACGCTGTTAGAGAAATCCCCTAAGACATGGAAAAGTGCCTCAACAGGTTTTTTACGGAGGGTTTCAGTGCAGGCCAAGGAGATTTAAGAGCTCTGGCCTGGATCAGACCAATCTGGGTCTTCTTCCCCTTCTTCCCCACTCCCTGCTTCCATTGCCTCTGAACACAACTAACTGACACTTTACTGCTGTCATAATGCGAAGAAAACCTACCAGTGGCCTGGAGCTTGAGAATAAACAGCTGCACGGTACCAACTGTATTAAAGAAAGCAAAGTTTATACAAACAAAACTGAGCCCGAAACCTATTTGGCAAGAATTAAATATTTTCTCTTTATTCTAGAGACATTTGTGGAGTGCTAGGGCTGTGATGGAAACAGATAATAAAGCATCATCACAGGATAGAATTAATTAATTGCCTGAAATAATTTTACAGCTGTAGTGAAAGATCCTGTCTTTACCAATGGTATTATTTTCCCTAATCAGGGGGCCTCTACACTTTGGAAACCTCATGGGCTTTGACTCATCTTCCCTTTGTGCACTGTTTGGAATCCCCTTTCTACTCATGTTGTGGCTACCCCAACCCCAGTCCTCCTTTCTCCACCCCTGAGTTTCAACATCAGCCTCATAGCAGGACGTCTTAAACTTTCTTCCAATCTACCTTCATACAGCGGTCTTTCGAAGGGCACTTGGATACAGTGGCTCTGGAGTAGAGGGCACTGGAATTCTTTTAAAATGCCACAAGTGAGGGGTGCCTACGTGGCTCAGTCATTAAGCATCTGCCTTTGGCTCAGGTCATGGTCCCAGGGTCCTGGGATCGAGCCCCGCATCGGGCTCCCTGCTCAGCGGGAAGCCTGCTTCGCCCTCTCCCACTCCCCCTGCTTCTGTTCCCTCTCTCACTGTGCCTCTCTCTGTCTTATAATAAATAAATAAATCTTAAAAAAAAAAGCCATAAGTGATTCTGATATGCATCTTTTGTTGGGAATAAGAGCTTTCAATTGTTGCTAAGTTAACATTCTGTGTAAAAAACATCCAATTATTACATTGCTCTCCTGCCCAGAAAGTTTGGTTGCCATTTATTCCTATGTTAATTCATACTTTTCTGCCTGGCATTGGCCTTCTCTCCTTCCATCCAGCTCCCTCCCTTCCCCAACAGTGCTCATTACGGATGCTCAAAACTTCCCTGCTTTATACCTGCCTCTGCGCTCTCACTTGTGGTTCTTCCTTTGCTACCTGTAAAGATGGATCCTGTCTTTGATGATGATTCCAACTCAAGGGTCATCTCTTTCACGGGTATTTTCTTGGCAGGTTCTCTGTTCCCTGAATTTCTACATCATTTACAGTCTGTACCATAATGAATTATGTCAGGGGATGTATCTTATCATATACCACTGGCTTATTGTGTTAACCTTGAAGAACCATCTAGAATAAAGAACGAGTTAGAGAGTAGGAACCATGTCTTTTACATTTGTCTTCTGCAGCACCTAACGTAATCACTGGTATGTTGCTTCCTGCAAGAAGTCCTCCATGTCCCACATTTGGGTTAGATGTTTCTCCCCTCATGCCTGTGACATCGTGCTGTATCCCAGTTACATTAGAAGTGCATTCCAACTCTGCATTGCAAGTGTGTTCTTATCTGTGCATCTTTTGCAGACTGTAAACTGTGAAAGCAGGGCCCCCGTTTACCTGGTTCTAGCACTTAGTCCAGGTCTTGGTATGTAGTCTGTAGTATGTGCTCAATACATATTTTTTAAACTGACTAATTAATGATTTTAAACTCTGTGTTTGGTTGAGACTGTGACAAATAGAACAAAGAGCATCCATTGCATCATAACATTTTGATTGACTTGGTTTCAGGTATAAGAAATTAACATAATCTAAACATAATGAACCTGATAACTAGCATTTGGTTGCATACTCAACTATATCATTTTCTAATTATTACCTAAATGTGGTTTCTTGTCTACAAAATTCAAGCTCCTGGAGAGAGAAGGATAGCATTTGTTACTTCCATGTATCTCCCACAGTTCTTACCTCAGTGTTTCTTGATTTGAGGTCATTAAATGTAGTTTTTAAAAGAGCCTGTGTTATAATGTATCTGCCTGGTAAGAAACATCTGCTACTCCCTAACAAGTGCTGCATTCATTTTAATGGCCCTGGTGCACAGAGGTAAACAGAGCCTTGGCAGGCCTTCCGTAAAGGAAACTGTGTTTGCTTCCTTCATTAATTACTAATGGAGCATTAAGAAGACATGCATTCTCCCCTAAGCCAAGTTGGATAATTCCTGGCACTTAAGGCTAGGGTGCTTTCAAAAGTTGAGACATGTATTGACACACCAGAGAGCATGCCCTATAGCAAACACAGTGGTGAATGCATTGCCAAGATTATACAAAGTTTCAAATGTATCAATACCAAGGGCGCTGATCTGTTTAACCTTTTGCATGTCTTGGGTTAATAAATAGGAATCCCTTGAACTTCTCTGAAGGCAGGCACCACAGGAGGAATTGGAAAATCCATCAGAAAGACACAGAAGGTTACAAATAGAAGGATGATCAAAGATTTACCCAGCAAAACAACAGAATGAAGAGCAGCAAGGCTAATGGGAGAAATATGATTTGTCAATTACATTTTTACTCAATAGCCAATTAATAGCACAATTAAAATGAAGAATTTATACTCTCGAACATGGCAACTCTCATATTATCAAAATGCTAAAGCAAAAACATCGAGGAATAAGAGGTTGAGAGACTTACTAGTAGTAATAGATTTTAACACATAACCATCAAATTAAGATAGGATTAAACCATCAGACTGTGATAGATACAAAATTACATCTTATTTTAAACGTTCACATGGACATTTTCCAAAAATAATACCTTTTTTATTTTTATTTTTTTTAAGTATTTATTTATTTATTTGAGAGAGCGAGAATGAGAAAGAGAGAGAGAGCACATGAGAGGGGGAAGGGTCAGAGGGAGAAGCAGACTCTCTGCTGAGCAGGGAGCCTGATGTGGGACTCGATCTGGGGACTCCAGGATCATGACCTGAGCTTAATGGCATGGCAGTCGCTTAACTGACTGAGCCACCCAGGTGCCCCAAAATAATACCTTTTTTAATGTAGAAATTTTGCAGACTACTCACTCCCATCACAAAGCAATGAAATATAATATAAATGTAAATGAAACAACCCAGCTACTTGATGATATCTATGTTTTGGGGGCTAGAGAAATTTGAAATTGAAGGAGGTACAATTATCCTTTTAAAGATCAACTTTAATCTGACGTAATAAATTAAGACAGGATGATACAAGGTCATTTCAAAGACAGTGTGAATCCCAGGACACTAAGATCTAACCATGATCCTACTGAATATATTAATATTTCCAAAGGAAAAAAATGTGTTGCTCCAAAGGGGAGCTGGTTCAGTCAAAAACGCCAAAAAAGCAGGTGTCAGAGCAATAACCTTGACACATCTCATCCAGGGGAGAAGGGTACCTCATCCAGCTGGGCTTAAATAATATAACCTATTGGCAAGATGTCCTGTGGAGGTGGACGTGTGGCTATTGTACGAGACGAGTGCTCTAACCCTTGAGCTATGGAGCCTTCTCCTGGAAGTGTGGCTATCATAGCCTGATTTTGACTCTAAATTCATGCACACCAACCAAGGCACCTTTTGATTTTGATTTGACCCTTCATGTGTAAGATATACCTTTTGCATTAAGAGAGCTATGTCCCAATACAATTACTAGATAGGAATTCATTCCAAGAAATAGTCTGCTATAGTGCTGGTAGAGTAAGCTTCCTGAACAGGAAAGATAGGATTACTTCACTAATGCTGGTGGGATAATTGGTTAATTATTTTACATGCACTAAAAAGAAAGGAAGGAAGGAAGGAAGAAGAAAGAAAGAAAGAAAGAAAGAAAGAAAGAAAGAAAGAAAGAAAGAAAGAAAGAAAGAAGAGAAAGAAAGAGAAAGAGAGAGAAAGAAAGAAAGAAAGAAAGAAAGAAAGAAAGAAAGAAAGAAAGAAAGAAAGAAAGAAAGAAAGAAAGAAAAAGAAAGAAAGAAAGAAAGAAAGAAAAATAGAAAAACTAAAATATCCAACTGTTGGTAGTACTCCTGAAAAGGCAACAATTTTATAAATTTATTTTTTTAATTTTTTATTTTTTAAAGATTTTGTTTATTTATTTGACAGAGAGAGAAACACAGCGAGAGAGGGAACACAAGCAGGGGGAGTGGGAGAGGGAGAAGCAGGCTTCCCGCAGAGCAGGGAGCCCGATGTGGGGCTCTATCCCAGGATCCCGGGATCATGACCTGAGCCGAAGGCAGATGCTTAACGACTGAGCCACCCAGGCGCCACCCAATTTTATAAATTTAAAAAGACAAGAAGAAATCACAAAGGAGAATAACAAGAGCATATTTGACTACATAAATATTAAAAACTTACGGTTGCAAAATATTGCTATAATAACCAGAATTCGGAGTCAGAGGAAATGGGAACGTGGTTGCAGGAGATGTTAACAGCCAAAGTCTTGTTATCTTTACTATGTAAAGTGTTCATGCAACTTGATAAGAGAAATGATTAAAATTCCAAGAGCATAAACAGACAATTTGCATAAAGAAATTAAAGCTGGTACGGGGCACCTGGGTGATTCAGTCGGTTAAGCATCTACCTTCGGCTCAGGTCATGATCCTCGACTCCTGGGATTGAGCCCTACGTCAGGCTCCCCGCTCAGCAGGGAGTCTGCTTCTCCCTGTCACTCTCCCTCTGTGCTTTCCCTCTCTCTCAAATAAATAAATAAAATCTTAAAAAAAAAGAAATTAAAGCTAGTAAATAAACACATGGAAATATATTTGAGCTGGTAATCAAGGACTTTAAAAATAAGAGAGTAATTTTTCCAAACACCTTTTAAATTAGCAAGGAAAACAAAAATTATTTTTATAAAACCCAATGCTGGTAGAGATATTATAAAAATGGTATTCTCATATTTTGTTGACCTTATTTTATAAATTGGTACCTCCTTTTCCAGGTTGGAAAACAGCGTGGCAATATAATATAAAGACCTATAAAAATATTTATGGCCTTTGACCCAGTAATTTGACTTCTGGGAATCTATCCTGAGAAATATTAATCCAAAATATGGAAAAAATTAAATTCCTAAGAGTAAATTGGGAAACACTAAATGCCCCACAATAGGGGAATGATTAATATGTTGTGGTACAGCCACTGGATAGAAAAACAACATAGCCATTTGTAATTATGTGAGAAGAGACCACGCAGCCACATGGGCAGATGCTTGTGCTTTAATATTAAATGAACATGAATAAACACTTAAGTATAAAGAGATATGCAGAAGAGAAAGGATTGAAGAAAATATACCAAATTTTAAGTTGTTGTTCTAAGTGGCGGAGGACAGTGACTTTTTTCTTTCTTTCTTTCTTTTTTTTAAAATTTTATTTATTTATCTGACAGAGAGAGAGAGAGCACAAGTAGGGGGAATGGGAGAGGGAGAAGCAGGCTTCCCGCTGAACAGGGAGCCCGATGTGGGGCTCAATGGGGGGCTTGATGTGGGGCTCTATCCCAGGACACTGGGACCATGACCTGAGCTGAAGGCAGACGGTTAATGACTGAGCCATCCAGGTGCCCCTTTTCTTTCTTTTTCTGGAAATGTGTTGTCTTTCAGCCTGTTCCCATGCCTGGCAGCAGTTGCCTCCCTGTCTCTTCCTCTACCCTGCCCCCAAGTGCCACGCAAGTTCCAGCTCGTCCCGGAAGCCCTCCCCATCCTATCAGCCAAATGAAACTCTCCCTTCACCATGCTCCCATGATGCTGTATTAACATTTCTATTAGGTCTCGTATCTAATGCCTTGTGTGGAAATGGTACATGTGGGGGCATGTGTCTGTTTCCACAACTAAAGTTTTAAGCCCTAAAGGGCAGGAACTATTCGATTTCTTATTCTCTTTCCACAGTATAGATCACAGTGCTTTGCCTGAGTACATATTGGTTGAAATGAATTTAATTGCACTGAAGTGAACTACTCTGATTCCCTGGCAGGTGGAGCCCATGAAGGTCTTCAGCACTTGGGTCCTTTTGGCAACATCCCAAACATTGTGGCAGAGTTGACTGGTGACAACATTCCTAAGGACTTTAGTGAAGATCAGGGCTACCCGGACCCTCCAAATCCCTGTCCGGCTGGAAAAACAGGTAATGGGCATGCCCTTGGGTTCTCATGGATGGTAGAGTCTTTGGGAGGAAATCTGCTACAAGTATTCTGAGAAATAGTATTTTTATCCTAATGACCCCCCCCTATGTTTTGTAGGTAGATCTAATTTATTATAGAACCCTTGGTGTGTTCTGGCAGTCAGATACACCCACATAAGATTCCCTTGCCGAAGCTTTACCTTCAGTCTTTCTCCCTCTTTAGGAATTGATGCTTTTTTCTGCACTTGCTACTCTTTTAATAAAAATGGAGAAAGATTTTCTTTTTGCCTTTTCTGTGATACAGCTGCTGCCCACTTTTAGTGTCTTTGGAACTTACTAGTTTGTGGATTATCCATGTCCACTGTTTTTCCTTACTTCCTTTGACAGTTGACATTTTATCCATGTCACAAACAACATCAATCCTGAGATATTTCCTTGGGGTCAGGAGGTGGCATGAGAGACAGTGGGTCCAGGAAGATAAGAAGTTGGTTAAGGGAGAAGCTTGAAACTTTCCTTTGCTTCTCGTATCTCCCTTCCATTTTCCTACTCCCTGATGCCAAAGAGAATGAATGGTGAGTGGACTACCCTTATGGTGGGCCTTGAGCAGCTAACCTTGGTGGTTAAGAGTAGTGGCTTTAAACTCAGACTACCTGAATTCAAAACCAAGGTCAAGATATGTGACCTTGCACAAGCTAATTAACCAGTTTGCACCTCAGTTTCCTCATTGGCAAAATGGGAGTTGTTGTGGGAATTAAATGAAATTATCCACGTTAAGCACTCAGTGCAATGCCTTTCACAAAGTAAAGATTCATTAAATGGCATCCTGATTAGAATTAGTTTTTGCCGCTAGTAAATAACGCATCACTCTCGTTGGGCTTGTGTTAACTTCTAGCACCAGAATAATCTTTTTCCCCAAACCTACAATAACAATAGTTGGTATTTATTACCCCTACTTTGCATGTATGGAAACTGAAGCTTAGGCCATAGCTTGTCCAAGCTTATCTTCTTAGCAAGTAGTGGAGCCAAGACTCAAACCCAGGTCTACCTGATTCAGGACGGTGTGCTCAACCACCGTGACGTCTTGCTCTGAAAATTCTGACAGTATTGGCCCCTCAGATTTTTTTTTTAAAGATTTTATTTATTTCATAGAGAGAGACACAGCAAGAGAGGGAACACAAGCAGGGGGAGTGGGAGAGGGAGAAGCAGGCTTCCTGCTGAGCAGGGAGCCCGAGGCAGGGCTCGATCCCAGGACCCTGGGATCATGACCTGAGCCAAAAGCAGACGCTTAACGACTGAGCCACGCAGGCGCTCCGGCCCCTCAGATTTTCTTAAACACAATGCAGGCTTTCTCTGGAAGAAGCTTTCCCTGAAAGATACTCCTCCTTTCATTTAGGGTAGGTGTCTGTTTTCTATGGGGCACAGAGCCTCTGGAGCAACCAGAGTAGTTGGATGTAACCTAGTCAATGGAGAAATACTGGGCCGGCTGCTGGAAAACCTGAATCACTACACAGAGCCAATCACTGCAGCCACATTTTATGTGCTTGTAGGGTTTTGAATGGGTGGGAGGAAAGACCAGTCCAGAATTTGAAGAGCAACAGTCTCCATGGGGAGTTGGTTAAACTGATTAGATACAGTACGATATAGTAGTTCTTAAAGTGTTGTCCCAGGTTGGTCCCAGGTTTCCGGCAGCATCAGTATCACCTGGAAACTTGTGGGAAATGCAAATTTTCAGGCTCTCCCCTAGACCCACTGAGTCATAAACTCCTGGGGTAGGTCCCAGAAACCTGCCTTCCATGCGATCTGGCACGTACTGAAGTTTGAGAACCACTGTTGTAGGAGATTGGACGGAGTTTGAGCCAAGAGATCTGAGGTCTAGTCCTAACTATAGTATGTCAGTCTACTTCCCTGTGCCTCAGTTTCTTCATCAGTAAAATGAAGACATAGTCAGTGCCTTCAAAAACATAAATGCAGTTCTAGACTGTCCTAGGAAAGGAAAGAGTCCAGATCCGTGTAATCAAGCACTAGTTTTATGCACACAGGAGTTCTGAGACAGGGCAGTCCAGGAGGGCTGATAGAGCTGGGTCAAATGACAACTGCCAGACTCTTCCTTGTCACACACTGTCTGCCATTTTTCTTTGCTATCCGGACACTAAGCAAACATGTTTCTCACTCTATGTTCTACCATTATTTTCACTCTAGAAAGGAAATCGTTGGCAAAATTTAGACATTATTTGTTTAGAGATTGCTTGAGATATGCCTCAATGAGAATCATGACACCGCACAGTTGAGCAATCCAAGAATAAAACCTTGGCTTCCCCCTCCCCTGCCATGCTCTCTTCTGAATCGTGGTCCAGCCACCCTGGATAGAGCAGCGGATCACAGAGAGCACATCCTCAGGCGTAGGATGCGAATCCCAGGGCACGTTTTCAGGCCCTGAGATACTGCCATTCCCAGAGCAGGGCTATATCTCTACATTGCAGTCCAGGCCCACTCGGAAGTCCTGGAGAAACAATTATGAACAGGTTGTTAAGCTGCCCTATGCAGACTGCCTGAACTCTCTGGATTGGCTGTCTCTTTCTTACATGGTAATTGCTGTAGATGAAGAAATTAGATAAGCAGTTCCGTGAAAAGTGGGGAGCCACGTTAGGGGTTTGGTCAAACCTAATGACTCCACACGAGCTTCCTCCTGTGAAGACACTAGATGCTTCAGGCTGCTGGAAGGCTTCAGAGCAGGCTCAAGAGACCGAACTATCTGGCTGGTTCTTGTGGACTCCTTTTAGCATTGACTTTGAGGCCTCATTATCCCTTTGCAAAAGGACTCTCTTTCCTCCCTCCCCAGCCCCATGCAAAATTCACACCCCCTCCTCTGCCGCCCACCCTTTGAAGCTATTGTCTAAAAGCACATTAGAGACAGAAAAAAGGGACTTAATTTCAGAACCTCACCTCCTGTAATGATAGGGCTTAGGTCAAAGCAACAGCCAAGTGGGATAACCATTCTTGGGTTTGACTGAAAGACAAGCTTATTTCAAAGAGCTGTCAGAGTATCAATTGTCATTTAAAAAGAGATGCTGGGAAAGGAACTAAAGCAGAGTGAACCTATTATGTGCAAGGTGTTCTGTGTGTGATCATCTCTTTCTCACCGCTACCCAGTCAGGTAAGTCCTTGATTCTGCCCCTCTCGTAGATGGATGGGTTTAGAGAGACAGAGTTAATCTTCCCGAGGAATTAAGACCATCTGTCACTTACGAGCTAGGATGGGAACCCTGAGTGCTGGTCCGTCTGACTCCAAGCTGCCGCCATCACCACGATAACACACCTCAATATTGTCTGGTGATGTTGTCATTCTTATATAAGGGGCCTTCTCCAAGAAGCTGAAATTGTTTCTATGGAGCTCACCCAAGAGAAAACACCATGAGTCATGTGGAATTGAAGTATACTAGTTAAGGAATGATTTGCTCTTATAACAGATAAAAATGATAGTGGTAATACAACATAAGGTTATTTATCGCTCACGTGAGGTCCTGCCAGAGGTGGGTGAGGGTGTGGCAGGGGCGGGTGGCTCAGCCACCCAAAGTGCCATCTTTCCTTTTGACCTGCAACAGTCCCAGTTGCCCTGATTGGCAGCATGTAGCAGGCAGAGCAGCCGATGAGGTGGAGGGTGGGTGGGAGCGGGGATCATATCAGAGGTTTCTATGGGCCAGGCCTGGAAATGGAATACATCACTTGTGCCCACATTCCACTGGCACACACTCAGCCATATGACTCCACCTGACTGCAGGGCAAGGCTGGGAAATTAGCTGTGTGCCGAGGGGGCAAGGGAAGTGGGTTTGGCGAGTAGCCAGCCAGTCTCTGCCACAGGTGCGAGGAGGAGTGAGAGCTTGGGACTAGCAGATTCCAGAGTGACTGATGTGGACAGATGCTTACCTTGGGATTTCCGGTTGTTTTGGAATAAATTCACTCTTAGAATAACAATAGATGCCTGGGCCATTCCTCAAAAGCCTTTTGCTGTTTGCAGTAGATGACGGATGTCTAGAGAACACCCCCGACACAGCAGAGTTCAGTCGAGAATTCCAGTTGCACCAGCACCTCTTTGATCCAGAACATGACTATCCAGGCTTGGGCAAGTGGGTAAGTCCAATCTTAATGACTAGTAGATCTTACACTCTGATACTCTGAAGGTACTGATGGCAGGGATGAGCAATGCGGGTGGGGTGAGAGAAGAAAAATTGCTTGGAAGCTGATTTTTCAGGAATCTCTGGTTGAGAGGGAATTCAAGTAATTACCAAACCACATGCATGTCTAGGATGCAAGATACCAACCCATCCCAAGAGTCAGTGACCTAAACCCGTCTCAGCAACTGAAGTCTCCAAAGACTTCGATTCTGGTCTCCTCCACAGCCTGTGTTATAACACATACTAAAGTCTTGCCAGGGTTTCACAAAGGTCATATAGGAAGTATATGGGCTGTTTTGTTGTTGTTGTTGTTGTTGTTGTTTTTATTTTTTGGTAAAAAAGGATACTGAAAAAATTTGGAAATTATCTCTCTAGACTGAGGGAGATGATCTCTGTGGGACCAAGGAAAAATGATGTCAGAAACTTAGAAATGGGTGCCTGGGTGGCTCAGTCCATTGAGCGTCTGACTCTTGGTTTCGGCTCAGGTCGTGATCTCAGGGTGGTAAGATTGAGCCCTGCATCAGGCTCTGCACTCAGCGTGGAGTCTGCTTGAGATTCTCTGCCTCTCCCACTCATGCTCTCTCTTTTTCTCTCTAAAATATGTAAATCTTAAAAAAAAAAAAGTTTAGAAACAGACATATGTAATTCTGCTCCATGAAAAGAGAAGCAAAATTCCAAACTGTGGAGCAGTGAACTTGCTGTCAGTACAAGGCAAGAATCTCTGTCCGTTAAAGAAATTGTAGGCACTTGGAAAGAGAAATCACCACCATTTGGCATATGTTTGTTAAAAACAAGTTTTGTCAATCTGACTATACTCTTCTACTTGCCGGTGTTATTCATTTACTTGTCACCTTGATGAGGGAAATGGAGTGACAATTGGTGCATTTGGACCTCAGCAAAATACTTGATGAGCTCTTTCATGATCTCCTCTTGGAATAAGTGGGGAGATGCAGCCTCGGCAAGAGAACCTCACCAAAAGGGAGCTTGTGAAAAAGTCCATGTCCGTAGGGAGAGAGACCTCACATGGTATTCTGCATGTCTTGGCGCTATCCCACTCCACATCTTTAGAAATGTTTGTAATAGAAAATATAGGACACGTACTTATCAGCTTCTCAAAAGATGACACAAAGTTAGAAGGGAGAGCACTGAATGACAAGAGTCGGGACTCAAGAAGATCCCAACAGGCTCGGACAATGAGTCAAAGAAGATCACAACTGAATGGGCACATCTATGCCCCTGTGGTCGGCCCTATGTAATCAAATGCAAAAGCCCCGTGAGAAAAGTGAGAAAGTACTAAGAAGTGTTAATTCACGTGTAAGTAGCTGGTCAGTACATCTGTGGCATGAGTGAATGAGCGGATATTCCTGCCTAAGCCTTTCTAGAGTTATCGGTCCCTGCTCGGTTCATTGCTGGCAGCTGACGTTGCTTCCATCATTACTAGGGCCATCGTAGTCTTAGGACTAAAATCTCTCCCTTTCTTTTAGACTGTTTTAGAGAGAGATGCCTCTCCTCATGAATCACCACTTTCAGTTTTCCATTACCTTGCTTTAACATTGCATTGAATTGATTCCCTCTACCCTTGACGTGGACACATTTCCCATCTTCAAACACCACAGCAGCTTTAATTGTGCTTCCTCCAAAATGCATTAATTCTATTTCTCTTC
The DNA here is from genome assembly GCF_003265705.2 of Callorhinus ursinus. Taxonomy (NCBI): domain Eukaryota; kingdom Metazoa; phylum Chordata; class Mammalia; order Carnivora; family Otariidae; genus Callorhinus; species Callorhinus ursinus. The sequence continues at coordinate 2,072,437 of NW_027397087.1, read as the reverse complement.
TTTTTCCTAAGTGGTTCTGTTAGGAAGACTTGGTTTATGGAGCCATTCTGAAGCCTCTAGCAGAATTTAAACATGTTGAATTCCATAGGCAAACATCTATAGGTTCTGGAATAGGAGACTGAACTCATGAAAGTCTTCTATAAAAGAGGTTATTCTGGTGGCATATGGAAGGACGGGATAGAGAAAGAACAGACTAAGGGCAAGAAAAAAATATTTGAAGTAATTCCAGTTATGAAGGCCACGAATATAGTGGATTCATGTGAGCCTCACCAATGTGATGAGAACCTATGACATTTCAAAGGCAGCTGGGGAGCTGACTAGAACTGGTATATGGAGTAAATATAGCATGAGGAGGAAAGAAGAGCTATGCCAAGTTTACGGGAAATGGCATAACTTTTCCTCTGAGGGAAGTTTTTAAAGGATGGAGTGAAGAAGGGAGGGAGGTAGGAGGGAAAAAGGGGAGCAGAGAAGGTGGGAAAGAGTAGGAGGTTACAGAGGAGCCCTGGGAAGGACTCCACAACAGAGGGGCAAAGTGTTGCCAAAGAAAAGCAAAGGCCAGGGTCAGCAAAGAACAAGTGGAAGATACGGAGCCTGCTTTGTTCCAGGCGCTGTGCTAGGTGCTTGATTTACAATTGTCTTCCAGACATGGGACTGGTCATGAGCTTACCACTTCGTGGTTGAGATGAAATGCATGAAAACACAATGAATCCAATGTAGCGCTGTCCAGCTTCATAGTCTAGCTATCCCGTGAGCACCACGGCAAAGAGGGAAGAGAAGGGGAGAAGAATACCCAAGATGGAGGCCTTGCACCACCAACTGAACAACGGCCCTCGAGGAAGTTGAAGGTACCCTGAAGAACTGGTAGGCTGGAAACGACCAAAAGGAAGCAGGAGAGAGACTGAGGGCAGAGAGCCCTTTTGAGGAAGCAAGAAAGATGGAAACTTCTCTCTTGGGAACTTTCCTTGCCTCCTCTTGAAAACCTGGACAGATTACTATTACAGATCAATGACCAGGAACAATGTGTACACACCTTTTATCATTTGTAATTATGTGTTTATTTAAACTTAAGTTTCTCTCGTTTATTTTCCCATTCCCGCCTGGCAGTGAAACATGATTTGCTTGATCTTTTTTTTTTTTAAGAATTTATTTATTTGTCAGGGAGAGAGAGCGCGAGAGAGCACAAGCAGGGGGAGCAGCAGAGGGAGGGGGAGAAGCAGGCTCCCAGCTGAGCAAGGAGCCCGATGCAGACCTCGATCCCAGGACCCTGGGATCATGACCTGAGCCGAAGGCAGACGCTTAACCGACCAGGTGCCCCGATTTGCTTGATCTTCACATGGAAGTGTGAATTGAGTACAGTAGTCTTCCTTATCTGAGGGGAATTTGTTCCAAGACCCCCCGTGATTCCTGAAATTGCAGATGGTACCAAACCCTATGTATACTGTTTTTTCCTATACATACATGATAAAGTTGAATTTATAAATTAGGCACAGTAGGAAATTAACAACAGTAATTAATAATAAAATAGAGCAATTATCACAAGATACTGTAATAAAAGTTATATGAATGTGGTCTCTCTCTCTCTCAAAATATCTTTATTGCACCCATACTACCCTTCTTATGATGAGATGAAGTGAGGTGAATAATGTAGGCATTATGATGTAACAGTAAGTGACCATATGTCAGAAGGAGGATCGTCTGCTTCCAGACTGTGGTTGACCACCAGTAACTTAAAACCGTGGAAAGCAGAATCTCGGATAAAGGGGAATTGCTGTATGTCTTGCTTTTCTATGCTGGGGTTGAGAGGCCTTCCTCCCTGTTTATAGAGAATGATCGTCTCAAGCCTCTCCTAAGCTCAGCCGGATTGTAAGTTAACAAAGTAATGGTCTTGCACAAGAGAATGGCACACAACACCGTGATTCCTTATATGCTAATAACATTTGCCTGTTTTTGACATTAGCTGGAGCTCAGCTAGGTCTTTAGCAGTGATTCATATATTATAAATATCAGCGTCTGTCTTGTTTCCTGCATTACTTTCTCTTTGTTAATGCATCAAGAGACATTTGTTAAATGCACATCACATGCCCTCCAGGCCTTCTGTTAGATGACGGGAATGAAGATGAAGAGTAATAGTCATTGTATTTTATTATATGGTAGTAAATGATAATATTTATTGAGCACCTACTGTGTGCCAGACATTATGCTAAAAACTGTACGTGAATTATCTCATTCGATCTGCCCATCCCGATCACTCCCATTTTACAGATGAGAAAATCCAGACTTAGGGGGTGTTGTGTAGCCTACCCAACACCACAGAGCTGATGATCAGCAGAGCTGGGATTTGAACTGGACCATCTGACTCCAGGCGTTCTTTAAAAACAGATTCCTTATTGTTTCGTGGCTCATGGCTCATAATGCATCCTATACAGGGGTCTCATCGAGTCCTGTCTAGGACTGGCTGCCTTTTGGACAGTGTGTGTGCTCCCAGCGTCAAGTGGCTATACGCACAGGCTGGCCACTGTAGGTATCAGTCGCCCCCTCCTTCACACAGTAATTGCTCACTGCTACTCAGGAAAAAGTTCTCTCGAAAAGCAAATGTTTCTCTTTTCCAAGTGCTTTTCATATCTTTTCATCAGCCCGTTGGGGTGAGTAGGGTCTCTTTCTTCCCCGGAAGCAGCTGATGACAGCCAGAGCCTGAGCCAAGAAAGAAATGGGGCAACAAGGACCCTCTCTGCCTTTCTTTGTCTTTCAGGACCTCAACCCTGCTAAAGAGTCACTTGGGGTTTGCCTCATGTTTCCATGTGATTAGCCTTGAGTTATGCCTTTCTGAGATGTTCCTCTTACTGTTGACATCAGGACACATGTGATGCCACTTTGTCCCAGATTTGGTAGTGACCTGGTCTAAGTGATGTCGCCAGGTTTCTCAAGTGTAAAATTACTGTTTTTTTCCCTTTGAAAGTAATAATCCATGGGGAGATACTTTCAGACTGTATACATGTTCTGTCCCCACTGAACTTGAGCCAACAATTTTAGTCTCCTTTGATGATACTCTCCAGAATCAGTGATAACTATGGTAGTTGTCAAATGGTGATTTTCAACTCTCTTATTCTACATTTATTGACTGGCATTCTACTCTAAGCAAGGGTCTCCCCTCTTCCCCCACTTATTCATTTATGTGTTTAAAAACTGGTTTATTTCTTCTAACTATGGATTTGTAGATTCCTATTATTACTTATTTTGGTGTTCAGACTGTCCTAGATTTAGCCAGTGGGAGTCTCCAAGCTGCCTTCTCTGTCCTTTTGACATGCCTCACCACTTTCTGAGCACGTTCCTACTTTATGGCACAATTAGATATTCCAGCTTCATTGATCCTCGTACTTTCCCTGCCCTGGCCCTGGAATCAGACATTCTCCGAGAAGTCTCCCTGGTTCCATTTAGGAATGGAATTTGAAACCAAGATCTGGGCAGTTGTCCAAAATCTTGATGGCACAATGGAAAGCCCTTTTTGTGAACTTGAACCTGCTACTCACATGGAAAACAGGCTCACCACTCCCCCATCCCCACCCCACCTACAGGGAATGGGTGTCAGGGGAGGGGGTTGCTTTCTTCTGGTTCCTTTCGTATACTTCTCTTACCCACCCTGTACCTAACAATCCTTGCCTTTAAATCCATTCAATAGCAGAGCTAGTCAGGAATGCCCCAGCCCCTTTCATGAAGGTGTGGGAAAGCATCATCCGGCTAATCCTAACCCTGGGTCTTAGACAAACCCAGGGACCATCTCTGAGAGGAAGACTTGCTAGACTTTTTGCACTTCTTTTTGAATGAAGGCTGTTCATTGGTATCATCTGCCCCACAACCTTCTAAAGGAGATGAAGGACAATGATGCTGCCTTCACCCTGCTGGTGGCGCAGTGGAGCTCTGCCGTGGCGGAGGGGCTGCCCCACCCATCCTTCAGGCTCCAGGCCCCGTGCCCTCCCACCCACTCAGGCGGCAGATCCTGACGATGCACATGAAGAGCCTCTGTCCTGGCCCCCCATCTCCCAACCCCCTTCCCCGGCGTCGGCACAAGCTCCCAGACATTCTCTGCCCAACACGAGTTGTTACATCCATGGAGAGGCAACTACAGACGACAAGAATGAGCCTCACGGCGATGTGCTCATTCTTCTAGGGTGTGATCTGCACGTCTGCCTTTCCTCCCTTACAATATTAGAATGACCAGTTCCCCAAGTGAGCGGAGGGCTGAGGCTGCGGCCAGTACTGGCCTTTGCGGCAGTGGAGGCCCCTTCACTCCCCGGCGCTGGTCTCCCTGCATAGTTGAGGTTGGGCAAGAGATACACATTGTAAATTGTGGGTGGGGTAGATTTTAATGAACATGAAAATTATGAAGCTCATTCTTGGCATTTGTCATTTTCATTTCCAAATCTACCATTAAAAAAAAAAAGTCTCTAATCCAAACAGTTCAGAGGATAAAAGCGTTGTATAAACTTGTTCCTTAACAGAACTGTCATCTCTTAAAAAAAAAAAAAAAACAACAGTGTCAGTATATTTTATTTAGAGTAAGATGAATCATCTCTTTTATACATTATTTCCCTTCTGATGAAAAAAAAAAAAACAACACAAATATGTCCCCCCAATGCCCCTTCTCCCGTTCTGCCTTCAGATTAAGTGTTCTGTCTTTTATAATCTCAGTAGAAGAGAAATCTGCAGAGCATGTGTCTGATATTCTAGAGCTCATTTAAGTCCACTATGTGTTTGAAATACAGCAATATGTGGAAACACTTATACAAACTGTGGTAACAGAGCCCGTTTTTTTTTCCCCCAACATAGCTTTCCTTCTGCCAAGAAGTTTTTGGCAGTTTTTAAAAGGTTCACTCTATTAAAAATGTTATAGACCAAATGGTTTTCCGATTGTCTTGACTGGGGGCACACACTGACTGAAGCCACAGGAGGAAAGGTCGCATAAGTCAGAAGGTCTCGTTTATTGACATAGAGGATTGTTATTAATAGTCAGACACTCCTCTAGAGAACAGTTTATGTGTAAAGCTCATAAAAAGGGAGTTGGGTACAAAAGTAAAACGAGATAAAACTGTTTGTTTTAAACAAAGGCTGTTCAAAGTGAGGAGCCGAGTTTCCAGTGCCCTGTGTGTTTTAGAATGTCGTATTTTCCTGTTTATATGATTGTTGGTGACACTGGGGTGCCTCGGGGCATTGCAGAGAACTTTATTAAAAGCTACACAACCACCAGCTTTTCTCTTGTGGTCTATCTTTCTGACACGACATTCCTTTCATCTAGCTTTGTTTCCAAAATATGCGTATGCAAATATCCAGGGGGACACACCAAGTATTGCTTCTAAAATAGACGCTCACCAAATTTGATCCATACTTGTGCATTTGTGTTTTCTTTTTCTCCCCATTCTAGAACAAGAAACTCCTTTATGAGAAGATGAAGGGAGGACAGACACGAAGGCGGAGGGTAACGTGTGGTGGGCTGGGCTGTTGGTGGGACGTCTGGAGCTTTCTGAGTGTAACTCACCCTCCGTGGTCGGAAAATAGCTGAAGCCTCTCTTGTGCCATCCTGGGAGGGCACGACTGGGGTCTTGGGGAACAAGGGCCATGCCGTTGGTTCCTGCTATGGCTTGTCCACGATTTAGCGCATGGCTCTTAGCGGAGCCCCCCTTTGTGGAGATCCAGCCACCTCCACTGCATTCGCGAAATGTGGATTGCATTCCTGCTCTGGGTGTGGGAATTCAGGGAGCACATGAGGGTGTCTTTCCTCAGAGGGGCTCTAGGCCACTGGGGGCAACTGCTCACACATTTGCACCAATTATATAAAAACACAAGACAGGAACAAGGAAGTGCTTGCTGAACTGCAAGCTCCAGGCAGTAATTTTGAAGGAATGTAGGGGTAAAAGATGAGATGACCAAACCTCATTCCTCTTACATACCTTTTTCTTCGCCTAGCCAACATGATGTACAGTCCACTAGATCTGTTATATTTGTCTGCTGGCGGGTGAATTTGCTGGCAGGCTTAGGTATTTACCATCTCAGGGCGGCCCAGGGTGGCACATTGGTCTGGGAGTCGTGCATGGAGCCGCTGTGGTGTTGCCTCTTGTAAAGCTGAATGTCAAGTTTGCTCTGAGTTTCCAGTGCATTTTATGGCCCCGAGGCTGAATCAGTGATCAGTGTCTGTTCTGATAATCCATGGGTGCCCTCGTGGACAGAGTGCCTGGCCCCCTGCCTTCTTTTTCTGATCAGGTGGAGGAGAAAGTTCAAGTCCTGTTCTTCCGCAGCATAGTGCTGCCAGAGAGTAACCACATTAGTTAGATATACAAACCAAACCGTATACCCAAAGCCACTGACTTTATTTAGAACGGCAAGTTCCTGGATCCTGGCAACATCTGGGAATCTGGACAGTGGTAGTTGCGGCCGGCCTACATGGTTCTGCCAAATCCGGTCAGGGTGCTTGAGGAGATGTCGATTTTCTGGATGCAGCATTAATTGACGGCCCCCGCAACAGAAAGTTCCAAGCCCCTGTGCTGCCTAACAAGATACAAATGACACGTGGCCAGTTTTCTATTGAGAAGCAAAGTTGTCTGGAAACAGATCTTCTTCCAGAGAGTTCACAGGGTTATTAGGGTTTTAATACAGTTTCCAGTGGCAAATGGTGGCAGAAAGGGTCCGAAGGGTGTAATGTGGTCTTGAGAGAACATCAAGAAATTCTATTTCAGGAGCTCAGAATACACATAATTTACCAGTAAGATCGCTTGAATATCTCCCCGTGGCACAAGAACATTTCCAAATAAGACCAATGACCGACCCCAGATGAATAATTTAGCATGAAGCTTTAATTTATTTCCTGGCTCACCATTCCTTCTGCCCTGACTTGGTTAATGACCGTGGGTCAGGCTTCAGGTCATTTGTCCATGAGACCCGTGATTACCAAAACTAAGAATTCTGGCTAGGACACATGTTATAAAGGATTGTACTTTGGCCTCAACTTCCTCCACATAGGAAAGGCTTAGAATTTATGAAAATAAGGGTCATTTTGACCCAGTGGTATCAAGTTCTTCTTATTCTCAGACAGCTACAAAAACTCATGGTCATGCCATAAATCCTGGCCTTCTCAGGACTGATGGGGAAACAGAACTTGCTTCAGGTGATGCTTCCACTTAATTGAAAGCCTCAGGTGAAGTTTCCACTTAATTGAAGACTTTACTCACCTCCTCAAGTGTGCCAATCACCAAGGCTGTCTCCAGCGAAGCTCAGTATCTGCTGTGGATTTCTAAAGGACATCAAAAGCAGGAATCTGATCCCAGTGTTTCTTCCAGTTATGAAATGGAAAAAATGTTCTCTCTGTAACCTAGCCAGTCTCTCTCACTCAGGAGAGAAGAGAAATATATAAGTGCCTTGAGTTTTTCAGAGTATAATTAAAACCAAGTATCATACTATTATTCCTCTTATGTATAGGATTCAATACTAATGAACATTTATCAAAAAAAAGTTCAAGTGATGGTTCCCTCTGCTTCCTCATTAATTTACTTCCCCTGCCCTCCAATATTTGTCATTTTCTGGGTCTGGGCAGAAGGACTTGCTCCTGTGAAAGTCCCTTTACGAAGACGGATCCTCCCTGGAGTTACAACAGACTCCTAGGTGGTTTTTATGTAACTTTCTGTATTCGATCAAATCCAGTTGAATTCTGAGTTGCTTCATGAGTAAAAGGTCAATTTCCCATTAAATGATCACCTTTGCAAACTATAACTGTTAAGATGTATCTTGTTAATATTTGAAATCTACTATTTATTTTATTTAAAGGGTTTATCAACTTTTTATTCCCATACATTGTTAAGTATGAAAATATCATGCCCTTTTTAATGTCTCAGAATTTTCAGAATAAATATTATTACTAAAAAACAATGAAGAAATTGATGGTATTGAGTACACTATTTCAGTCTACACTTGCTTCACTTACCTGGAGATTCTAACCTGACTCTCTGGAGTAAGCCAGGCCATTCTAGTGGACAATCTCTGATATAAAAAGTATTTTCGTTATTCTAAGTATTTTAAGGATGCCTTCCCAGCAAAGTACTGTGTTTTTCTGACATGTCCCTTTTCAGATATGAAGGCATTGCACACTTTGTAATTCTCAGCTTGTTTGTAATGCATTTTTGCTGGATGAGTAGGGCCTTTCATGATTCATGCTTTCAGCTGTGAGAATGTGGAAGGACATTTACAAATACTAAAGTCAGGGTCCATTTCTTTTGGAGAATGACCTGCTCACCCTTCAAAAGAGCCAAGGCAGACAGTGTCTCCTTGGCGAGAGAGACCCACCTGTGAACTGCCACCCTTCATTCACGGGGCCTTGGAATTGCTGATCATTTGTAACTATAGCTTCTTCCTTATATTTTTGTTCAGTTACCGGAAAGTGACTTCAATAAACAAATATCTTCCAAAACTTTTGAAATTTTTTCTGCTTGCTAAATACTATGTTGTAAAGCTCCAATTACTAGTTCAAATCCAAACCTCAAAAAATAGATATGTATTAGAGAAGGACTGGAAAAACCTTGACTCATTCAGAGGAGCAACAGGTAAAAGATTTCAGACTACGACATCTTGAGTCAAGAATAAAGGCACCTTGTGTATAGCTTAGTTCTTTTCTTTAGCTTTTGAACTTGACTGAGGGAAGAATTCTAGGGCCACTGATGAATCCTCTTGAGGTAGAACACTGGCATAGAACCAGTACAGCACCGGGATGTCCTATGACCAGTCTGCAGATGCTAATTCCCGCTTGGTCCTGCTCTGTTGTCTTCTTTAGAACATTCTTATAATTTAATGCATTTCCTATGCTCTCTCCCACTAAATAAGGCCATAGAATAATAATGTTATTTTGTATGGGGCTTGGTATCTAAGTAGTGAGAACTTATTAGCTGGTTCACTCTAAATCTTTGTACCAGAAAGCAGGAGGGAGACATAGTGCATCTGATAAAGAACTCTTTGGTTGCGTGAAAGACACAATTAGACACATCTGTCAGTCAGACACCGAGGTATTGAAGATGCAGTGGAGTAATCATTTGGTAGGTGGTAAGTACCACTGTTACCTTGTTTTTATTTTTTTATTTATTTTTTTTTAAAGATTTTATTTATTTGACAGAGAGAGACACAGTGAGAGAGGGAACACAAGCAGGCAGAGTGGGAGAGGGAGAAGCAGGCTTCCCGCCGAGCAGGAAGCCCGATGTGGGACTCAATCCCAGGACCCTGGGATCATGACCTGAGCCGAAGGCAGATGTTTAATGACAGCCACCCAGGCGCCCCTTGTTTTTAAACCCATTAGGCCAGAAGCAATTCAAACTCACGTCTTTTGTGAGATGTCTGTATCTGATGTTCAGGTATAATACCAAACTATATTTTTTTCAGAGTGTCAATCCGTATCTACAAGGACAGAGACTGGACAATGTGGTTGCCAAGAAGTCGGTCCCCCATTTTTCAGATGAGGATAAGGACCCAGAATAAAGTGAAGAACCCACATCACCCATTAGGCCTCAGTACTGCTTATGCGCACGTGTGATTAGAGCCCCTGTGAATGGCAGCATGTTTCTAATTTAGACGAGTACGGATGAAAAGCAGCTGTATTTTAATACTGCATTGTCCTTCACACTGACAGCTCTGCTCTCTACTACTTTTTTCTTTTTAAATGTGGATCTGCGATGAACATTAAAATTAAAGTGTATATATCAGCAACAGCAAAAAGCAAGACTATGAATGAAGTGTCCTCAGATATCTTGCAGTTTAAAATGGTGTTTCGGGCTGCACTCTTTTGGCAAAGTCTGTAAAAAGCTGGCATTTGATTTTGATTATGTAGTTCACCCAGCCCTTGGGCGTTGTTACACATCAGTAAAGAAGATTTTACTCAAGAGGAGGAACGGACACATTTCACTTGGCTACATCTTAATAAATGTGTATGCAAGCACTGGTGTGTGAAGCTTTTTATTTAGAGCATTATAAAAACAATTTATTTGCTTACTAGAACAGACTCACAAATATGATCTTATCTGATCTTAACACTAATACAGTGAAGTAAATGGGGGCTGGCACCATATCTCCATTTTAAAATGGCGGGACCGAGACCCCTGGCTTCCATGAAAAGCTGGAACTGGTACCATCAGTACCTGGTGATTGAAGTCTTTGACTTTGAGTTATTGTTTTTATTCAGCAAATATAGGGTTTCTGCCCCATGCCAGGCACAGGGCTGGGCTCTGTGGGCACATCGGGGACTCAGGCTGATACCACAAAGGTCCCCAGGCCACAGAGCCTACAATCCAGGTCACAAAGCAGTTCTTGGGGAGCAGAGAGTAGGTCAGTCAGCTCCCCTCTGCTTTTAAAGGGTGGAGCAGCAGGTGCAGGCGTGCGCTCCCCAGACTGTTTTTTGTTTTTTAAAGATTATTTATTTATTTATTTGAGAGAGAGAGAGAGAGAGAGAGAGAGCACAAGCAGAGGGAGAAGCAGGCTCCCCGCTGAGCAGGGAGCCCAAAGCGGGGCTCGATCCCAGGACCCTGAGATCATGACCTGAGCCGAAGGCAGACGCTTAACGACTGAGCCACCCAGGCGCCCCTAGAGTGTTTTCTGTTTTCCTGATTGGACCTTGCCTGATAGAGTCATCCATCGGGGGAATCAAGAATCAAGTACTGTGAGAAAAATTTAGAACGACCAAGGTGGAGAACAGATAGGATGGTACTTCTTGATCGTTCATGTGAATATGATTCACTTGGGGATATTGTTAAAAATGCACACTCTGATGCAGTAGATCCAGGATAGGCCTTAGATTTTGCATTTATTTTAAGTTTCTAGGTGATGCTGATGCTACTGGTCCATGAACAACATCTGAGTAGCACAGAAATAGGGGAGTAGGGAAAGATAAATGGAAGTGGGTGAACTGCGAGAGACCAGCTTAACTCAGTCTGAATTTATAAGGACGCTGTCAGCATTGCCACTCTGAGCACCTTTGGAAGAAAAGCAGAAGGCAGACAAGAGAGTGAGCCCCGTGGTAGAACATGAACAAGTCAAAGATCCTAAATCCCCAGCGAAAGCAACACTGAGATGCCCTGGTATAGATTTGAGACTTTGTTATGGATCGGGCTGAGACCAGTGATTTGAGAAGTCAAAAGAATGTAGGAAATGAGGTGGGCCAAAATAAAGTCAAGGAGTTGGCAGTTGGGGGCGGGGGGGAAGCTGAGTTTGGATTCTTTTTTTTTTTTTTTAAAGATTTTATTTATGGGGCGCCTGGGTGGCTCACTCGTTGGGCATCTGCCTTCGGCTCAGGTCATGATCCCAGTGTCCTGGGATGGAGTCCCGCATCAGGCTCCCTGCTCAGCAGGGGGCCTGCTTCTCTCTCTCCCTCTTCCACTCCCCCTGCTTGTGTTCCCTCTCTCGCTGTGTCTCTCTCTGTCAAAGAAATGAATAAAATCTTAAAAAAAAAAAAGATTTTTAGTTATTTGTCAGAGAGCACCAGCAGGGGGAGAGGCAGAGGGAGAAGCAGGCTCCCCACTGAGCAGGAAGCCTGACGTGGGACTCGATTCCAGGACCCTGGGATCATGACCTGAGCCAAAGGCAGACGCTTAACCGACTGAGCCACCCAGGCATCCCTGAGTTTGGATTCTTGACAAAGGAAAATTTTCAAGTGACAGTAAATGATGTCTCAGTTGGGACAACTACAAAAAAGTAGAATTGAGTGGAGTTAAAGACCAGTGGTCTTGAAGAAGTAGAAAAACCATGAGGTCAGGAAACAAAAGAATCATCAATGTGAGAGGTAAAGTCTTCAAGTTAGGGGAAGGTCAGGGTTACCAAGGTTCTGTACAAAGTCAAAGCTGCACCACAAGCTTGTAGAGTGCAGAGTTAACCTGAGATCCAGGATATTCTGACACTAACTGGAATTCCGAGTGCTGATGCATATTTGTTTTTTTCTTCTTCTTATAAAGTTCTAGATTCTCAAAGGGATCTGTGACCCTCAAAAGGTTAGAAATCACTATCAAGAGTGGTGGTGTGAGCCACGTTGGCAGTCACTGAAGAATATAAAAGTTTGTCATGAGGGGGGCCCTTGAGAAAGAGAGGATGGAATAACTTCTCTCATGTAGATTTCAAAAAGAGATCATCATGGTCAATCATTATCAATGGCTTCTACAACAGTGGATGAAAAACCAAGGAGTCAATTCCTAATGGATAGATCAGGCCAGCAGCATCTGAACCCACTGGTAAATCAGATAAAAAAAGATGGATATTATGTGCTTCCTGCTATGACTAATAAGAAACAATGTCAACAAAATATTCTTTTTTTTTAATGTTACGTTAATCACCATACATTACATCATTAATTTTTGATGTAGTGTTCCATGAGTCATTGTTTGTGTATAACACTCAGTGCTCCACGCAGAACGTGCCCTCCTTAATACCCATCACCAGGCTAACCCATCCCCCCACCCCCCTCCCCTCTAGAACCCTCAGTCTGTTTTTCAGAGTCCATCGTCTCTCATGGTTCATCTCCCCCTCTGATTTCCCCCCTTTATTCTTCTCCTCCTGCTATCTTCTTCTTCTTTTTCTTCTTCTTCTTCTTCTTTTAACATATAATGTATTATTTGTTTCAGAGGTACAGGTCTGTGATTCAACAGACTTACACAATTCACAGCACTCACCATAGCACATACCCTCCCCAATGTCTATCACCCAGCAACCCCATCCCTGCCACCCCCCACCACTCCAGCAACCCTCAGTTTGTTTCCTGAGATTAAGAATTCCTCATATCAGTGAGGTCATATGATACATGTCTTTCTCTGATTGACTTATTTCGCTCAGCATAATACCCTCCAGTTCCATCCACGTCATTGCAAATGGCAAGATTTCATTCCTTTTAATGGCTGCATAATATTACATTGTATATATATACCACATCTTCTTTATTCCATTCATCTGTCGATGGACATCTTGGCTCTTTCCATAGTTTGGCTATTGTGGACATTGCTGTATAAACATCGGGGTGCATGTACCCCTTCGGATCCCTACATTTGTATCTTTGGGGTAAATAGCCAGTAGTGCAATTGCTGAGTCATATGGTAATTCTATTTTCAACTTTTTGAGGAACCTCCATAGTGTTTTCCAGAGTGGCTGTACCAGCTTGCCTTCCCACCAACAATGTAGGAGGGTTCCCCTTTCTCCGCATCCCCGCCAACATCTGTCATTTCCTGACTTGTTAATTTTAGCCATTCTGACTGGTGTGAGGTGGTATCTCATTGAGGTTTTGATTTGGATTTCCCTGATGCCAAGCAATGTTGAGCACTTTTTCATGTGTCTCTTGGCCATTTGGATGTCTTCTTTGGAAAAATGTCTGTTCATGTCTTCTGCCCATTTCTTGATTGGATCATTTGTTCTTTGGGTGTTCAGTTTAATAAGTTCTTCATAGATTTTGGATACTAGCCCTTTATCTGTTATGTCATTTGCAAATATCTTCTCCCAGTCTTTCAGTTGTCTTTTGGTTTTGTTGACTTGATGAAGTCCCAATAGTTCATTTGTGCCCTTGCTTTCCTTGCCTTTGGCAATGTTTCTAGGAAGAAGTTGCTGCAGCTGAGGTCGAAGAGGTTGCTGCCTGTGTTCTCCTTTAGGATTTTGATGGACTCCTGTCTCACATTGGGTCTTTCAACCACTTGGAGTCTATTTTTGTGTGTGGTGTAAGGAAATGGTCCAGTTTCATTCTTCTGCATGTGGCTGTCCAATTTTCCGAACACCATTTGTTGAAGAGACTGTCTTTTTTCCATTGGACATTCTTTCCTGCTTTGTCAAAGATTAGTTGAGCATAAAGTTGAGGGTCCATTTCTGGGCTCTCTATTCTGTTCCACTGATCTTTGTGTCAGTTTTTGTGCCAGTACCATACTGTCTTGATGACAGCTTTGTGTATTTTTTTTGTTTGTTTTTAAAGATTTTATTTATTTATTTATTTGAGAGAGAGAAAGAGAGAGAGAGCATGAGAGGGGGGAGGGTCAGAGGAAGAAGCAAACTCCCCACTGAGCAGGGAGCCCGATGTGGGACTCGATCCCAGGACTCTAGGATCATGACCTGAGCCGAAGGCAGTCGCTTAACCAACTGAGCCACCCAGGCGCCCGATGATGACAGCTTTGTAATAGAGCTTGAAGTCCGGAATTGTGATGCCACCAGCTTTGCTTTTCTTTTTCAACATTCCTCTGGCTATTTGGGGTCTTTTCTGGTTCCATACGAATTTTAGGATTATTTGTTCCATTTCTTTGAAAAAAGTGGATGGTATTTTGATAGGGGTTGCATTGAATGTGTAGATTGCTCTAGGTAGCATTGACATCTTCACAATATTTATTCTTCCAATCCATAAGCATGAAACTTTTTTCCATTTCTTTGTATCTTCCTCAATTTCTTTCATGAGTATTTTATAGTTTTCTGAGTACAGATTCTTTGCCTCTTTGGTTAGATTTATTCCTAGGTATCTTATGGTTTTGGGTGCGATTGTAAACGGGATTGACTCCTTAATTTCTCTTTCTTTGTCTTGTTGTTGGTGTATAGGAATGCCTCAACAAAATATTCTTGCCATAACAATTTAACCTGAACCTCTAGATTTAACTCTCTGCCAATAGCAAGCACAAGGAGTAGAGAAACATGTTAAACACACTGCTGAGAAGCAATCACCAAAATCTAGAATGGGGGAGACTATAGGACAAGCGACCTAGCTTTTATCAATGAATAAATGGCAGGAATTGAAACAAAAAGGGGGGCGGAGCTATTATAAATTTTAAAAGACTTGAGAGACATAACAAACCAAATAAAAGGAGTCTTATTTGTATCCTGACTCAAATCAAATTAAAAAGATATTGATGAGACAATTGACTAGTGACAGACTGGATATTGGGTGATATTTAAGTGTTACATGGTATTATGGCTATATTTTTTTAAAAAGAGCTCTCATTTCTTCGGGTAAATTCTGAATTATTTATAGATGATAAACTGTCTTGGAGTGCCTTTAAAATAATCCATTGGTAGTGATGGCGGGAGGGTTATTGGAGGTAGATCAATCAAGATTGGCCATAAATTGATCATTGTTGAGGTTGGGTCATGGTACATGGGGATTTATTGTACTTCTATCTCTACATTTGTGATTATTTGAAGTTTCTACAATACAATAACAATTAATGGTTTAAATGTAAGAGTAGGTTATGTATGGTAAGCATTGACCTAGAAATAACAATGTAGGACAAGGTATAAAGCTTTACTGGCTAGGGCTATGGAAAAGGTGAGGAACCAAACAGCAAGATTAATGAAGAGGAAACTCTGTGCAGAGACATAGCAGAGGCTTCCCAGAAGAGAAAATCTGGTGGTGGTAATGGTGAAGGGTCAGAGTCCCTGAGAGGAGATGGGATTCTCATAGAAAGAGGAAGGTGATTTGAAGCAGTAAAGAAGGGAGACCTTCATCAGACTGATAGACTCAAAAGGGCCGTTTCTTTCTGGGGGAGTCTGGGCTGCATCTACAGAAGAAACCCATCAATTCTCCTGGGAGCTGGGTCATTAACTCACCTCTGGGATCTATCAGTTTTTCTGCAATGCTCCAGCCAAGGATCTTAGAAACCAGGAAGGTTGTTTATATTTCTTCCCACCACCTACTCCCAACATACATAAGCGGTGAACTAAAGAAGACGAAAGAAAGAAGAAAAAAGAGTACTTAACACAGTGGCCATAATGTAAGGCGTAAGTGCTAGCACCATCGGCCAGAAATCCTGATTGAACTCCCATGTTCAATCTCCAGCTGCCCTGGGGAGCAGTTAATACAGCATGAGGAGGACACACAGCCCTAGCACTGGAGGAGTTTACAATGGGAACATTCTAGAAGGGAATGGCCTCCATTCTGGCTGCCAAGAGAAAGAGAGAGGACCTTTCCTATTTATTCAGGTAGACACAAAAGGCAGCAGAACCATCCTTTCCTCCACCCCCTTCCTTTGAAACCTCTCAGAGATACCAAGCTTCACTGAGAAATGTCACAGATAACAGCCATAGCCAGAGGCATGGGGCCCCGGGACCAGAAGTCTCCAGTTCTTCTGTATCTGCCACAGCATCACACAGTGATCACTAAGGTGCCACTGCCTTGGCCCAGGGGGACAAGGGAGCCAAGAAAACAGAAACGTTTATTTAAAATAGCAAATGTCAGGTAGATTGCTAGAGGAAGTCAGTCCTCCTGGGAGGACTTCGGGGCAGATGTCAGAATCCTTAGGGGGTGATGGGTGAGGGAAGGGTGTGGTTCACTATTATACTTACAGCTTGGCTCAGGGGCATGCACAGAAAAGAAAGAAAAAATAGTAGGGGGTGTGGTTGAAAATGGTTGAGAAGCACTCTTCCTGGGGGTTCTTCATTAAATGACTTGTAGAAAATACCGATGTAGGTATAAGGTAAGTGTGAAGGGAGAAGAGATGGTAAGACAGCGGCAGTAAAGCTAGAGCAAGGAAGCCAGTGCAGTGTGCAAAGGTGCCTGTCTCGGGGGTGGCATCGCGGGGTTCGATGGAGTGGTAAATACGGACGATGGAGGCAGAGGATGCCCAGCCGGCTAGGGCTGGGCAGGATGTTGTAGCAGCTCGGGTTCAAAGCCTAGTTAATTCCACATCTGTGGAAAGCCCCCATCTCTAGACCCAGTGATCTCATTATTACCACAGAACTAAAGCAAAAACAAAACAGTTACTGCTCTTCCTCTGACACCCAAGAACTGCATCTGTCTAGCCAGACCTCACGTGTAGCCCTTTTCTAGGGATGGTGCTGGGAGTCAGCAAACACCTTTTTTAAGCAGAAGAAAGACCATTCATGAGAGCATCCAAACCGCAAGGAGCACCTGGTGGGCTACTGGGTTCCTCGGCACTGTGCAATCAATAAGAACACTCCATAAACCTAGTGGTCTTCTATGTTTTCAGTAATCATTCAAGCATATACCTGGCAGGTGATCCAGAATCTCATTCCTTAGGGCTCCTCCAAACAATTGCCTAAGGACCTCAGGGTACATCATCAGTCTGGAATGGGGGAGCGGGGATTGCTCGAGCATTGTCAGCCACCGCAGGAATTTCTTGCTCTAGCGTTACTGGTGAAACTTGGCCTTGCCTAATGTCTAGACAGTTTTCTAGTGAGATGCCAGACTCAGGCCCTGGGATGGCTGACGTGGGGCTCCAGAACTGGGCTGTGAAGTTAAAACATGCTGAATGCCCAGTCACAGCTGCTTTCTAAGTACAGTCCAGTTCCAGGAGCACGCAGAACTGCTCTGGTATGTACCACCCTACCAGCTTCTTCCGTTGCCCTCCCTCCAAGGACACCTCAAAAACAGACTAGGTCTAGTTATGCCCTCTCTCAGAACACTGGGATCCGCCATACTAGAGAAGCTGGCATTGGAAATAGCCCTTCCATTCGGCACCCGGTTGACTCTCTGCAGAGGGCATTTCTGCTGAGATTCTTTCTGAGGTTCTGTGATTCATTCACAAATACCTCATGCATCATGGCTGTGCCAGGTGGGGAGACAAAAATGACTTATGAGCCCAAGGAACCCACAATGCTGAGAGCATGATAGGGTGGCATGAGGCACGGCAGGATCTGTGCAGGTATAACAAGGACCCACAAAAGGGGCAGCTAACCCAGAATGGGTGGATCAGGAAAGGAAGCCAGAAGGTCACAGCCAAGCTGAGTCTCAAAGAGTTTTTCAAAACCAAGAGGGAGAATGGAAGGCAGAACGCTTCAGGCAAAGAAACGCATGACTGAATGTGCAAAACTATAGACAAGGGCTCATGGGGGAGTTTAGTCTGGTGGTCACCTAAAGGGTAACAGGTAGGGCAAAGCTAAGCCGGGTGACAGAGGCAGAGACTACATCGTGAGAGCCCTATGGGCCACACTGAAGGGTGTGGACTTTATCACAAAGGATGGGAGTCCCGAGAGGATTTTATAAGGGGTAGGGGCATGATCAAGTTCATATTTTAGAAAGATCACTAGGGACAGTGTGCAGACAAGGCCAAAGGCTGTTCAAGTTTGTAATCTAGACAAGAAAGAAGAGAAGGGTGAGAGCAAGGGAACTAGAAATGCTGACATTTCAGGGCATGGAGAAATTCCAGGTCTTATGAGCCCTGGAAGCTACTTGTAAGGCAGACAAACTCAATGTTGGGTGTGTGTACCATCTTTGTCTCACTGTGCCAAAATATTGAAGCTTAATTCTCGGAGGATATGAACTCCAATGCAATGGGTAGCTCTTCTTCCCAGCAGCTTTCACCTAGATATACAGTCAGGTCAGAGGTCATTCTTTCCCCCAAATCAGGTAGTGCTGACTCTCTTAGCACTCTCCTCTGTGTTCCTGTGAGACCTGATACACACTTCCACACACTCTCTGTAACAGGGCATAGTAAGAAGTGTTACTATATATGCAGAGCAGGTCTTACATATGTGGTTCATTTAATCCTCCCTCCTCACATTTTTTCCATGAAGCAGGTGAGGCTGAGGGGTGACCCGACCTAACCAAGACTCCACAATTAGTAAGTGACAGAGCTGGAACTTGCCCTTAGGTGTCCCGGACACTCTTCTCCCTGTGCTCACTGCTACTCGATACTTATTTGCTTATTATGCATCTGCCTCACTCTACCAGATCATAAGCTCCTTGAGGCCATGGATTGTGCCTCATTCTTCTTTCTTTTCTGGTACCTTACTTAGGGCCTGACAAAGGCAGCAACTGCTGAATGAATGAACTCTGTGGGATGTTTTAAAGAAGTCGTAAAATGTTGATCATCTAGACTAGGTATAAAGAAGGAAGGGTGGTATTATCACCTCTTACTTTGGTAGGGTTGACAGATGGGCATGAAGTTGTGTATACGATTCTCAAGTCCTTTTAAAACCAGCCAGTAGAACTTCTCCCTTCTTTCCTGAGTCACTGCCCAATGGCAGCAGTTAAGAAGCGTCAGGGCACAGAATTCTAGCCAAATATCTCAAGTTGCTGCACTTCGGGGAGAGCTGTGCATGACCTATTTATTAGCGAATGGGACCAGACCACTGTAGTGGTCCTGCTTACCATGAGGGTGAATCCGTGAGTAGACTCTGCATTGGGTTACACCACAGGCTTTCATCTGCTGGTGAGCCTCTGACCCTGGGAATATCTGGGTACCATGTAGGCAGCAAATGGGGCATACGCCGCCTTGAACTATATCAAGTGCTCCGGCAACAGCTTTGGGAATTAGAACAAAGAGACTTTGGGAAATGTTGGCCAGTCGATGGGGAACTTGCCTAGAGCCCTGGAAGAGAGCCCCAAGGAGGAGTCAGTGAAAGGAGTCTGTTCCATCCCTCCTCAAAAGAACGCCCAGGACATTCACGAGATCCACTGAAAGCCAGACCTATTTGAAGAGGCGTATATCTTGAAAAAGTAACATTCCCCGAAGCCTGGGTTTTACCAACAGCCTAAACATGGCAAGATTCGAGATGCTGGCTCTTTACATATTTAACTTCCTATTTCTAAAGGAAAAGAGATACTCTACCAAGACTTTGTGGCTGTCGGGCTGTTCTCTCCAAACAGTCTGGTGACTTCACTGTGGATGAATCAGAAACATATGGATCAAATTTCCTTCTAAAATACACTTTGGTTTGGCAATTAAAAGAAAATGTGGACAAATATAGCAGATTTGGTGGCCATGAGCCCTGCAAGAAGGGGGTGGCCCAATTTATCATAACTATTTACTGAAAGAAAACTTGATTGCTAATGGGCGCAGGAGAAACCATGGTGAAAACTGGCGAGAGATTTGTGGATGGTGCACCTTGGCTTCTAAAGCTTGTAAGCAAAGACAGGGTGTTTATGAAGATTCTAGTAGAAATAGGTCCTTGAATTTGAGTTTTGAAACATTGACTTAAAAGTTATAAAGAGAGATTCTTTTAGGAAAAGGGTGCTGGAGATTGGAATGAGATAGACCTAAGAGCTCATCCTAATAGACTGAATGTTCTATTGTTTGATGAATTTAATCATATGGCAGGAGAGCTTGTTGAGAAGCAGAAACCAACAGAAACCAAAAATGTATACACAGGAAACATAAAAATGTTTGCAATAGCTCTTAGCAGCGGCAAATGAGCACATGAAGAGTGAGAAACATCTTAATGAAATAAATTTGGCAATTACAGTGATTTGTCCACAAGCAGGTCATCATATGAATTTTTCATTTTTTAGTGTCATTTTCCTTAGTAGGATTCATCACAATACCATTCATTTATTCATTCATTTATTCTTTCAGCAGTAACTTACCAAGGACCTATTCTAGGTGCCAAATACTGAGCTATGCTCTGGCATTTGGGAATCTTATTCAAAGATATACAAGATACACTCTTCCCTACTGTAGTTTGTAGCAAAATACAGAAATACCTCTTTAGCTATTTGTATGCAAATCATTATGAACTTGATCCTGTACCATCACAGTTTAGCAGAGTCCTTAGGCACAAACACTTTGTAATTGTGATTTGCATTTGACCTTGGGTCCTGCTATATACAAGTTGTGTGGCCTTGAATAAGTTATTTCATCTCACTGAATTTTGGTTCTCCATTTGACAACTGGAAAAAACATAATCCCTACCTCATCAAACTGATGTGAGGATAACTTCCCTGCAATACATGCAATTTCTGAACTTGTTGAGTTTGAGATTTATTCACTACTTATGAGAGACTCAAGAAGAAATAACTAATGGGAACTTAAATAATCCAAATGTGAAATGGAGGACAATGGTCAGACCTGCATTCTAGTTTATTTATTTTTTAAAAAGAAACTTTTTTTTTTAAAAAGATTTTATTTATTTATTTGACAGCACAAGTAGGTAGAGAGGCAGGCAGAGGGAGAGGGAGAAGCAGTCTCTCCACTGAGCAGGGAGCCCAACGTGGGGCTTGATCCCAGGACTCTGGGATCATGACCTGAGCCGAAAGCAGCCGCTTAACCGACTGAGCCACCCAGGCAGCCCCCTGCATTCTAGTTTAAAATATAAGATGAAGTGAGTCTAGAACATAGAAAAAATGTGTAAGAACACCCTTTCTGTTTTTTCTTCAATTTCAATACTATGATAGCTACCTAATATTAATGTCTTAAATTGTTTGATATAATTTTAATTATAAATTCAAAACTGAAGATTTTAACAACAACAAAAAAAACCTGAAGATTTTATGGCCATAGGTGAAAGTATGCTAGGACAAAGGTAACTCGTATTTTTTGTTGTTGTTTATATGTAAAAATAATTAAGGGGTAAACAAAGAAAACCCCAAAAAACAAACAAACAACAACAACAAATTCCCGGCAATATAGCACCTGTATTAAACCTTGATTTGGATGCCAAATTCAGAATTAGTCAGATGTCAATGCAAGAAACAGAGACTTTACTCCAGATATCCAGGTCAAGGTGATCTAATGCAAGGAATTCGGTGCTTACAAAATTATCTGAAGATGCGGAGAGGCAAGGGGCGGGGATCCACAGCTGGGCTTACCTGGTCACCAACATAGCCAGGACCCAGAGATCAGGGAGTGCTGGCTGTTCTCACTGCAATGACTGACTGATGTATGACACCCCCCAAAGCCATTGTCTTGACTCAGGAATGCTGAGTTTGCCTGCAGCTACTGCTTCTCATAGCAGAAATAGCAGCAGAAAGAGTTTCTCTCTCTTGTCTTCCATCTTCAAAATCTTGTGGGAGTGTATGTATTTGGTGTTCTAGTTTGTTCCCAGAATCCTAGCTGCCGGGGAATCAGCTAATGTCATTTTTAGCTTTCTAGCCCTTGTAACACAAAAAGGAATATAGAAGTTGATGGAAGTAAATATTGTGTGTCAGCTGACCATATCCAATATTTAAAGTATTATCACAGTGTTAACATACGGTAAGGTCTTAAATGTTAACTATGATTATAATAGATTCACAAGTCTAAGCCAGCGTTCATAAACTATTCTGAGAATTGAAGGTAGTCTATACCATATTTTCCTTCTCTACTTTGTCTAAAGTATATAATCAGGAAATCTATATTTTCCATATAGGAGTGACTGAAGCCCAGGTAAACTGAATGCTCAGTCAAAGGTCTAGCCTAGTTATTTGCATCTTAGTTCACGAATTCACCATTTTATAATAGCTCCTAAGGAGAAAGTGTGGCCAAATGGTAGACAGTGGGATTTCAGAGATTACTCTCTTTTATTTATTTATTTTTTGGGGGGGTGGGTTTTGTTTTTGTTTTTGTTTTGTTTTGCTTTTAGCCAGGAAATGGCCTCTTTTTTTCTCTTTTCCCATAGATTGTTCTACTGCTTTCATTTGTTTGAGGTGATTCCACTTTTTTTTAAAGATTTTATTTATTAATTTGAGGTAGAGCAAGAGTGAGAGAGAGAGAGTGCAAGCAGGGGGAGCAGTAGAGGGAGAGGAAGAAGCAGGCTCCCCGCTGAGCAGGGAGCTGGACGTGGGGCTCCATCCCAGGACCCTGGAATCATGACCTGAGCCGAAGGCAGATGCTTAGCCTACTGACCCACCCAGGCGCCCCTGATTTCACTTATTGATTATTGAATTTGTTGCCAGTATTTCTTTTTCTTTTTTTTTTAAGATTTTATTTATTTATTTGACAGAAAGAGCATAAGCAGGGGGAGTGGCAGGCAGAGGGGGAGGGAGAAGCAGGCTCCTTGCTGAGCAGGAGCCTAGTCTGGGGCTCGATCCCAGGACCTGAGCTGAAGGCAGAAGCTTAACCGACTGAGCTACCCAGGCGCCCCGAGATTACTCTCTTTTAAAACAATAAACCAACCTTCTTATTTGATGCAATAAAGTATGTTCTAAAGAAAATGAATAATTATAGAAAGGATGTAAATAAAACTCAAGCTTTATCACTAGTATTGACATGGGAATCACTTTCCCCCCTAGTGTAAAATGGCATGAACAAAGCAGAAGACGGAAGTTTTTCTTTTTCGTTTTTTCACTATACTTTGGCTTTTTTTGTTCTTGGGTTTTGAACTGGGCTGTTAGCTGATTTGTCCTGCGCAGCTTTTGGAAACTTTCAGATTGGAGGATGCTATTTTAGAGTGTCTGATAGGGACTAATGCATCATATTTAGATGGCAGCAGTTATTCAATGAGGTCAGATTACTTTGCAACTAGTCAATCATTTCCCAGAGAACTCTGAGAGAAGTTGGCGGGGGGTGGGGGTGGGATTTTATTGTAACAGCAGACAAACTTAGTGAAAGGTGTCAGTGAAGAGCCGGAAAGACAATGGGCAGATGCCCCAACAGTCTATTCCTTCCCATCCCCCACCAACAACCCATGAAAATTTTTCCAAATCACTTTTTACATATGCCTTGACTGTTGATTCATCAAAGATGTCTTCAATGGATTCACAACTCAAACCACATTGCCGTATTTTTTTTAATAGAGAAAAGGACTGAAAATGTGAATATAGTATTTCTTCTATTTTTACAAATGGATGTTCAATACAAAACACTGTCAGCAGCTAATACTATGTTTGTTGATATGCTCAAATCAACCGGGTACACAAGCAAAACTGTAACATTCCCAAATGAAATATGATCAAATGCTTTGACATGCAGTTTGCCTTCTTCCTTCACTTCTTGACAGAAAGAGCTTTTTTGGATACATCTTGTCAACATTGTACAGAGTAAACTGCTTTTTCAAGAGACCAGAGTGTTTTCCTTCTGATTCACTGTGGATGTCTACAAGAGTATTTCCTTTTAAGTTAAAGCATTTTACAAATTCTTCCTACTGAATCAATTTACATACTTTTATCACCACTATTTTTAATAAGTAACTTTTCTTACTGAAAATTCATTTCACTGTGTCCCAGACTTTCTGTGATGCTTGGAGAAAAGAAGCAGAGTTCATTTAAAACACTCTTGTTTATGATGGATGAAACCACAAACTTTTTGTGATGTTAACCCGCTCACAGAAAGAGAATCTGAACTTCAGAGTATTCTGTGTTTGGAGAGAAGGCACACCAAGGAAAATGGGCTCATTTCAATTCAATATATTATAAGAAGGAAAAGATCAAGGAAGAGCTGGTCTTAAAACTGTCAAAATATGAGAATTTGATGGGAAGAAAGAAGGAAAACAGAGCAGTTGGAAATGCAAAGATAAAAGAGTTGGATCCAGACATGTCTATGTAATTTCCCAGAAATGGAAACTATACTGGCAATTTGGAAAGAGATATCAAGAAACAATATGCATTAAATGTTGAGCGTTTCTTGTAGCAATGAACTTGGAAGGCTCTTAGAACACATAGCATGATGGGCTTATGATTCATCTACATATGGCTTTATGCTTGGTGACTGACAAAGGGAGAAACCAAGTCTTATAAGGAATTAAACGCTGAAGAGGAAGCTAAACACGATTTCAGGAAAAGACTCTGGGAAGCTTCTAGGTCATCAGCGGAGTATTAACTAGCTCAGTCTATGAAATACACATAGGGAGAGATCCCATATGTAATTCCATTTAATTCTGCAACAACTCTATTATATATGTGTCATTTCTTCTGTTTTCCTGATGGTCCAAGAGTTGACCTGTCTAAAGTTGCTTAAGTAGTTGGTGGTTGAGTTCAGGTGCATATAGAATTCTTTCCACTACACCAGTGATTCCCAATCCTGGCTACCTGTCAGAATCATCTTAAGGGTTTTGTAAAAATACAGATTCTTGGGCCCAAGCCCAAGAAATTCTGATGCAGTAGTCTACAGCAAGCTCTGAGAATCAAGTACTTTTTTAAGTTCTTCCAGTGATTCTGATACATGGTTGTCTGGAGGGAAACAATGGCTGCAGTTGCAACCAGAGAGCATGAGAATGGGTGAAGATGAGGGGCCAGGAGAGAAGGGGGTGGAATTGAGGAACAGAGGAACAAAGCTGCTGTGGGACCAGCTTGCAAAACTACACCAGCCACAAGGAGTCTCTGAAAATCCTCCTAGATCAGAAAAACAGGCTTTGGCATCACCTGCATTTATTTCTAAGACCCCAGACCTTCCTAATCAGCCCACCTCCTCTCAGATGGCTATCAGATACTCCTGTGGTTTGAAACTATGCTTTCAGAAGCCACAACAACCACGATAAAATGCTTTTGCCACACTGTGGATTCCCCAAGATGAATTATGATGAGATACTCAGGTCTCCATCAATAAATAGTAAAAAAAAAAAAAAAAAAAAAAAGGCATTTGAAACTATGGATGCCTTGAATAATTACTTAGCTAGTTATGTGACCCTGTTCAAAAAGAAAACACTTAACAATAAAATCAGTAGCAAAATGTGCATCAATCCTGGCCGCATGCACAAATGTTCTTTCTTTTATTCAATATCGTCTGTCTTTTGTGCTCTATTTGATCAGGTTGTGAAAACCAAAAGATCTGCATACAAGTCTTTAAGATCTCCCAGAAACACAAGGGGAATAGTGCATTATTAATTTCTCACAAAACTTGATCGTGATATCTGTAGCAGAGTGGATACCATCTCATCTGGCAGGCCATGACATTTATTCACATCTCTGGGGTCTTTGGAATGTTGTCTCATGATTGGTTTTTACAAGAGACGTTTCTAGGGCTGCGGTAGAAGTTCCAAGAGCAAGTCTGTGCCATGATTGCTGGCTGATCCTCGATGGGTGGGGTGCACACAGAGCACAGGGATGTGCTCTCTGATTCCACAACAGAACTAAAGACAGTGGTTCTGCTGGAGGCCTCGGATCCAGAGCCATGCCATGTTCATTTTTCCAGTGAGTTCTAGTCAAAATGTGGAAACATGAAGCAGGGACAAGGAAAGTGGGAGGTGGAGCAAGGCTTATAGCACGAAGGAGAATGATAACAACTCTGTATTTTTATGGCTTTACTCGACAAAGTTTTGTGAGCATCTAGTATGTTCCAAGCCCCCCACTAGAGGCCAGGGGGACAGCACACCAAACAGAGATGGTTCTTGCCCCACGGAACTTGCAGGCATGTGGGGGAGCCAGATGAAAACGAAGCCAACTAACAAACCAAATAATTCCAAAGTTTCATAAGAGTCAGGGAGAAAGGGTTTTAGGCAAGGGAAGGGCATGATCTGCAACGTGACTTAAGAGGGTGAGTCCACAAGCTGTGCGCCCGCATCAGTGGGACTGAAGAGAGCAGTAGAGAGGTAACTGCAGCCGTCCCGATGACACATGCCGATGGCCGGGCCCAGGGGCGGGGGCGTGGCAGTGAAGGCATGACACCCACCCAAGTACCTGAACAGCCACCACCAGAAACCACATTGTGGATGGACTCTCGCACTTCGTACTTCCGAGACAGCTCCCGCAGGTGATGCGATCAACAGGACCCTGAAGTGGAAATCATGAGCAGATTTTGAGCACTTTCATTATGATTCAACTCAGCCTCCTTTAGTTTAAGGGAAATCCTTGCTTCCAGTTCAACGAACATCTACTGAGGGAGCATCTTCTCTGTTCTGGGCACTGCGCTAGACCCTTGGGGAGCTCAAGGATGAGGAAAGAAATGGTACCAGCACTCACGCAGCCTACCTTCCACTCAAGAAGAAATGTCTAAAAGATTGTAAAAAAAAAAAAATGACAAAAATCAAAGAAAATGCCACAGGGTCTTGAAGTAAGAGGACGAATTCAACAGGAAGAGAGGAAATCCTAAGTGGAGTAAAGCCCAGTCAAAGGCGTGGAAGTGGGGATCCGGGGGCATGTGTTCAGGGACCAGTGTGTTTGGTTCGAGTGTTGGATTTGCAGAGAGTGAGCCTGAGGGTACCCCCGGGGTAGGAGCAGACACTGACCGCTCCTTTGACATCCTTCCCAGTATTTGTGCAGCTTTGTATCTGTATCATATGTTTATATGAAAAGCAAACTCTCACTTCGAAATTCTTCTTCCCGGTGGCAGGATTCTTGCCCCTAGGTTGATAGCACAGGGCTCACATAGTACTAACTGCTATTAAAATAGATGCTCAGAACTACAGAGCTAAAGCATAGGTACCTATTAAGAGAAGCTGCTGCTTTCTGAAATAATTTGTCTCCCTTATTTGAAAGGATTGATGTCTTCCCATCCCTTCTCTTCCGCTGCCTTCCTTCTCTCCCTCCCTTCTTCCTTTCGAGGAAGACGGGAAACATATCAAGGAGCTCAGGCTAATGTCCCGAAATTTTGGCTAGACAGGCTTTTTGAGGTTGCTGGTGCTGAGATGGGGCCACAGAGATTTGTCTAGGGCAAGTACATCCTAATCTGTCCACAGACATTCATGGATTGCTCTGCTTAGCAGAGTAGCGGCTGCAAGAATTGTTATGATTTATTTTCAGAAAGATTTTTTCTTTGGCTCTGTCACTGTGACTAAGAACCATGCTTTACAGTGTGCAGGCAGTGCTCAGCCCTGCACTTCCCTACAACAGGGTTGGCTGGTGGGCAGACAGGTGCATGCCTGTGGGACATCCTGAGATCCCCTCCCCACTCAGACGGCTGGGGAAGGCAATCATCAGGAGCCCTGTGCTGCACCTGAGTGACCCCTGGGAGATCATCTGGAAGCCAGTATCTGGGGTCACACTGCCATTTTGCCCTGTCCAAAGTATGTCCTTTTTATTTTTCTCTTTCTTGTCACACAGGTGAGTAACATAGAGTATAGAAATATGCGTTACAGACAAGGCTCCCCATCTCTGGAAATATTTCCCTCCTGCTGCGATGGCCTTCAATGTAGGGGACAATGCAGCTCTGTGCTCATCCTAGTGACTTCTGTCCACATTCTGGAATTTCTCTTACCATTGGTCTCTTTGTTCTCTGATCCTCTTTCCAAAGACATATTTCTCTAGAGAGTGTGTCTCAAATGCTATATGTCTACGAAGCTCTTTACAAACATTGATAGACAAATGGATAGTTTATATAAAGCACTCATGTATTACTCTGACGTAAGCAGTGAGGAGCCCATGGTTTACATTTTTTTTCATCTTTCTTTTAAGATGAATGAGAAATTATACTCCAGATGATCCAAGCTTTCAAACCAGGGAAGGAAGGGGTGAAGAAGGAACCAAGATTTTAAAAAAGATTTAAATTTGGACCCTGGGTAAGGTCAGTGCAAATCGGCATAGGGGATCATGTTCATCTTTAAAAGGGAAAGCAGGTCTTGAGTTTACTTTCTACGTTCAGATTCATGCTTCTCTGCTCTGAGCAGACCCCAAAATACTGAACTTCTATATGAGCTCCTAATTTAAAAAAATATACTTCTAGTGTCACTAATAACAATGATAATGGAAGTAAGGCGGGGTTTGTACAAAAGACCCAAGAAGACAGGCCATATCTGAGTTGTCAATGGCCGTGTGTTCAGAATTCTTTATAAATACAGTCATGTAGAATCCAAACTCGTAGTCCTCATATATATGTCAATATTTTATACAATCAAGTATCTTGACAGTATCAGCTATTAAATTATTAAATCACTTGACATTTCGTGTACTCTTTTTGGTGGAGTAATAATGGTGTTTGAATATGAGTTCTAACACAGTGTATGGTGTAGACTCTAACTACGTTGTGATTGGAGTTGAAAGTAAGTGAAGGGAGCATAGGTACCAGCTGGCCACGAATTCCTCTTCTGCCTTATACACTGTGTGCCCTGGAGGGAGTGACACGACCCCCTGGACATCAGTTTCCTCACCTTTAGATAGAACAAATAATAATAGTACCTTCATAGGATTGGTGTGAGGATTCAGTTAGATAATGTAGGTAAAGCCTAGTGTTTAGTACATATTAAGTAGTGAATCAAAGCCAACTTTAACACACACACATATGTGCTTCATACAGCTGGAAGGAAATCTATATGTGTATGCATATATCATATGTGTGTGTGTTGTATATGTGTAAACAGTGGTTATTTAGGGGGTGTACATATGTGTACGTGTGTGTACATATGTATCATATGTGTACTTATGTATCGTGTGTGTTGTATATGTGTAAACAGTGGTTATTTGGGGGTGTGAGATTATAGGACATTTTAATTTTCTTTGATATTCTCTATTTTCCAAGTTTCCTAGGAGTTTGTAATATATTTATAATGTCATCAAAACTTTTAAAAGATGTAATGCAGGACAAGTGACTTATTAGGACAGTTATGGCAAGAGCAAAATGACACGTAAGCTTCCACGCCTTAGAAAAGGACAAAGAAAAGTGAAAAGGTAAATCTTACAACATGGCTCCTACTGAAGAGCAGAGATCTCAAGGGAACAAAAGCTGGAAATGAGTTGAATAAGCCAAAAGTAAAAGAAGGGGCAGGGCAGCCAAAGACAATGGGGTAAAGCCCAGAGACCTTCAGTTTAATAAGCACTTCCAGCAGATCTTCTACAAGGCACTGGTCTTTTAAGATTGTAGCAGAATGAGCTTTTCTTGGAAAGTGTACCTCAAAAGATTTAGAAAATGAAGAACCACAGCCGTTCAAGCGCCAAGGAAAAGCAGGGAATCAATAACCAATTAAAGTTCCATTTTTTTTCTGAGAGTGAAGCGGCATCAAAAAGCTCAAAACAAATAGAAACTTCCCAGACTTGGGGCGCCTGGGTGGCTCAGTTGGTTAAGCGACTGCCTTCAGCTCAGGTCATGATCTCAGGGTCCTGGGATCGAGCCCTACATGGGGCTCCCTGCTCCGCGGGAAGCCTGCTTCTCCCTCTGACCCTCCCCCTGCTTGTGTTCCCTCTCTCACTGTCTCTCTCTCTCTGTGTCAATTAAATAAATAAATAAAATCTTTAAAAAAAAAAAAAAAAAAGAAAGAAACTTCCCAGACTTAAGGAGTCACCCAGCCTGCAGACAAAGGTGGGAGCCTCATTTCCAGCAGGTTCTGTTATATTTGGGCACCAGGTCTGTGAATTTTTGCTGAAAAATCCATTTATGTCTGGCTTTCTGTCTTGTTGCATTCCCACGTCTCTGCCCGGCAGCCTTCGGCATGGGAAGCCCAGCCTCTCTTGCTTCACGTTCAGGCATCTTCTGGATTCTTCCTCAGATTCTGCCCCTGCAGTGAACACATTCTGAGAACTCTAACTTTTGGTTAAAGTGATTCTTATGACGCAGGCAAAAGAGAGCCAGAAGGGTTTGCTGTTCTGCCTGTGCCCCTCTCTGGGGTATTTACACCATTTGCTGGTCTTACCAAAAATAGAAGTTGCTGCGCCATTTACTGGAAGGGTATCACTCCTTCCCTTCCCTCCCCACCGCTCCACTCCAGCGCCCCACCCCTCCCTTTCCTCTCTTGTCTTCCTCCCTCCCTGCCTCCTTTCCTTTCTTTCCTTCCTACATTCCTTCATCCTTTCCCTCCCTCTGTCACTGTCAGTCACTTCCTTTCCCCTAGGCATGTACTCCTTTAGTAACTTTATCAACTACCTATTATGTGCCATCCAATGCATTATGCACTGTGAGTATAAAGGTACCCAAGGCATGACCCGTGCTGATACTACATTTTCATTGTCTTTGTCTTAGCTCCCAATTACACTCTAGTATCCATGCAGTCACTCCTGTTTATTAAGCGTCTGTTGCGTGTCTGGAATTTTCACGGAACTTATTGTACTTAATTCCATCATCTACCCAGAAGTAGGTATTATTACCACCCTTATAAAACAGATGATTGAGTTTAGGCTCAGAGGGTTTAAATATCTAACCCAGGGTCACTCATTTCCTATGAGGAAGCGTCAGAAATGTATTCTGATTTTGTTTTGCCGAAAATTCCGTGCTTTTTCTGCTGGACCTACGTATTGACTGTGAAGGACCACGTCCAGACTCTTATGGTTTTATCTTCTTCATAGGGCACTGGACATGTAGTGTAGACAATAAATACTTGTATGGAGTTAGGTCCCAATTGTATTAAAATGGTCTGCCCGATTTATTCGTTCATGTGCCTGTCTTTGGCAGCATTGTTCAGAATTTTCACATGGACATGCATTGTTCAACTGGTCAACGTTTTACTGCTTATGCACAGAAAGCAAGGGTCATGGCCAGGAGTCGACCCTGAGCTGAGACAAACGAAGGATACTGCAATGGAAGTGCTCACACAATTCTAGGCCTCATACATGTGCGCAAGTTCTTGTAAGGTGCTTCCCTGGAATTAGAATGGCTGAGAGGTATACTAGGGGCATGCTGGATTTTATCACATGTTGACAAAGTGCCTGCTTCTCCACACCCTTTTCAACACTGGATAGTGGCAGACTGCGAACTCAGCAAGGGCATCTTCTTATTTCAGTTTGCGTTTTCTTGATTTATTAGTATAATCTAGGGGCTCTTCATGTTTATCGGCCCTTTGGGTTTCTTCCTTTGTGAAGTGCCCAGTCATGTGCTTTGCCAACTCCTATTGGGTGATTTGGGGAGTTTTTTTCTTATTAATGTATAAGAGAAATTCATTCTGGATATGAATCATTTAGCTGTTATTTGACCGTTGCAATATCTTTTTCTTTAACCATTGTCAAGTTCATCATCACATTTCTTTTTTCCTTTAGGAAGGGCATACAAGGTCAGTTCCAAATGGGGAAGGGTTTTTTTTTTTCCTTAATCCAATGCAAGATAACATACATAATCTCTGCTATTAGGTGAACAGCTTTTGCAGATTTGAGCAAAAACTTCCCTACAAAGGCCTTCAAGGTTCTTCCCCAAATCTGAAGAGTAACCCCCTCTTAGCATTTTGGGAGTTAGATGGAGACAAACACACGCTACAGATAGGTGAGCAAAACAAGAGAAATAGATTCTCCTTTAATAAAACAGTAGTTGAGCAGGATCTACACTTCTCAAAACAGCCTCAAAGTAATTTGCAAGTAGTTTCTGTAAGTGACATTTATCACTTAGTGATCACTAAGTTTAGGCATCCCAGATTTAAAATTTTAACTTTGACTCCATGGAGTCCTTCTACTTCTTCCCCCTCTTACTAAGAGCAGGTTTCAATTATGTAATTATGGTTAAAGAGGCCTGAAGAGTTTTTACTCTTACGCCTTCACCCTGATTGGATAATGGTTTGCAATGACTGGTTGAGAGCTGTGGAAACACAAATATGAGGCCAAAAGCTTGGATATCTATATAAATATTTACAAATATGCTCGACTATAAACTCTGTGAGGTGAGGGCCCATGTTTACCATACTCATGATGGTTATAGCCTCAGCGTTCAGCTCAGTTGCTAATCCTAGTTAGTGGGCATGTGCTGAACATTCCCAGTTCACAACTATTTGTTGAATCCTAAGTCTGTCTTAGGCACTTTGTATTCTATGAGCTTGGTGTAATCTGAGTGACCACTATAGGCAAAGTCCCCACCATCAGGAAGCCTCCATTGTAGTGGCAGGGAGAGTGAGTGAAACTAAAGAGACAGGACTCAATGAAATGGGACAGAGTTGTGGAGTGGTGGGGTGGGGGCGGGAGTGTTTCTACTGTAGAGACTGTGGTCTGAGAAGCCTCCCAAGGAGGGGTCATAGTGCTATCAACAACATTTCCTAGACAGATGATAGAAACAGTCACAGAGATAGATTGAGATATATCAAACTACAGTCTCAGGGTTCCAAGACAGTTACTTCCAATTCAGAAGGTAAGCTCTGTCAATGTGTTTTTATTTGGGGCCGTTTATATGAGTTTTGAAAGGGAAAAAAAAAAAGGTGACCAAAACATTGATTTTAAATCAGAAGGAGTTAGTGCATTTGTAAAACATGTTCCTTTCTCTTGGGGGGCATAGTTGACCCCCAGAGACAAAACTGGCTTCTACAGAGAGGTGGTGGGCTTTGGCTGGACTGTGTACTTCTGACCACCCCTCATGTCCTACAGCCCACTCCACCGGCTTCAACCTTTAAGCCCTACTGAATGTTCACCTTCTGCAAGCAACGACAAACTACCTGGGACGATTTAACAAAAAAATATTGGAAACGAAATTTAAAGCGGAGCACCCAGTTTACGGGTAGAAACTGCAGATTGCACAAACAACGCATTCCGGCGATGAAGATTCTCTAGCTATTCATTTAATGCAGACTTCCTCCTTGTTTCATTTATTTTGAAAAATTTATTTCAAGTTCTTAAGAATATCTACTAGGTGTTCAGTGTTTCTTGCTGCCTCCCCACAATGACTGCCTGGAGAAAAAAAATCATGCTATTCTGGGGTTTTGTTTTGTTTTCTTAGCCAAATGCTTAAATCAGGACGTTTCCTAAAGACCTTTTGTTGGGTTTCATTGTTTTGTTTATTTTGCTTTAGTGAGTACAGGCACCTTCAAGTTTCCTTCCACCCCCCCCCCCACAAGTCATCATCTGACCTGGCTGGTGGAGCCGGTCTGCAGACCTTGCAGCCGGGTTGATTTTTGCACGGGCTATAACTTCGACACACAGAATTTACGGCTTCTTTGAGGAACCAATTTTCGAGCTAAGAGAACAAATGAAAGTGTTCGCTCATCTTTCGAAAAATATTTATGCGCTTAGTATGTTCGCCACTATCCATTGGGTTCTCGGTAATAAATACAGAATGTGACGCCGGCTTTTCACGAACGGGGGGGTTTTTGTCTTCTATTGCTGGGAAGTTACTTCCTCGCCTGACGTTTTATTTTCCTGATTTATTCATCTTGAACATGCTACGGAAAGCCTCTTCTCTCATAGCTATTGTTCTCTCCCGTTTAAAGATGGCTTAGAAATGGAAACCTGGACTTCTGAGGGTCCTTTTAGGTTTATTCGCCGCCGCTCCGTTACTCCCTTCCGTACACTCTCGGCCGAGGCCGTCAGCATCTGAGCTGAAAGAAACGGCGGCGGGCGAGGAGAGGAGGGTGTCATGTTGGAGACAGGCTCCTGCTGGCGGCCGGCGAGCCCGCCGGGGTTAACGGGGGCGCGGGGGTCAGCGCCCTCGAAGTTGGGGGCCTCTGGCCGAGCCGCGCCGGAGCCGCGGCGACCGCTCAACGAGAGCATCCTGCCGTCCCGCTCCCGCCACGGGGCAAGAATCGCCTCGTCTGTCGAGATCCCACGGAGATCTTGCTCTTTCCAGGGCAGCCTCTGCGACCGAGCGCGTTGCGGGGCCAACGCAGGCGAAGCGGGGCTGGTGAGAGGAAAAGCCCAGGCCTGGGGCGGAGGAGGAATGAGGGGCCGGGAGCCGGGGGGATTTCCTCCCGCGCTTCCCCCTCCAACGGGAGCGGAAAATGTGATTTGCTGTGCATTCCAGGCGCGGTTCCCTGGGGTGACCTCTCCTAGCCGGCCTGGGCGGGGGGAGCAGACAAAGAGGCGAGGCAGGCGGAGAGGGGGACCCCGCGGGAGGCAGGAGGGGTGCGGGGGGCGGGGGCAGTACCGGGAAAGGGGGCGGATAGCGGGTCCGGCGGCGGCGGCGGCGGCGCCTGGCCAATCGAGAGGCGCGGCCCCGGGCGTCCGGCTCGGCTGCCGGCATTTAAACGGGAGACGGCGCGATGCCCCGCACTCGGTGCGCCCTCCGCGGACCGGGCGACCCAGTGTGCAGCGAGAGCCGTGCTCTCTGTCCGGCTGACCCCGCGCCAAGCCGGGGCGGCTCGGGCCGCGGTCGCACACCGCGCCCCGTGTCGAGAGCGCAAGCCCCGAAGACCCGCCGCACTGACAGGTGAGTGCAGAGGCTCCCGTCAGAGTGAGAGAATGAGAAAGAGAGAGAGCGCGCGCGCAGGGGTTCCCCTGCAAAAAACTCCCGCGTCCCGCTCGGTGTAGACACGCGGTAGCCCTCCAGGCGCGCAGATCGAGGCCCCGGTTCCCTAGGGTGAATTATGCCGAAAAATCCAGGGTCCTTCCCACAAGGTCTTGGCTGCCGTAACCTCACCTTGCGCGGTCCTCCGGGAAGGCCTGGGAAGGAGGATGTCAAGAGCGAGAGCTACTGCCCCGCATCCCATTTCCATCTCTGGGAGGCCAGCTAACGCGCTCCTGGTGCGTGTGCCAGCCGCGCCGGCAACTCAGAGGCGCGGAGTCCTGGTGGGCGCGTCGCGGGAGCGGTGGGGAGCAGCCGGGACCTGCGGCTCCACCCCGGACCCCCCGGCAAGCCGCACTGAGAGGGTGCCACGTGTCTGAAGCGGGGCGCTTGGGCTCGGGACGTCTGGGGGCTCCCGTCGGAGTCCCAAGAGTGATCCTGCGGTGGGCTGCAGTGTCCGGAGAATGAGTCGTGGGTCCACTGGCTCGCCCTCAAGGTGAGATGGAGACTCGGGCTTCCCCGCGGAGTTCGGCCGCGGTGGAAACCCGAGCGTCGGGTAACGGGTCAGCTGAAGGGCTGTGCGCGGTCGGGGCCTCAGGGTCCAGCGAGCCCGCAGAGCTCACACCACAAACACCGCACACATCCACCGGCTGGCTGCGCACGCGTGGGCGCTCGGTGCAGTCTTCTAGACTTCTCCCCGCCCCACGCGCGCCTCGGCTGAAGCGCCGACGGCCAGGGGCCAGGCAGCGCCAAGCCTCCGGGTCCCGTTTCCCCGGTACTCGTTAATTTGTGTCCTAGAGGCCCCCGCCCCCCTCGCTGAGTGTCGCTAGCGACGAACAACGCGGGACTGGCGGCTCAGACGCCCCGGTCGTCCCCCGTTCTCTCTCTCCGTCTCGCTGAGGCCCGGGGTCGGAGGGGCTATCACCTTGCCGGCCAGAGCGATAAGAACGGACGCGCCACTGCTCTGGCTTGGCATTGCCTTCGGATCCCAGCTCCGCCTTGGGGGGAGCCCCAGCCGGGTGTTTCCCCGCGGGGGGCTCTGGAGACAGTCCCCGGGCGAGGTGGGGGCAGACAGGCGGTGACCGGGCCTCTGCCGTGAAGCCCTTCCCGCGCTCCCGGAGATGGCCCGAATGGGTCTCCGGGTTGAATCCGGCTGCCGCCTTCTCCTCCTCTGTCGACTTAGAATCGCAGCACTTTTACATAGAAATAAAGCCTCGACGTTAGGGGTTAAAATCTCTCCTTAAATGATACAAGGGCAGAGAGCCGACCACTGGTAGGTGATTGGATCTCCCGCTGGAAAAAGCAGATCCGAGCGGTGTGCGCGTCTGTTTATGTTCCCCCTTCGAGATGGTGCCAGGACACGAGTTGATTAAAACAATCTATTGTGTTAAGTGGGTCACGGGGATTTAAGCTGTCCCAGGGACCCCAGAGTGGTGGTTTCCTTTTGGCTGTACACACAACTTAAATAAATAGCAGAGAAGAGGTTAAAATAACCCCGATTCCAGGGTGAGGAGTCTTCTTTCACCCCAGGGCTTTTCAGCCCCGACCCCTTCCTTTCTTTTCTTTACTTTTCTCTTTTCTTTTCCTTTCCTTTCCTTTCTTTCTTTCTCTTTCTTTCTTTCTTTCTTCTTCCTTTCTTTCTTCTTTTTTTTTGGAAGCGGGGCCTAGGGGCCTTGAAGAGATGGGCATTTCAAAGCAACAAGGGAAAGATCTTAAACTACAGTCTCATCTCCCTGGCCCATGCAAGTCTACAACAGTAGGTGATTTGATTGCTATCACTGGATAAATTGCACTCCCAAGTTGTAGTATTAACTAATCGAACAGTTCTTTAGAACCACAGTTGCTCTCTGTGTGTGTGTTTAATGCTTAGGTCATTGTAGGAATTAAAGTCTTTTGTAAACTTCGTAATTTTACAGGTTTCCTAGTTTCTTAAAAGTCCATTTTGAGTGAAACGTTTTGGGAACCCACGATCTATAGGAAATCCTAGTTGGCTGACACAGTCTTTATGTGAATGATTAGACAGAGAAGAGTAGAAACCTACTGTGTCCTCACATCTTTGAATCAGACCTGCCTGCCTTGTCTTCTAAACTGAAGCCCTCGGTCTTAATGTTTAAGTATCACAAGTGAAATAAGGCCAAGAAATTTTATGCCACAGACCCCTTTCCAAAGAAATGCTTGTCAACAGCGAAGCTGTGGAGCATGTCCTAGAAGAGAGAGTTAAGGACTGGTGGGAAAACCTAACCCTTTTATGTAAAGAAAAGTAGGGGGTGGGTGTTGGGGAGGTAACTGTAGCATCCAACTGAAAGGCACAGATCAGGCAAGTGTTACCAGCCCATGACTTACATCTGCAAGGAATTTACTTTAGTTTTAACATATGCTCTTAGAAATGCAAAGTACAACAGTAATTCCTGGGACAAGAGAAGTTTTTTTTTTCACATGTGAACATCAAGATACAAACTAGATAATTATTTGTCTTACAATATTCTTCAAACTGTATTGCATTAGAAACAAGTCCACGCATCCCTTGTTAAGTACTGTGCCCGGTGTCCATAGAAGAGTGGTTAAAGACACGTTTGGGGGCTAGGTAGAATGGGTCTCCAACCCTGACTCTCCAACTGAAGAGCTGTTTGACCTTGGGCAGATTCCTAACTTTTCTGACTCTGGATTGCCTGATTGATAAAAGGAAGACAATATTATCTACCTCATGTTCTATCGTGAAAAAGAAATGATAAAATATGGTCTGATTTATGCACAATGCCGTGCATGCTAAGGGTTCAAAAATATAGATAACTCTTATTATTGGTGGTGGTATTGGAAGAGGCAGTAACATTATACAGCACCAGATATATTACAAGGTGGTTCTGAAATTAAATCCCAAATTCAGACTAGCACACATCTTGCATCACAATATAGAACCTATAGATTGACTCTCAATAGCGCTGCTCAGTGAATATTTATGACTTTCTAACTTGTTTCCTGTTGACCTCAAAAATTGTATACAATCATTCACTTCAGCAAAAAATCTTCCAGTGAGCATAGAGCTCCTGAGATACTTCACTACCTGGTGGTTTCCTTTCTGTACTGTGCGATGTGGGAGGCCAGCCAGATTTAGCTTGAATGGTCTTCTGAATAAGGTGGCTGTAGTTAGGGTCTTGGAACTCATACAGGTTGAGACTTTATCCTCTACTACTTTGCAAGCAAGTAATTCTTATCTTCTTGGTTCAACTTGTCTGGAAAAAAAAAAATCGACCCCGTATATTCTTATGAAATTATCTACTTAACTTCTAAAAGTTATCTTTTTGGTGGCTCAGTCATTAAGCATCTGCCTTTGGCTCAGGTCATGATCCCGGAGTCCTGGGATTGAGCCCCCGCATTGGGCTCCTTGCTCAGCGGGAAGCCTGCTTCTCCCTCTCCCACTCCCCCTGCTTGTGTTCCTGCTCTCACTGTGTCTCTCTCTCTGTCAAATAAATAAAATCTTTTAAAAAAAAAATAAAAGCTATCTTTTTAAAAATTCAAGATCAAGATAAAAATAACCTTTCTCTTCTCAAAGATTTAGTTCTGAGGAAAAGGAAGAAATTATTCTAAAATCTGGCCTGCATTTAGAGCATTTGCTGTCACTTTAATTATTTTCTTCTACTGGGAGAATAATTTGATGTCATGCCTGTTGAACGTCTTTCTAAAACTTAATTCATCAGGAGGAGTCGATCAGATGTTCAGGCATAGACATCTGGCTTGCTGACCATTGTCAATTCACTGTAATTCCCACTCAGCACTCCATTTAACTGATTATAAGCAGGTTGGTTAGCTAAAATGAGAAATACAGCAAGAAGAGTGCCAAAAGGAGCTGACCTAAACTTGCCCAAAGACGTTGAGAATATTGGATACTGGTCACACAGAGCATTTTTATTTCTGATTCCCTAGAGTTAGATGATTGTGTTCGTAGAGCCTTGTGAAGATTGGAATAAATCACCATGACCTACACAGGACAGAGGTGTGGGATAAGCCACATCTCTTGATCACTATGGGAAACCAGCAGGTAGAGGAAAGCATCAGGTAGAAAAGAACTGCTTTGAGAGTATCTATGTGCTCTGGGACAAGTGGATTGGAGGGGAGGACAGTAGTGAAGGGAGAACAGGTGGGGTGGGTGGGTCTTGCTGATGGAGAGCAGTTGCAGAGGAAGCTCACCACGAAAATATCACATTACTTGGAGAAGCAGAAATGCATTAAGGAGACATTGAGGCAAATTTTGAAAAGAAGAATGTTGTCTGCAATGAGTGTAAAGGGAGGTCTTTTTGGGTGTCCTGATGCGCTCTGGTCCCACAAAATGCAGCTCATCCTCAATGATGTGAGTGGGTCATTTCATGAATGCAAATTACCAAAAATGTTTGCAGCTCATGGTTGGGCATGAGGGATAATTTATAGGAACCTGAGGTTTGATTAAGATTTGGATTGATTTTTGACAATGGGGCATTCTGTGAGGTGCTGATATGGAAAAGAATTGTCTCAAGAAATTTACATCTTCATGATTTCCTGCACGTTTGTGATATTTACAAAGTGCAGATTATTTGGTGGCAATACAATTGGGATTTCAAGAACAAAACAGTCCCTTTTTCTTCACTGAGTAATCATGACCAGTCTGTGGTGTGTGTGTTTGTGGGGGGAGGTTGGGTGATTGACCACAATGACTTGACAGAGCCCTGGTTCTAGAACTATTAGGGTTCTTAACCTTCTAACTCTTACTCATGTGGAATATGCAGAGTCCTTCAGAGTACCACTGTTCTTTAAGCTGAGGTCTGTGTTGATTGAGATTCCTTAAGTTGGTTTTTACTTTTCTCCAAATAACTAGTTACAAGTTTTAAAGAGTCAAAAGCCTCACAATAAGCACTAAAGATCTTAAAAAGTAGGCTTTTCTAAAAAATGAAAAACCATTTTATAACATTTTCCACACCTAATAAACCTTATTTTGAGAAAAATGTACTTTTCTTAAAAAACAAAAAAATAAGAAAACAGCCTGTCATTCCAGACCCCTTGGGCTTACAGGGTTCACACGCTCCCATAGGAACAGGAAGTCTGTCCAAATTAAAACTGAAAACCACAGTTGACTAATTTTGAATTTACTGCTTGCTTTATTGTTGGTTTCTGCCATAGTGAATACAGTGGCTTCAATTAGAAAATGAAACCCACAGCATTGTGCATGGGACCAGGTAAAAAATAGTGGCTATCTGAAGTTTCCCTAGAAAAAGAAAGACAAATATTAAGGTACTTCTAGGCTAAGAGTTTGCTATACTGTAAGTCAGAAATTAAGAGGATTGTGTTAGGGGGCGCCTGGGTGGCTCCATCAGCTAAGCGTCTGCCTTCTGCTCAGGTCATGATCCCAGGGTCCTAGGATGGAGCCTCGCATCGGGCTCCCTGCTCAGTGGGGAGCCTGCTTCTCCCCCTTCTTGTGCTCCCTCTCTGACATAAATAAATAAAATCTTAAAAAAAAAAAAGATTGTCAGGCTCGGCTGCTCATTGGCACATGTGAAGGCATTTTAAAAATGAAAACGGAGACTCTGTAAATCAGTGTGGTCCATAACAAGCATTTATTTAACAGAAGAGCACCTATTCTGCGCCAGGCACTGAGGATAAGGTGATGAATAAGTCCTCTTGACTCTCAGACTAGGTATTTATTTAATGACAGATGTGAAGATGCCAGGAAGGAAAAGGTGAGCATAAAAAGAATCCCATGTTGGTCTGGAGAAAGGAAATTGCCATTTTTTGGACAGATGTTTGTGGGAGGGGATGGCTTTATGACGTGAACTGTCCTATGCACACAACGTACATTCCCAGTCAGTTTCAGACTGGCCTCTGTGATGTTGGACTCAGAGGGTCTTGCTCTGGGAGGGCTGAATTGTCCTTGGTGCCATTTTCAGTAGGGAGGAGGGAAGACTGTTGGGTGTAGGCCTACGGCTGTCTCATGTTCCTCTTTGAAATGGGCAGAGACTGAATTTTAGTTTAGATCCTGGCCCCCAATGGAATAAATAGCAGAAATTTGTAAAAGCGTCTCAAATTCACAATATATTTGCCTAGGAGACTGAACTGTCATGGCTCAAGTTATCCTGGTCTCTGGAGAAAATCAGCACTGTTTTATAACTGGACTTTTCTCATGAGTGATTTTTCTAAAGACAAAACAAGGAAATTAATTTTTTTGTTGTTGAGGCAAAAAAGGCTCTGTTTAAAGAACAGGGATGTTGTAACATAAACTGACAAAAGCCAGGGAGTCTACAGTCCAAAGGACAGGAGCTAAATGTCACATTATCAGTTCCAAACTTGAACTTGCCCCAAAGTATTAGGTTAATGTTGGAAAAATGGTGCCATTTAAGGATATTTTAAATTTAATATTTAATTATCTTAATTTGACATTATCCTTAGGGTTGCATAGTCTTTACTTACAGGGACTGTTGCTTAGAGAATGTAGATTCCACAGGGCCTTTGTCTTTGAAAGGTAATTGCTTTAGCTGATCATGCCAACTTGTAAAGTTCCTTGGGGGGACGTGATAAGGTTACTATTAAATTGTACATTATTATATGTAATGCTGGCGTACAAAAGAGAGGAGGGAAATGGGTACTTCCCAGCGGTGCCCTTAGGTTCAGAACCATGGTGGGCATGGGGGCTGGGGGATAGGGGAAGCCTCAAGATTCAGGTCAGATTTGGTAAGATGGCCTGAGAGGGAGGCTGTGAATTTGCAATTGCACTCTTTGAAAAGAAAATCCTTCCACATTTTAATAACTCTTTTCTGTGCCTCAGGGTTGCAAGTGCTACAGGCCTTGCTACTCAAAGCTTGTTAGGAAGGCAGACCTACTGAATTAGAATGTGCAATTTAACAATACCCCCAGGCGATCATCTGCTCATTGAGGTTTGAGAGGCACTGTGTCAGGAGAATCTCAATAGCGTGATGCTTGCACTCTTCAAAAATATGCTCAGGCTTCTCCTTTTCCTCCTCTGTCCTACCTTCCCTTAACACTCTGCCTCTAGATGAGCCCTCCTTTCTCTGATTTACATTCTTCTCTCTCTCCATCTTTGCTTTCCTCTTTGTTTGTTTTGTTAGTTTTCCCTCTGCTTCCCCACTTATCTAATTTTTTTTGCCATTGTTTGTTGCCCTTCCGACCCATGTCTAACTCCAGGCCTATCCACAGTAATTCACTATCACTGATTTATTCTACATGTCCATGGCATTTATTAGTGTAAATATTTGCACATGCCTGTTTTCCTGTGCCATTTTCTACCTCCTAGATGTTACATACACAGATACACACACACACACACAGGTGAATGACCTATTTCACCATTTAAAAGTAGAAAAATGTATATCATGGTATCATGAATGATACAAAAAATAGCTATGCCCATTTAGAAATGAGAACAGGTGAGAGGTCCAGGAGTCTTAGGAGTTAATGTGATCTTTCTGGAAAGGTAATTCATTCTGTCTGCAATCCTGCCATAGATTTGGTTAGTTCTAAAATTGCTTTCCTTTGTACCTCAAATTTGATCTGAACAGCCTATCTGGGGAGATGAGGTCTTTGTACCCGTGCTTACATGAAGTCATTTCTTGAGAAACAAAGTGATTTTCTCAAGGTCAGATAGCAAGTTGTTGCCCCAAGACTTGGACTGGAAACTCAGTCTTGATTTTGCACCCAGTGCTGCTCCTGCTAAGTGCTCTCCCTCCCTCGGCTGCTTGCCTGTCTCCTCCAGAGGTTTCCGTGCAATGCACGCTATCAGCAAACATCTCCTAAGCATCCAACCAACCGAACAAGGCACAACTCAGGAAGGGCTCAGGCCAGTTGGGGAGAAAAAGAGACTGGGAGCCTTTCCTGGCAGATGAAGCCTGGACAGTGAGGCAGATTTGTCTTGCTGTAAAACTAAATAGAAAACTGGGTTTCCCCAGAGAGGTGCAAAGGTAATTTGGCCTAATACAAGAACGAATACAATTAAGTGACCATGAGACAACTTCAGATGTGATTGGTGTCAGCAGCCAGGAAGGAATTCCGGTGGGAGGACATGCCGTGAAGAGATAGGGCCTGGCTGAGTTGAGACCTTGGCTTATTCGCAGGTGACCCTGGGCAAGGCACTTCGTGGCTTGACGGGGGGGGGGGGGGGGGGGGGGTATGAGAATAATAACACCTGATTCATAGAGATATTGTGAGAAGAAAATGAAATATCTCACATAGTGTTTAACAAGTGCCTGATAAAATGTTAGCCGCTATTAATTTTCGAATTGACCTGTCCGTCTTCTGTGTCTCCCCTCTCTGTGCTTCCCTCCGATAGCATGAGCCGCACCGCCTACACTGTGGGAGCCCTGCTTCTCCTCTTGGGGACCCTGCTGCCCACCGCCGAAGGGAAAAAGAAGGGGTCCCAAGGTGCCATCCCCCCACCAGACAAGGCCCAGCACAATGACTCGGAGCAGACTCAGTCTCCGCAGCAGCCGGGCTCCAGGAACCGGGGGCGTGGCCAAGGGCGTGGCACGGCCGTGCCCGGGGAGGAGGTGCTGGAGTCCAGCCAGGAGGCCCTGCATGTGACCGAGCGCAAATACCTGAAGCGAGACTGGTGCAAAACCCAGCCGCTGAAGCAGACCATCCACGAGGAGGGCTGCAACAGCCGCACCATCATCAACCGCTTCTGCTACGGCCAGTGCAACTCCTTCTACATCCCCAGGCACATCCGGAAGGAGGAAGGCTCCTTTCAGTCCTGCTCCTTCTGCAAGCCCAAGAAGTTCACCACCATGATGGTCACACTCAACTGCCCCGAACTGCAGCCGCCCACCAAGAAGAAGAGGGTCACGCGAGTCAAGCAGTGTCGATGCATATCCATCGATTTGGATTAAGCTGGGCACACCCAGCCTGTCCTAGGGATGCAGCCCCGGGCGGGCCCAGAGCCAGACCTAAAACGACCTGATTCTTACTTGGCTTCAACCTACAGGCAAGAAGAACCGCCAGCTGCCTTCTGACAGGAGCCTGCTAGTGCGTAGTTTGTGTGCATGAGTGTGCATGGGTGTCTGGGGGGTTGCAGACGCCAGAGGAGGGCACTTCCTATTATGCAAACGTATCCGCTTCCATGGGGCTGGCACAGAAAGCCTACACTGGGGAGGTGGGGGGAGGCACATGAAAAGGGGCAGGGCTGCAGTCAGGTTCTGCCGGTGTATTCCATGTGCCCTTCCAGGGACCAGAATCTCCCTTCTGAATGAATGTTAACGCAAGAGGCTACTCTGAGGGCAAGAGACCTGTTTTAGTGCTGCATTCTACTTGGAAAGGGTATTTCCACCTGTGATTGCTTCTTCCCCTCCTCCTCCTCTCTTCCACAACCCATCCCTTCTTAGAATCTCAGTGACTATTTCGGTCTA
This sequence comes from Callorhinus ursinus, assembly GCF_003265705.2. Lineage (NCBI taxonomy): Eukaryota > Metazoa > Chordata > Mammalia > Carnivora > Otariidae > Callorhinus > Callorhinus ursinus. The sequence goes on along the minus strand of NW_027397087.1, from coordinate 2,028,459 downwards.
ATTCCCCCTCTGCCAGGGACTCGAAATTAGCTCACTTGACCATAGATGTGACTGTTTTTTATTTTGGGAAGGGTCTCCCGACTCCGGGAGCCTGGTGGGCGCGCAAAGGGCAAGAAGGACACAGGAGGGGGTGGACCAGCTGGGCACAGCACAAGTTCTGTAGGGAGACCTGCAGAGTTGTGAAAGGCCAACCCCAAAACACAGGGCGACCCATGCTTCAGCGAGTTTTTCCCTGGTATTAACCAAAACCAAGTGAACAGAGGAGAAATGAAATTGCCAAAAAATCACTAACTTTGGCTGTCACTGTGATCTGCTGAAATTGGCTGTAACCCAACACCAAACTTAAAACATAAACATCGACCACTCCTATTTTCAGAACCCCGTGAGTGAGCAAAACCAAGGCGACCCCCACCCCCCGCTTCGCCCCTCAGACAGAAAATAGATGTAGTTCAGAGCACTCTATGCAGGGATAGGAAGAAAACAAACACCTCATAAGCAGAAGGTCCTCATACCTTTCCTTTTGCTTGGTTGTAATCACCTCTTTCCCAGTTCATTATTTCTGTGTAATGCTTCTGAGAGCCACAACCCTTATTATAAAGATTCTGCCCCTGCTAAGTGTCCCTGGCAGTGAAGAACCAGGCTAAGATGGGGGAGATGAGGGACTGCTTTAGTTGAGCTAGAAGTATATTGGGGGTCCTTTTGTTTTAGCTGTTGGTAGGAGATTGAGCTGGGGAGTAGAGGAGAAGAAAGAAAGAAAGGTGATTGCCTCTGGCTAAGGAGTAGTTTAATGCCTGGGAGGAGGTATAAAGGATGTGTCCTCCCCTTCTTCCTTTGCCTTCTCAGGGTCTAATGAGAAATCCCAGTTAAGAAATCAGAGCATTTGGGGAAAAAAAAAAATCCAGGCATTTGGGTGCATTAGCTGTCTCTCTACTGGTGGTGGGATTCGGGTAACATTGTAATTGTTCAGAACCTACTGGTAGACCCCTCCTCTGATTAAACTCAGGCTCCTCCCCATCCCTGCTTAGGATTTATCTAACGGTCAAAGTGCAGGGCAGGTGGACCTTACTGCATTTTGGATTTGGCTCACCTGTTCTCTTCAAGCCTGAGGTTTTCTATGTAAACCCATCCCCACGCCCCAAACACTTTTTTTTTTTTTGCCTTGTACCTTCTCATCCTCGATAGCCAAGTCACGTGTGATATGGGAAACAAGCACCATCGACTAGCATTTTAGTTGCCCATCCAAGCGCCAGCATTGCACTAAAGAAGCTGCTTTTATTGTTTTGTTTTTGTTTTTGTTTTTGTTTTTGGTGCAGCGCTCTCTCATCTAACAGCTAAGCCAGAACCATGCTTTGAGGCAGAAGTTATCTTGAACACCCAAAATATTGGGCCGAGTTTTGAAACTTTTGAACTCACTACTGATGATTCCACACGAGACAAATTTGTCCGAACACACAGTCCGTGTATTTCGTGTACACTGTATGCCCCTGCCCTAAATCTTTCTATCATCCACATCCTCCAACAATAAAGCACAGAATGGATTTAATTAAGCACACAAATACTAAGCCAGAATTTTGAGGGTGGGGGAGAGGAAAAGAAAGGGGAAGGAGCTGAACATGTGAAACCACACTAGAAGAGGAAAAATGACATTTAGAACCAGCAGACACTGTATTTCTCTTGTTGTTTTAACTCTGCCACAAGCATGCAGTTTTGTTAAAAAGAGATGACTTAAGTTGGCAGCAGTAATCTTCTTTTAGTAGCTTGTACCACAGTCTTGCATGTAAGTCAGATTTGGCTTAAGTAAAGAGAATTTCCTCAAAATTAACTTCACTGGGATAATCAACAGCCTAACTACCCTGAAAAAAAAAAAAACAAAAACAAAAAACCAGCGCTAACCAAAGAGGGAAATGTCTGCTTTTCTTACTGTGCCTAAATTAAGACTAGCAAAGTATGGTGTGTCTTCCAACATTTATTGAAAGTGCCATATCTATTACATGTTGTATTGGAGTCACTGATGAAGAAGTATGTTTTTTTCATTACTATAGTAGAATTTTTTTATGGCAAGATATTTGTGATCTCAATTTTTCCTGTTAAAATAATGCCAAACACCAAATATGAATTTTATGATGTACACTTTGTGCTTGGCATTAAAAGAGAAAAACACACATCCTGCAAGTCTGTAAGTTGTTTTTTTGTTATTGTAGTTCTTCAAAGTTAAAAATGTAAGTGAAAAATCTGGAGGAAACAATAATTTCCACTGTGTGGAATGTGAATAGTTAAACAAAAAGTTATGGTTATTTAATGTAATTATTAATTCAAATCCTTTGGTCACTGTGATTTTGAGCATTTGTTTTTTCTCCTTTATCTGACTTCCTCTGAGTTGAGCAAAGAAGAAAGTGGCACATTGTATGTTGTTGGAGGCTTTTATCAGGTCAGAGGGAAATAATAAAATCTCGACACATCTGAACATGTGTTACAAGAGTCAGGATCTGAGCTTTTGCTTTTTTTTAATCGAATGTTCCTTAAAGGTTAACATTTCTGAAGCAATATGAAGAGATATTTTAAATGTTATTTTGGAAGACTTATGACGTGTGTATACAAATAGCAGATAATAATGAATAGTTCACAAGTCCTTTTAAGGAGAAAATCTAAAATGAAAAGTGTATGTACAGAACATGTCTAAATGACCAGTTAATGCTTAAGAGTGGAAGGAGTTCTATTGATTTGTCATTCTCAAGATATTTAATATCAACTGCATTATGTATTATGTGTGCTTTAATCATTGAAAACCAACAGAGGATTATATAGACTATGATTGAGTTACTTTGTTATGTATGAGGATGAGAGGCGATTTAATAGTCTCATAAAAGTTAATTTGGTTTAAAGCAAAGTTTCATGAATTTGTAACTAGAATTTGATTTTAATCCCAGTTATGTTCTATATCATCTTCCCCAAAGAGCAACCAATAAATTGCAACTTTTCTCTCTCTCTGTGTGTGTGTATGCATGTGTGTGTTTAACTGGTTGTGTTCACAGAACAGGGATTCACTTGTCATGGGAAGGGAGGTAGAAAAGAGATAAATAGATCTCTTGTATATCACAGGGAACTTATTTCTTCCAACTAGGCCCAGGCAGTGGCAGCTAGAGGTGGGGGGAAAGTTGGTGTGCGATGGAAAGTACCAGCCTCTTCCCCAGAGCTAGAAAGAAGAGCTGGAAAGGGTTTTGCAAACCCTTCAGTAATGGAAGAGTTGTCATGCAAAAATGATAATAGCTCAATTTTGAAGTGTTCAAGGGAAAAATGGAAGAAAGACTTGGGGCTCCCTAGAAGGAAGAAAACAATGAGGGTGATTCATCAGCACAATGAGCTGCCTTTGAGATGGTGAACTCCCTGTGCTTAGAAGTATGAAAACACATGCTGGACCTCATTTAATAGGGATGTGAGGTAAAGCCAGTTACTGTCCTGGATTTGCAATTGAATTGGCAGATTTCTGAGGTCCCTTCTTACTTGGACATAAGATACGGGATTTCTACTAGGCATTGGTGCTCTGACCATGGTGATGAAAATCCTAGCAACTATGTATGGAGTGCTTAGGCCAGACTGTGCTGAAGATTTTATTTGAATTGTTACGCACAATCTTCATGGATTGTATATATGCCATTATTATCACTGCTAGGAGGTAGTGAACTTATATAGTTTCACTGCAACACCCGTACCCTTAAGCACTAGGCAAAATTGTGATATTCTCAACTTTATCAGTTATTCTTTTAAGGACAGAACACAGCAGTTTAAAAATACATCCAACTCTTGATTATTCACATGTAATGACTACAATCACCCTGAGGTTGTAGTTGACATCATCAGGAGCCCTAGCTGTAAAGCATTTAAAGCCTCTTTGCTACCTCTCTTTTTGTTACGGCCTCCTTGGACTTAGAGGGGAAAGATGGCAGCAAGTAGCAAGGAGACAGTGTCCTCAGAAAAGCCACACCCACATCTAGGAGGCAACATCTGAACAGGGTAGTGGGACTGGATATAGAAAAGCATTTTAGATTAAAAAAACAAAGAGTACATGGTAGAATATCAGCAAAAATGTTGGAGTGAGGAGCTCTGAAAATTGTCCATAAAATCAATGAGAAATTGGCAAAAATAACCAGAACCAACATTTTAGAACTTTGAAAATTAACTAAGGGCTTGCCCCACTCTGGGGAGCGTTTATTCTAGAAAAAGGCTGAATCTCTGTAAGAACAACAAACACTGTGATATTGTAACTTGCCCTGTTCTCATCCTCCCTCTTCAGTTCTATAGAAGACTTAAAAACCAACAGCCTGCAACTACAGTGAAAACCAGCCACCTAGCAGTCCCTGGAGGGGGGTAGAAGGGGATTGGAGTTCTTTCACAGCCAAATACCCAGAGAAATGTCATTATTTGACTTGTCTGTCAGACCCTGGAGACCCCCACTTGCAAGGCTATCTTTATTTGACCTGATTGGAAGCTGCCCAGAGTGAAGGGCCTTGTTGAAAACAGTTAGAGGCAATTGATTATTTTTGTGGCTGCGTGAAGTAGAGGATAGCAGTTGGGGCAAGCAAAATGTTGAACACAGGGGAATGAGATTTTCTTTGGGCTTTGAAAAGCTCCAACATAGTACAGGGAATCTAGAAGGCCAAAAGCATGCATAGGGCTGTGTACATGCCCAGGGCTTTCTACCTGCCCAGGAAGAATCTGAGAAGACTGTACGCTCTTACCTCAGGCTGATCATCAGCCTCTGCATAAGCAGGAAGGGAAGGCTAAGGCCCAGTTGTCAACTGCTTGAGTATTGAAGGTGTGCTCCAAGATTTATAGAGAACCCCTTGGCAAAGACTGATAGACTTATTGGTTCCAAGTGTTTAAGGAAATCACTGTTCAGCTATTAGCTGACCACTAAACTAACCAAGCAGGGATTTCAGTGGCAACACACAAAAAATACAGACTTTATTGAATTAGTTCATAAAAGTTACTGTTAAACAAAGAAACAACAAACACCAACAACAATGAATCCTGGGGAGTGGGAGAGAGTCTGATTTCAAGAGTTACTACATTCTATTACTTACAATCACTTACATTTTCAGATGATATGATCGTGTACATAGAAATCCTAAGGAATCCACAAAAGAAATAATAGAGCTATCTTAGTCCATTCAGGCTATTATAACAAAAATACCATAGACAGGTAGTTTATGGAAGACAACAACAACAACAATTATTCCTCACAGTTTGGAGACTGGAAGTCTGAGATCAGGTTGCCAGCATGGTCAGGTGAAGGCATGCTTCTGGGTCCCAGATTTCTTGTTGTATCCTTACCTGGTAAAAGGGGCTAGAGATCTCTCTGGAGGCTCTTTTGTAAGGCACTGATGCCATTCATGAGGGTTCCACCCTCATGACTTAAGGACATCCCAAAGATTCCCACCTCTAAATATCATCACCTTGGGGGTTAGGATTTCAACATGAATTTTGGGGTGGATGCAACAATTCAGACCATAGCAAGAGCTTGGTAAATGAGTATATCAAGATTGCAGGACACAAGATCAATATACAAAAATTAATTGTATTCTATACACTAGCAAAGAGCAAGTCTGAAAATGAAATTAGGAAAATAATTCCTTTGCTATAGCATCAAAAATAGGAATAAATATAGGAATAAATATAACAAAGGAAGTGCAAGACTTGTATATGGGAAACTATAAGAGGGGTGCCTGGGTGGCTCAGTTGGTTAAGCGACTGCCTTCGGCTCAGGTCACGATCCTGGAGTCCCAGGATCGAGTCCTGCATCGGGCTCCCTGCTCAGCAGGGAGTCTGCTTCTCCCTCTGACCCTCCCCCCTCTCATGTGCTCTCTCTCTCTCTCATTCTGTTTCTCAAATAAATAAATAAAATCTTTTAAAAAAAGAAACTATAAGACATTGTTTAAAGCAATGAAAAAAACCCAAAACAAATGGAAAGACATTCCATGTCCATGGATTAGAATTCTATTGCAGATTCAATGGAATCCCTATCAAAATCCCAACTGGCTTCTTTACCGAAATGGACAAAATCTAATCCTAAAATTTATATGAAAATGCAAGGGACCCAAAATAGCCAAAACCATCTTGAAAAAGAAGACGGAGTTGAAGCACTGACACCTCCTGATTTCAAAACTTACAGCAAAGAATTGTTGTAAGGCAGATACCCTTATAACTACCATTAGGTTAAGAAATGTATTTTTCCCCCAGCTTTTCCAGAAGTTTTCCTAAGCCCCACCTCAATCTTAACCCTTTCCCATACCACAATTATCACACTCTCAAATTTTATAGTAATTTCTTCTTTGCCTATCTTGATAGTTTCATCACCAAAGTGTGCATCTCTAACTCTCTATGGTTGTCAACAGCTTAAGTGGGAAAAGATAAAGCCTTGAAGTAAGGCAGCTCTAGCCCTCCTCCTATGAACTTGATGGTGATTACCAAGTAGAGGATTACTGGTGTCCATTTCCTCCTATTGCACCAAGAAATTCAGGTTTTAAAATCACTGTTTCAAGGTATTTTATTTTATTTTATTTTATTTTATTTTATTTTATTTTATTTGACAGAGAGACATAGCAAGAGAGGGAACACAAGCAGGGGGAGTGGGGGAGGGAGAAGCAGGCTTCCTGCCGAGCAGGGAGCCCGATGAGGGGCTCGATCCCAGGACCCTGGGATCATGACCTGAGCCGAAGGCAGAAACTTAATGACTGAGCCACCCAGGAGCCCCTATTTCAAGGTATTTTAGATAATTATCCTTACTGCCACTGTTCCCCATTATCATAAAAACAAAGACTTCGATACTGATGCTCACAGAACAATTCTACTGTCTCTTATGTTTATGGCTGAAACTACTTTCTCTATCCTGTGTATTTATCATTAAACAATGTAGCAAGAGTCCATTAGAAATGGGCTTCCTGGCCTTCCAGACATTCCATTCCACCAGTGCCAATACTGACACTTTGAATGAAGAAGCTTATTATTATACCATAATGACAGCAGAGGTTATATTTGGGATGGGCTTTTAAGTAGATATGTATTGTTTTTTTACTTCTTGCATTTTCTTATCCTTAAAACTTTTATTTTTGGTGGGGAGGGGGCCCCTGGGTGGCTCATTTGGTTAAGTGTCTGCCTTGGGCTCAGGTCATGATTCCGGGGTCCTGGGATCGAGTCCCACATCGGGCTCCCTGCTGCTAGGGGAGCCTGCTTCTCCTCCCTCTGGTCCTCCATCCCCGCTTCTGTGCTCTCTTGCTCTCGTTCTGCTTTCTCTCTCCAATAAATAAATAAAATCTTTAAAAAAAGTTTTAATTTTTTGGATCTGCCCTTCCCTCATTCCTTGTGGTGTCACTGAGGCTTCTTACCACTGTGTGTTTTATTCCTATCCCCTCTGTAGGCATAGGGGTGACATTTGACCATATTAGAAAATCAGAATACTCATTCCACTTGACCACCATGGTTGGTTTTAAAAACAAGCTTGAAACCCAAACTGAGTCCATAAGAATCTTCCTTCAGATTTGAATATGGAGGCTGGGAGAAACAAGATTTTTTCCCTCCTCTAGTATCTTAAGCCTGTAGACCAAAATCTGTTGATAGTCATCTTTTCCAGGTATATGGATGAAGCTGTCTGAAGAACAAAGCCTCTACACACAGAAAAGCAGAGCCAAAAGATGGACTGAGTATCTTGATGAAAGAATTTTTCATACTGAATTGAGATAATGCCAGAAGTCTGGCCAACATATGAATCACCTTGTATTTGTTAGAAATTGCTCTGTAACAAATTATGCCAAAACTCAGTAGTTTAAAACAACAAACAATTATAATCTCATATTTTTTTAAAAGATTTTATTTATTTATTTATGAGAGAGAGAGAGAGAATGACCAGGGGGAGAGGGGCAGCGGGAGAGGGAGAAGCAAACTTCCTGCTTCCCTGCTGAGCAGGGAGCCCTATGCCTGGCTCCGTCCATCCCAGGACCCTGAGATCCTGACCTGAGCCGAAGGCAGATGCTCAATCGACTGAGCCACCCAGGTGCCCCAATCTCACATATTTTCTGATAGGGATCTGGGAATGACTCTACTGGGTAGTTCTGGCTCAGAATTTCTCAGGAGTTTGCAGGCAAGGTGTCAGCAGGGGTTTCAGACCTCTAAAGACTTGATGGACTGGAGAACCCACTTCCATCACGGTTCACTCACATGGCTATTGGCTGGAGGCCTCAGCTCCTCACAGGGTGGACGTCTCTTCATAACACAGTAATTGGCTTCCTCCAGAGTGAGTAATCCAAGAGAGAGCAAGGAAGAAGCCACAGCACCTTTCATGACTTAGCCTCCAAAGCCACAGGCCTTACTTTTGCTTTCTCTCATTTGTCAAAAGCAAGTCACTAAATTTGTCTGGAAGGTACGAGTGTTTAGCTTTCTATGCTCCATAGTTTAGGAGACAATCCAGAAGGATACTGGATTAGGAGCCGAGAGGGCAAGATGCCACATCGAAGTAATTCATGAATACAGGGGTGAAAGAAAACAGCGTTTAAAGGCTTACAATGAAAAACATCAGTCTCTTGTCCCAGCAACTCTACTCGACTCCTTCAGTCTCATTTCTCAGAGTTGACCGCTGAAAATGTCTGTTTCTTCTGCCCTTGCATCCATCTTTCTACTCCTTACTTTTAAGTTTACATATTGTCTGCCAACATTGTGTTATGATAAAGAAGACAGGTAGTTCATTCTCCGTTTCACTCACTCCACCCTATACAATTTGTGCCACAAATTTTGATTACATCAACAATCAGAGTTTACATTGTTATGACCATCAATTACTATTGACTGCTGAATTTAGGTTTCCTTTGTCGTTCAGCTGATCCTGGAGGTAGCTATTTGATCTTTTCTCATTTAGTTATTTAAAAATATATATATATTCAAATATATACATGTACACACACACTTATCCTTATTTCCATGATGTTTTAAGTGATTTCCCCAAGAATACTATTTCCTGGTATTCATATCTTTGCACGATACCCTTCTCTGTAGTGTGGCTGGGACCTGGAAATTGCTTCTAATAGATGGAATGTGGCACAGGGGATAGGATGCATGTGATCATCATGGGAACATGATTGCATAAAAGTGTAGTTCCCATCTTGCCAGGGTCTGGCATTGCTCCATTGCTGGCTTTGAAGAAGCAAGCTGCCATGGATCTATGGCTGCAAGGAAATGAATTTTGCAAATAACTTAAAGGAGCTTAGAGGTCTTTCCCTACTCTAGCTTCTGTGAGAACCTAGTCCTGGCTGATATATTGATCATTGCCTTGTGAGACTGTGAACAGAAACCCAGCTAAGCTGTGCCCAGACTCCTGACCCACAGAAACTGTAAGATGATACATGTGTGTTGTTTTAAGCCACGAATTTGTGATAGTCTGTTTTACAGCATAGTAAACTAATGTATCTTCCCATGAATTTTAAATTTGGGCAGTCACGTTTGTTGTTGTTTCTAGAGAGTCTCTGCTTGTTGTCCTTCCCCCTCTCTGTTTTAAAATAATATTCTGAGGTGCCTGGCTGGCTCAGTTGGTAGAGCATGTGACTCTTGATCTCGAGGTCATAAGCTTGAACCCCATATTGGGTGCAGAGCCTACTTGAAAAAAAATAAGATAATATTCTGCTTTTGTTTCATGGATGTAATCTTTTTTTCCTTGTTAGTTTTTGCCCCTATTCTCTATATTCTCTCTGTTTAACTCTGGCTCTCTTAGGTGTGTATGTGTGCATTGATTTCTGGCTCTCCTAAGATGTTGGTGATTCTTAGTGGTGCGTTATATTTAAGAGCTCTAATAAGCCAGTTGAGAAGATCTGTGCGCGAGAAGGTTATTAAGCTGGCATCCTTCACTGCAAGCTAATCTGGTGGTGAGGCAACCTTTTAATTGGGGGAATTCCCAAATGTCAATATTTAATGATCTTTTCTCCCGGGCTATTAAGTTTCCCAAGAGAAGAATCCACTAT